>NC_081250.1:124438941-124787948 GCF_030490865.1 Poecile atricapillus | reverse complement strand
TGTTTTTCCTCTTGTATGTTCAATCAGGCAGGTGAGCTATTGCTTCAGCTGCTGGTGGTGAGCTTTAGGCAGCTCCCTGAGGTGATGGATGTGTCTGTTCCTGTGCTGCCCATGCCTAGTTCTGCTATTGAAAACAGCCTCGCCACTTCTACACACCCAGATCTGCCCCCTTTCTGACTTTAGTCAATCTATACCTGCTCTCAGGACCTGGACATACTTCAGCTAAGATTATACCAAAGAGAAATGAAAAAACTCCCAACTGAAAAGACTCTACCTCATCCGTTTGTTTTGTGGTTGGTTTCTAGGACAGGTCTGCACGTGCTCACAGTGAAATGCACACCAAGCTGACAAAGTTTCCCTTTTATGCTGCTGAAACATACACAGCCAGCCTGAGGAACCACACACATGATCAGCCAAAAAGTTTGGGGTTTTCATGTTTTTACACTTGACCAGTGCTGAGGTAACTAACTG
Source organism: Poecile atricapillus (assembly GCF_030490865.1). Taxonomy (NCBI): domain Eukaryota; kingdom Metazoa; phylum Chordata; class Aves; order Passeriformes; family Paridae; genus Poecile; species Poecile atricapillus. Next base: position 124,787,477 of record NC_081250.1, on the reverse strand, counting down.
GAGAGCAACAGATGACATTTATCAAGGATCTCAAAGTACTGTTCAGCCATTGTATTTAATGATAAATAGAATCCCAGAGAGGAAAAATCAGATGTGGAGTAGATGAGAGAGGCATGGCTGGCCTCACATGCACACAAACACACAGATGGATACACATACATACGCATCATCATATTTGAATTTTGAATTAATTTTCCCTAGATAATGAAAGGTATGAAATTTATCTTGGTTCTACTGAATAAACGTATTTTTGATTACTACTTCTTTGCATGATGCTTATCTTTTAATCCTATAAGTCTTTTTTTTATCCTTCCTAGTTTAGTAACTGAATTCTCAGAAGAGGTAGAAATTTGTTTCTTGCATTACTGGAAAGTTTTTATTGCGTTATTTCTTCTGATGTTCTTTGAGGTTTTAGGAAAATAGGTAAGCTTGAAGGAACATGGATACCTCTTCCCCATAGATATATAAGACTGCTTTTTAAATAAACACTCCACATTTTAAGAGTCTCCCCACTAGCAATATTTGCTTTTTAAAGATTGCAGAAGGTGGGATTGATGAAAGACCTGCTTAGAATGTGCTGGGAAGTCAGAGAGTCAAAACTATCAAACACTGGAAAATCTGAGAGATGTAACAATTGGAGGCTTTTATTGCTAGAATAAGTGGCACTTATAGCAATCTGTCCTTTTTTGTGGCAAATATTCTGGAAAATAATATACTGAGGAGAACTCTTCTATGCTTCTGAGCACAGTGCACAATTACAATGATCAGGGAGAACAGAGCTGCTGATTCTGTGAATAACTGGTTTGGAGTTTCATTTCAAGGTACAAGTGACAGTGAAGCCTTTTCTGAGTCCCAGAAGATATGCAGAAGTTCAACTTTTTTATACCCCTTTGTCATACTGAAAATCATGACTGCACAGGAGAGAGTTAATTTTATGAGTAATTTTACACATTTTGTTACATCAGCCCAACAGCTCAGAATTATGCAACCTTTCAGACTGTGGACAGGAATTCTTCTAATCTCATATTTAATGACATCTCATGTTTAATAACCTCAAAAAACACATTTCTTTTCACAGGTTTAAACACATTAATGAGAGATAAGGCATAGCATATTCTGTATTTTCCTCTTGGAAGTGCATTCCTGCCATTTTTCCCTGTTTTAAATGCCTGCATGTAATGACTGTGTCCTTCTTTGAGGCTGAAGGTTTACTGGAGAGCCTTTGGGGTTCTTTATTCTGTGATCTTTCTGTCTTTCTTGGTACTCAACCCCTTATTTTCTTTTACCAACCTAAACTTTAAAGAGGACATTTCCCCTCTTGTTAAATTATATTTTCCTAATATATTTTGGACTTTCTTCTTTAAGTGTACTTACATCTCTCTGATCTAAGGTGGTTGATTCTTTAAAAATTTATCTTATATTTCATGTTTCATATCCATGGATCTTTCTTCCAGTCCAACTGTCTGTACAATTCTGGTTTCCAAAATCGTGTCAATAAAATCACCGACCTGGAAAGCTTTCAGGGAATCCACGCCAAAAGGCACCTTTAGTGAAGAAGTAAGTACAAGATTTAGCAAAGTGCTATAGACCTGCTGATATTTTTTTGATTATTAGCCAGTAATATTTCTTTGAATGAATCAGACATGACTGGTTATTAGTTATACATGGTTATTTAAAATTAATTTTGTTTTAATTCTTATGGAGTGACAGTCTGATAATATTCCTAAAATTTGATAATACTCCTGAAATTTATTAGTTTGCATATAGCTGATGAGCCTTTGGTTTCTAGAACTCCTTATTCAAATATACCTACATCAAATAGTATATGTATACTATACTATACTAGACCTAGGAAAAGAGAAGTCAGATGTGAAACAATATATATATATATACTATATATATAATATATATATTATATATACTATATATATAATATATATATATATATACTATACTAGACCTAGGAAAAGAGAAGTCAGATGTGAAACAATTCCTACCAGTGAAGTCCGTGGGCAACAGCCATTCCTTTTGGGTGACTCTACTTCTTTATCAACCAAGATGTATAGGCAAAAAGAGCACAGAAAATAGCAGTAGTAAGCTATGTGTGAAATCTATTGAGAAGTCGTGTGGGTCCCTTTGAAAATATTTAGGTCAGTTTGGGCTTTTAGAATAAACATTTGAAGACAAAGAGTAATGTCTGCAAGGGGCGAAACTCATGTATTTTAATTAGCCTAAGTGCAAATATGGAAATATACACCAGAGTAAGTCTGACCCTCAGTGTTACCCAGAGCATACTCCTTATTCATAGAACGCTTTCTAAAGGAGAAATGTAATGCATAATCTTATGTGATAATGTGTGTTCATGTCTCAGAAGATGCTGGGGAATGATTAGCCTTTGACAGACTTCCTTTTGGCCTTAGCAATTAGCAGAAATGTAACTCTGTGAGATTAAATTTCTCCTTTGGACCATGTATAGTTTTAAGACTTTTTCTATAACCCCAAAAAGTAGCAAAAAAGGACAAGCACCGAATTTTCAACTAATTGCAACAATTTAGCCAACTCCTATTGAAATTGTTTGGACTTTGAAAATTATTCATATGAAAATTATATTCTTGGCCTTTAGAACTCCTTTGAGAAGCATGTCCAAGCATGTGACCATAGGGAGTTACTGAAGATGGAACTGAGGAGCAGGGGTTTTGGCATTGTTTAAACTATGGGGCACAGATGTTTTAAGTTAGATTGAACATGTCCTCAACATGAAGAAAATAGGATTCTTTCAGTGTTGGGGAAGTGAAATTGCTGTATAAAGCAGTGCTGAGGCCTTTCAGAGGCATGGCAGGTGTCTGTGCCTTAATAACCAAACTTATTGATGCAGGAAAATGAAATGAAAGCCAGTAAATTGCTGATGAAATGGAGTTCAGTGGGTTGTTTAGTCCATTCCATGCTGAATTGGTCTCTACCATACATTATCCTCTACCTTGCCCAACTCAGGTGTAAATAATGGAACTGACATTTTCTTGTTACATTTACAAAAGTAATGGCTTCCTCTTTCTGTTCACTTGACAGGCTAAAACATATTTAAGTGGATAAAAATGAGGCTAGACCAGAATTTGTCTGAATTGCACACAGAGTTCATTAAAGCAGCAGCCTCTGGTGGAGGTTTATTCATGTGTAAAAGTACCTGCAGGTTGGTCTGGGTCCCTGCTGGAGGCTGAGCAGAAGTGGCTGCTACAGGAGGAATTTGATGAAGCTGCAACCTGTCACGATTACAGCACTGCATGTAACAGGCATAAAAAAATACTTGTCCATACTTGTGGATTTGTTTCCATCACACAGGAGGAGAACATTTCAAAAAGATTAAGCAGAACAGAATTGTATTGGAAATGGTTATCTAAAATCAACTGAGTCTAGCAAATCCTTATGGAAAAATCAACTGAACCACAGTAGTTTATAACCACAGATATACAAACTGTAAGACTTTGTAGGTTGATTAAAGGAGATCAGAAGTGGAATTTTCTGTTCCATAAAAATATCTTAAGTAATCAAAAATCCTGTTGCTATTGAATTCCAACAGTTCTTTCAAAAATCTGTTTCTGTGGCTGGGCAAGGCTATGGGGCCTGGAGCCAGGTCCTGATGAAGCATCACTGGGGCAGGGCACACTGATGTTTTGCCAGCTGCCAGTCACACTAGTTTGAATGGGGCATATGGGCTGTGCCTGCCCTGACCACCACAGCCCTGATCCAGCCTGAATCTGCTTCCATCTCAGCAAAAAGTGCAACAGCAGGGAGGTTGCAGAAGTCTGTTAAAATGTGCATCCCAATGGTGTCAATCCTGGCCTGGTGAATTACCACATGTAGGGCCCAAACCCACCTGGTAGATGCAAAATATTAGAAATAAAGGCCTGGGGGTATTATTTTTTGGAGACCACTGGCAGTGTTTAGAATTTTTTTTTGTCCTAAGGAAGTCTGACCATTCACTAAAACATAGGAAGGCATTGTGAGGATGAGGTGACTTGTGCTGCCTCAGATTAGCTATTAATTGCAAGGCAATCAGAAGGTATAATCAGAGGTATACCTTTGACTATTTATTATTTCTCTGAGTGGCTATCAAAGCCTAAGTAGCATAGGTGGCAGGCTTTTAAGCTTGAAGTAGCAAGCTACCTAGAGAGGCCTATTTCACTCTTCCAGGGTACGTTTGGAGTACTTCTGTTTCAGTCCAGCTGGCAAAGCCTTTTACTGATGCTGTTTCTGGAGCACTATCTAAATTCTTAAATGCTCTGGGACAGGGCCAGAGGATAAAGAGCCTTATGCAAGGAGAGGTTCTTGGGGTTTACCCAGTCTGGCCACTGGGTCACCAGTAAAGGCTGGACTTCATCCACAGAATGGTGAAAGCTCAACACAGCCCAGCATTATTCCTTAGCTTTTGTGATGTATCTGGGGAGCAGAATTCCCCTTGCCAGACCCATTCCTAGCACTGTGTTTTGTCAGCCCTTCCACTCCCCTGAGAAAGGCTCTCTGAGTCACGGTCAGAAGACTGCTTAGTCAAACAAAGCAAATCTTCCTTTTCTGTGTTCCTCTTTTCTCTATGGGATTCCCAGCACTGAGACCTTGTCCTGCCAGAGACAGAAGAGACAGTGGGTGAGCAAGCAGAACCTGTGGGACATGCCAAGGCATGCTCATGCTGAAGACAAGAAATCTAAGAGCTTTGGAAGGAGCATCATCTGCAGCCTCATCTCAGAAATCCAGGGAGACCATGGTTACTTAGACATCGAAGCAAAGAAGGCCAGGAGATTTGGGTTACCATTTTTCTAATTAATCTTTTTATCACTTTTTTTTTTGTTGTTTGTTTTTGTTTGGGGTTTTTGTTGTTTTGTTTTTTTTGTTTTTTTTTTTTGTTTTTTTTTTTTTTTTGTTTTTTTTTTTTTTTTGTTCAGAGTAAATCTATTTAAGGTTCTGCACTGGTTTCAAAGAGGGAAAGAAAAAGGTTTTTAATTAGAGCTGTTCATGTACCTAGTTAATGTACCTAGTGAATCAATAGTAGTTGAATATAACAGAATCTTCTTCAAAGCACGCCCATGGAGTATAGCAAAACCTCTGATAAAAGGTTTAGTTCCATGCCAGTGATATTTTAAGAGGATTCTCCATCACATACTGGCTCTAGTGTACAGGTTTTCCCATGTATTCTCTGGAGTTCATCCAGGTATTATATGCTTGGATATACAGTGGTATATATTGTAGCTGTGAGTATTAAGTACAATCACAGACATGTTAATTAATACACTTCCTAAAACTCTGTTATTCTCTGTATGTGGTTTTATGAAAGGCTGAATGGATTATATTATCCCTACAGACTACAAAAACAGCCAATATATTTTCATTTCAATGGTTTTAACCACAATTTAATCTAAAAGTTAAGGCTACAAAATATCTTCAATCAACAGTCTGGAAAAAGAAAGTACATGAGATGAGAAGCCTTTCTGAATTAGTGGTGTCTTAGCATTACATTAATCACATTTCCTTAGTGAAAATGAGAGATTCATGGAACACACTTCTCCAGGTCAAGAATTCACTGTAAAAGACAAAGTTCCTGGAGAAGATCCTTCTCTAAGGAAATCCCCACAAATTCTCTTTCAAACAGAAAAAAGACTTCAGGTATGGACTTGAACCTTCAGAACTTTACACATTTTTTGAGGATATAACCCTAGCAGGTTTAGGATACAGTAGTTGAATTGATATTGCCTTACCAATGAGGATGACTTGTGAATCTCACCCAAAGGTGCTTTTACAATGTCTAGACCATTTTGGTATGGTCACAGATGTGCTGGCTTAGCTCTCTTTATCCTGCTGTGACTTCATCTGCACTGGCAGCTTGCAGTGCAGGGTTCACAGGGCAAAGCACTTGAACAGATCTCGGCTGGTCCTAGTCAGCCTGCTCCTGCTGGAGCACAGGTTGGAGGGGACTGGGCAGGAAGAGCTCAGCAGATACTGACATATTGCTTTGATTTCCCAGGTAATTTCTTCAAGAATTCCACTGGTGCCCAAAGGGTTTCTGCCTGGTGCAATCCAATTGTTCAATCTTGTTTTGCGTGGTGTCTTTTTGTTACAGAAGAAGGTACAAGCCTTTTGATGAAAAGCAAAGACACTTGACTGGGACAGAGAGAAGGAAGCTCAAAGATACACACCCTAAAACCACAGTGCTTTAGACCTACACAGCTTAATATTTGTCATCCACATTGCATCAGTTTCCATCACACAGTCTAAAAAGTCTTTACCCCGAGAAAAGCTAAGTATGAGGGCATTTGCCTTAAAAGGCTGCTTTGCAAGACCTAAATCAGAATTTAGGAAAATCTAAGCTTTCATTTTCTAAAAGCTCTCCAGGTTTCATTTTATGAAGAATATGCAACCTGAGGGAATGCCAACACTGTAAAACCAGAAGATATCAATATGATGAATATGATACATATGTATATATATATTTATATTTAAATTATGCAATATATAATTATATAAATTATATAAATATATAATTATATAAATTATGTAAATAAGATTTACATAATAGAACGTGTTAAGTATATTTAATCACATGAGTTTTGGATTAATATCCTCCTTCTCAGGGGTTTCTGTTCTAATTCTGGATGATTTATATCTCTCAATTTTTCCTTAAGAGATTAAAAAAAAAAAAAAGCTACAATACAAGTTTTTGGACCAAATAATTGAAAATCTGAAATTAAAATGTGAGGTTTTTTTTAGTTAAGCTGTTCCCAGAAAAAGTCTGATGTATTGGCTGACTAAAATGTCTGTTATGTCCTGCCAGAATTTAGATCTGAGCTACAATGTCTCTTTAATATGTTTTCTTTTCTGTTTTCAGGAATCCTCTTTCTAGAGCCTATCATCTGATGTTATGCGTTAAAATTCTTAAAATTCAGCAGTTTTGTATTGAATTTAGAAACCTTTAATATCTCAGTGTGAAAAAGAAAGAGCTTAGCTGTGTTTATTTGAACTTGAGTTACTATGACCAGAGAATGCTGCTGCCTGGAGCACCTGAATGTCCTTCCTAAGGCTGCTCCTGGCAAGTGCTGAGGAGCAGCCAGGCAATTGAAAAGCATAATTAACTTTTGGATGTTCTTTCCTGAAATAGTAACCCAAGATTATATTGTGTTATTCAGGTGATAGTAGTGGTCCCAAATTGCATATTAGCTGGAAGGATCTGTGCTGTAAGTAGCTCTACTAGAGGGCTTTTCTAGGATTCCTTTCTAATAATGGCAAGTTTTTAATCTACTGAAAGCAGGAGAAATTTAGGGGGAATTCATTGCTCCACTGATTAAAAACTCTCCCTGTATTTGAGTTTGCTTGTCCAAGTGAGTTTATCTCTTGAAAAACTGATATACAGTGTTTAAGTGGACATAATAATGCTTACCTACCTCTAAAGAACATTATGGGACCATAACGGGTTGATTAATTGACTTTTTTGCTATGCAAGATGTTTCTACCAATTTTTAGATTTCACACGCGTGTCAAAAATGAGGTATGTGGATAAATGTATAGCAATACATACAGGGAAAAGCAGTTTTGACTTAACATACAAAATGCTGTGTTTTGAGACACTATTACCACTCAGGAATGAGACCTTAAGGACCATGATATTATCAGCTTAGTGTTCAGCATTAGTACAAAAAAAATAGAAATATTAGGAGAGGAATAAAAGAGAAAACAGAAGACATCATTATGAAATCAAATTCAATCATGTTTTTTGCACACCTTGATGGCTGTGTGCAATTCTGGTCCTCCCATCTCCAAAAAGGATGTTCTTAAAGGGGAAAAGGTTCAGTGCAGTGACAAAGACAATTCAGAGTTATGATTATAATATATAAAAGTAATAATTTTATATACTTATATTTATATATAATGATTATAACAAGTAATTGAAATAATAAGTAATTGAAAATTTGAAATTAAAATAATTTCAAATGGAACTGAATTCCATTTGGATGAAACAAAACCAACCCATGCTGGAACATGCCTAGTGCAAATCTGGAACATGCCCAATGCAATCCAACTGCTAATGACTATACAATCTGCAGGACCAATTTTATACTAATTGGAAGAAAAAAGCCTGCTGAGGGTGCTGGAGACACTACATCAATAATTTTGTTTTACAAATGCACCCTTATTATCTACTGTACAAGGTGGCATAGCTGAGGTGAATGCTTTAACCTGTAATATAAACCATTTATTGGAAGTATGAGAGAGGTCCACACAATTCTGAGTGGCATGGAGTGGACTGCTAGAGCTCAACTGGTCATTGTATTTTTCAGATACGGATCCCACAGAATTAGTTACTGCATTAATTTGAATCAGGTTTAAAACAAAGGAAAGGATACGGTTCTTCAAGTGGCATGCAGTGAACCTGTGGAGCTCCTTGTCAAAGGATGTTTCACACGAGTGAAGTTCAGGTGGGTGTGAAAGCAGACTGGACAAATGCTTGGGAGAGATCTGTTGACATTTACTAAGTGGGTTACCAGTTGTGCCAGAATTGGAAAATCTCTGTGGCTGAAAGTGGGTAGATCCCATATGTTCCCTTTTCTTTCTCTTCCCTACATGTCCCCTTGTGACCACAGCTAGAGGCAAAACACTCTAAAAGATAAGCCCTTGCTCTGAGGCAGTGTTATGTTCTTTCTTGTACTGTATTATATAAAAAATGATCTTTGAACAGACAGAGCTGAATTTTACCTTTGTTGCTGGTGCTGGTGATTTCTGTACTAGAAATGCTTCTCAAAAACCTGTGCATGTTAAATTGAAGTGTGTTTTTCTAAAGAAGTTTTAAATTATTCATTTAGATGATTTTCAGCATCACAAGCTACCTGAACTCTAAATGACTGCAATAATGAAGGGTATTAATTTGAAGCAGCCAAAATTTCCTGTTGATATTTTATGTTCATTTTGATTTAAGTTTTACTGTTGCAACATTGCATAATTTCACAGGTGTAAAAAAAAGCTGGAGTGTTAAATGTGCAGTTAGAAAAAAGGAAGAGAGCTGAGGGACAGCTCAAGTTTCTTAGTCTGTTTTTGTGTTTTTTGGTGTTTATATAATTTTTTGGCATGAAGAACAGGTGCTTTTTCTTATATGTATGAATGCTTTTGTACAGTAGTGAAATAAATCTGTCTTTGGGTTGAACATAACGATTTTTAGCAATAAACAGCAACACCATATTTGACATTTATGACATGAGGAATGAAATGTCTCATTGCAGTAGTAGAAGATTTGAATCTTCGTCCTTAGAGAAGTGGTAAAGTCAGGTGATGCTGTGCCAAAACCACAATAGGATTGTCAAACTCTGGGTCAAATGAAGATCAATTGGTTTAGAGTTATGAATTAAAGTTTTGTGCTTTGGGACAAGGCATCTTCCTTAGTCAGAAATGGCCTGAATGCTTTTTTAGTTTCACCCAGCGTGCCATGCTTTCAGCTGCACCTTTTCCCAACTGCTCCTTCTGGGTGAGGTGTTGGTCATGGAGCAGTTCCCAGTGTTAGACAACTGTCCTTGCCACATTGCTTTGGAGATGGCAGGAGACAGCATTTGCTGGCTTGCTGACATTACCTTGGGTGTGGAGCATGGCTGGATGACAGCCTGGGGTGGCAAGGCTGCAGGGAATACTTTTTATTACAGCTGAACGATTAAAGTAAAAAATAACAGTAAATATTTAATGTGAGTCAGAAAAACCTTATGAGTCAACACTTCTCACAGTACTAGAAGATGTTGTTTCCTACCAGTTGAGTACCTTGAATTCCTGTAACTGCACTTTGCTGGCAATGACCTCAGAGTAGGGGATGGCAAGGTGTGACCACGTAGCTCTGTCATGCTCCAGGCCATTTGCATGCCGGGCAGTGCTCTGACTCCCAAGTGCTTGTGTGGTGTGAGAGACAGAAAAGTTGCCAAAAAAGAACGTACCTCTACTCTGTCTTAGTACAGTGAAAAGACTTGTCATTTGAGAGATATGTAATCATTAAGATACGTAATATGCTTTTTAAAGATGGATGATCTGCAGCTTATTTTTAGCTACATAATTTAACATATAGTGGAAAAAGCATTTATACAGATATTGGTTATCAGCACCATGCAGTTGTGAGTTTTAAAACTTGCAGAAGGGAGAAAGATTCATAGAACCTTCTGGGGGTGATTTAGAGAGAGCTGAACCTCAAGAGATGGATGTGTTTCTACTGTTCAGTTATCTTTTGATTGTGATAAGAATGACTTCATCACCAGAATTCTGCTGTAGCTGTAAATACTTGCTTTGCTCTAGAAAAAAGCTATGCCTGAATTACTGTCGATGCACATGATACTGTGCACCAGGTGTTTTCAGTATAAAAAAGTCTTCACAATAAATCAGTAGGAATATAATTTCAGAGATTATTTGCTTTGTTCTCACTGTACCTTGAGCATATGCAAGAGGGAGTGCACACACTTTCAAGTAGGCAACTAGAAGTGAGACAACTGCTAAAACACAATTACATGGTACAGCACCTGAGGACAGACAGGTCAGAGAAATCAAGATTAGAGAACATGTTTTCATTTCCCCCAGGGGTTTTAAGTAAAAATGGAGAAATCTCACCTTTGACTCCACTTTCACTCAGAGGTTTGATTTTTGTTTGATTTACCCTTTTAATAAGATTTTTATTTGATTGTGGAATGTTTCCATCTCTGAAGGTAGAGGAAAGGGTTAAGGCTCTACCAATATGTCACCAATTCCTCCTCTCAGAGGCTGTGGTAATGTAAGGAAAGGTCTGTAAGCATGGCATTTTTTTTAGTTTAATCCTCTTCCATTAAGTTCTAATGACTGGTTGCTAAACGATGTCATGCATTTCCTGCTCCTTTTATGGGGAGCTGTTTTATAAAGCAGCAGCTTGGAAGCGTGCAGGAAGCAGTCATCTCTGGAATTGATTGCATTTCTGATAGACCACTTTTTGTACTGTATCCCTGGAGAAATGCTGCAGGTCATAATGGCTTATGTTCTCCTTGTAGCTGCAGCATAATAATTTACAGAAGTAAAGCAAAGGCAGAAACAAGCTCTACCATCTTTAAACCTCTCACTAGACTCACTTCACTCTGTGTCTATTTATTTATTATTTATTTAAAGAAAGCAGATCATTATTATTACTGGAGGGAAGTAAAGGGCTTATGCACAATACAAAGAAAACCTCTCGGTCTGAAACAGCTGATGTTTATAAATTGGTTGGGTGTATGATCCACAAGAAACATGTCCAATTTAATCAAGTGACGTGGAAAGGGCAGTTGAACAAAAGCAATGTTTGCATATATTGGGATGGCAGTAATGATCATGTCCCTTCTGTCTGTCACACTGATTCATTAAAAGTGGGTGTCAGCCATTAAGCTTTGATTCTCAACACAGATAAGTAATGAACAAGCACATAAAGGAAACAAAGGCTGGTCACACTGCAGAGCAGTCTGATGATCTGATTATGCTGAAAGCCACTTTCTTGGCTGGGTGGTAAGCATAAGGGGATGACTCCCATTGTTTCTCTTTCCACAGCTCTGTCCTCAGTCAAATATTGGTAAGAAATGTGTGGGTATTTCATGATGATTCAAGATTTCATGCATCTTCTCTGGAAAATTGCTTTCCTTGGTTCCTGATAGAAATCAACAAGGCAGTCCCTCAAGTGAATTCTTTCTGATGGGCCAGATTTAGTGAGTGCCTTGGTGTGCAGAAAGCATGTAGAAAAAAAGCTTTTGAGGTTTATAAAACACATGGCATTTGCTATGGGTTTTTTTTTGTTGTTTTTTTTTTTTTTTTTTTCCTGTTTGCAAGTGTGTTGATCTGAAGAATATATAGAAATAGGATGCTTTTTACTCCTTCTTTCTGCAGATGCCTGAAATTATCGCATGGAACTAAAGGTCTCTGTCAAATAGTAACTGGCACTGTTACAGTTTCTACTAGGACCAGTACTAGTACCAGGATGTCATGAGCAATTTTTTAGGACAGGACTAGTGTTAGTCTGAGCAGGTTTCCCATGTTAGACTTAAGCAGTTTCTCAGGCCATTTTGTCTTTAGTACTCTGGTAATTTGGATATTCATTGAACCATAAACAATCTGAGCACCAAAATTGCAGATGGGCTAAGAAAATGTACTGCTCTTACCAGAGAACAGCAAGGATATTTAAAATATACCTCTGGCTTCTACTATAACTTTAGGAAGGTCACTTTCCTTCTCCTTATTTCAACCTGCCTGTTTCTCAGATGGTGATAGTATAATGTCACTGACTGGAGTGTAATTTAGTGAATACATATTTGCAAGTCATTTGGGCATTTCACATAAAAGGCTTTGCAGTAGTTCTTGAGAAGACTGTGAATTCTTGCTGGTGAAGTCCATAATAGTCATCCTGAGATGAGACTGTTCTTGAAAACTATGAGAGAAAGTGGAGGAGTGGCCCTGAGGCTATGAAGGGTGAAACAATGTGGAATCAGCACCCTTGGGGACCCTTTTTCTCTTTTCCTTTTTTTTTTCTTTTTTTTTTGTTTGTTTGTTTGTTTGTTTTTGGATGCTGAGGAGCACTTACCATCATGTGTAAATCCATTGGTTTCAAAGCTTTTCATGGAGGAGAGGCTACCATGTTCTTTTTCCTGGAATTATAGAAATAAGCGTATAATAGGAATGGCAGAAGGGAATGTACACTAGAGGATTAATGGAAACTTGATATAATTGGTATGATTTTCACTAATTATGTCACTGCCTCTTAATATATCACCATCTTTACATTAAGAAGGAAAATTAAAACCCAAAATATGGTGATTTTAAGCTGTGATTCACCCTTTGTTCTATCTGCTCTCCTAAGCCCTGGATCTGTGCAGCAGTAAAAAAAGTGATAAAGCAGAGAAGCACTGGAGATTTTTAGTTCTTACCTTTTAGCAAGCTGATTTGAAAATTCACACATGTATTTCATGGTGTTCTGTTGGCTGTTTTGCTTCTTTCAGTGGCCACTAGGCTAAGAAGATGAGGGTTTGAAAAAAGCAAAGCTTGAAATTCCTGCCAGAGGTGAATGGTAAGGACCTCCCGGTGCTCATTTTTTTTGTATGGTTTCAGGCATGTTCAGTTTGATAACTTAATCTCTACAGCCAGGTAATTCAAGAGTAGTCCAGGAATAAGTGGCAGCACAAGGACCAGGCAGAAAAAGAGTGGGAAAATGGTAGAAACCTCAGAAGAATGGCTGAAAGCTGAAAATGTCTGAAAGGAGTGCTAACTGTGCAAGGAATACAAATGACAATGATGGATTAAAGATATCCATTCTCTCTGCCTTTTCTCTGTACTGAAAAAATAATTTTGTGGGAACTTGTTATGATTGTCTGTTAATGTTTGTATTTGAGAAAGGAATGACATGGGATTGAATGATACATGCATCATTAATTTTGGTCATAAAACAATCTGAGATTTTGGCAGCAAAACAATCAGAAAAAGGCTATCTGTTCTTTATTGTTGAACTTCAGTCATAGAAATTTTTTTAATGTGGTGAACATATAGTCCTGAAAACACACATCCCCATTTGGTGCTTTTCCTGCTTGGGTCTCTGGGCTATTAGGAAATCAAACTTTATCATGTTCCCTTACATTGGAATGAAGTCTGGCTCTTGCAGGGAAGACAAGTTGTTGCTCTTAATATATTTTCCAGAGGTCATTTAAATGGGTTTTTATCATCTTTGTAGCAGAAAATATCAATGTGACATTGTGAGGACTGTGAAATAGAGTAACAAGACTTTTCTTATGTGGAAGCCCAAGAAAGTCCTGGTCTACAGAGCTCAGATTTTGCCCATGAAGCTCAGAGAGGTGACTCCTTTTCCAAGGATCTTTCCTCTCCTTGAGCCTCTAAGAAACGTGGTCCAGTGGAAGCTGTCCCTACCCATAACAGGGGGGTTGGAATTAAGTGTTCAATGAACTTATGATCATTAAGGTCCCGTCCAACCCAAAGCATTTGTCATGGCTGGGGGTAGGAATTTATTTGTATATTCAGGAGAGCTGTTAAGAAGGAACAGTTGAGGTAGGAACAGATTAATTAATACTTCCTTATTTCCAAGTCTAGTCTTTGATGGAATGATGATTATTTGCTTGTCTTGCATTCATCAATAACAGATCTTACCCTGCTGCCTCCCCTTCTTCCTTTAAAGAAGAGCCCTAAATGCAAGTTCTACTAGAAGAAGCTGTCCAGGAGTCTGAATGCAATCCTCTGGGCATTTTATCCAATCTTCTGCCCACCATTGCAGTAAAATACTGGAGTACATTTCCAGTTCTTCTCAAGCTGTGATGTGTTCCTGAATATGCATTTTACATTAACATTTACTATCTACAATGCAGTCCCTCTCTGGCCTCAAAAAACATAGGTAACCTCCCCTAAGGAAACAAGAGCGTTAAGATGGTCACAGAGAGAGAGAGACTAAAGTGACATTGTGTTTAATGAAATGTCTCCACAGCAGTCTCGATTCTTTGGATGGGGGACAGATTGTACAGCAACCTACCCTAAGCGCTATAGGGTGCAACCAGCATGGTGGGTGAGGACTCAAAATTCCTGTGAGCAGAGCAGCTCCTAGTCAGAGTCACATACTCATGGCTCAGGAAAAAGTCTTGATGCACTGGGAAAAGAAATTTAGGCATTAATAGTTATTTTGTAAGCATGGTATCTTCTTGATCTGTGTTTCCAATCTGTTTTTTTATAAAAGTAATTTTGATTTACATGTAAGAAACAGGCAACTTGGTGCTACTGAGCTGCTTTCAGGATGAGGCATGTTTTCAACAGACTTTTGACAATACAAGGGGTTACTACTATTACATTACAAATAGTTTCACTTAGGTGCTAAACAAAGGAAAAAAATCCTTCAAATACCTGTTTCTAAACATCTATTTCTGCTTGCTTTCCTATTTATGACAGGATGAAGACACAGCTGGTTTAACTTTGTATTGGGACTCTGAGATGCTCCTTATTGTCACTGCTTCCATGGACCCTTTAGGTAAGATTCCTAAATGCACAATCCTCCATCTGGCTATATTAAAATGTGATGTCAAAAGATATTTTGTTGTCTTCTTTTTCTAAAAGATAAATTCTAATGGGGTCTGTCACTCTGTAAGCACAACTATAGCAAGGATTCTCTTCTGAATGTATTCTGATTTGGGTAATTTCATTGTCTCCACCAAAATTCTGCTGAAATTTTAGGTCCTCTACCCTTCCCAAACAGGATTTCTCCTTCCAGTCATCATATTTCTTTACATCAGCAGCACCAACATATCAAAGGCTTAAGCCTAAGACAACTCTGAATTCCCTGGGGATTTCTGCAACTAAATATTGAGAATTAGTTTATTTTAAAATATTTTCATATAATTTGTGTTTCAAAGCACATTTTTTTTTTAACATAAGCCCTTTAGTTCATAACATAATCCTTTTAGTTTAGTGTGAATTTTGGATTTATTTTCAGGTTGTAAATAATGTATCCATTAAGCTGTATGTTTAACATTGCTCAGTTTCCTGTTAGTATTTACCCTGCAGTAATCTTCAGCAACAGAACAGTGAAAGGTTCTGTTTATCATTTGGTGCTCATTTATTATTAATCTAAGATTTGACAGACTCTGAGAGTCTATTGTTATTTCTTGTGGCACATAAGTGAGCTAGAGGAATTGATAGATTGTTCATGTTTGATGGAAATAATAATATGCATTTTTCTAGAGTATTGATGTGTTTCCAAATACTCTACCTGTTAAAGGAGATAATTGTTCTAAACCTTTATGCTACTTTTGATTTAAAAATTTATTACACTAAGATCAATTGAAATTGTATTCCAAATTTTAAAAGGACAGGGAAATACCATAAAAGCACACAATAAAATTTTACTGTCATAAACTTACTTAATAAAACTGTTCTAAAATATGAAAGAGAGCATTCAATCTATTTTTCATCATCTCTAACTCTGAGGGTAGCAAGTCACATAAAAATAAAGTACTTTTGGTGCATTTATAAATTCCCATATTTTTTTGTGTCAGCATTAATATTAAGGAGATTATACTTGTAACACTTTTCCACAGTCTTTTTTTCAGAAGTATGTTGAGCTCCTAAATTTGAGTCCGGTTATTCTCAGGGAATTTAAAACAAATGAAAATGCCTACTAACAAATTATAACATTCAGCTGCTACTGGGAGTGGGTACTCCAGGTCTGGAGTGCTACCAGGTACAATTACTTAATCTACACTGTGCCCCCCCTCACTTTATTGCCTCTGGTGTAAGACCAGTTATGTCTTACATGTCTTCTGTTATCCTTCTGCATTCTGAATGTGTCTTATTCATGCAAATAATACTATTTACCAGTCACTCCTGAATATGCTTAGATTCTTTCTGAGTTTAATCAAAGCTACTTCCTTTTTTTTAATGTACTTGTATCTAGGTTTATTTGACTTTTGGAGGTAGCAATGTCAGCTCTGAAATATTTTTTTTCTATTTAGCGACTATTATCTGGCAATATACATGGAATGAAAGTCTATAATTTGACAGATGGCAAGAAAAATCAAAGTAGCAAATTTAGGTAAATTCATGGTGCACATTCTTGGAAGTGGTTTTAGCATTTAGTGGGCTTTAAATTGTTGTAAAGCAACTCCTGAAACAAAGCTAAAGATTTATCAAACTTCTTTTTATGTTTAAACATGGTGGCAGTACTCTGGAAGGTGTGTATCCACGTGACATTTTGTTAACCAGTTTTATAATGAAACAGCTGTGGAATTGCTAGTTCTGAATTAAGAATATTGCAAAAATCAAAAGATGCCTGAGATGCTGAGCAGACAGCCTTAGCAGAGACTCAGTAGACAACTGAGACTCTTGGAGACCATAGAAGTCTGACAATAATTACAATGCCGATAGAAATCCAGTAATTCAGATTTCTTCCCTGTGCATACCAGATAAACTAAAACCTGACAAGCAGAAAAGTGATCAGACAATTTCTGTGGGTGAAAAATACACAGGATCGTTTGTCTCTACGTCCTGTGGCTGAGGCAGGAAGAGTTCCCGGCTCATTCTCCCCTACTGGTGGAAACCTGCAAAAGCACCAACTCTTGTTCTTCACCAAGGACCAGCAAGCTATCAAAGTTGTACTTCTCTGTCATAAGGTATAACCCAGTGGAAGAAGTAGGAGAATTAGAATAGTAGTTCAAGGATTCTTGCAGAAATCTGTAGAAAGGCATAGGAATACAAAAGGGAAAACAGTTCTTTAAACCTTTCTTTAACTTTCTCATATAGTCACAGTCAGGTGGACAGGCAGGAACATACAGAAGTGTGCCCTGCCAGTCCCCTTGTAGCTGTGCAGGTATGTGCATACACACACAGTTTTGATCCTGTTCTAAGTCCAGCCTGGAATTTGAAATGGGATGACCATCTTGCACTGTGGGAGGAGCCTCTCCATGTTGTTGTCAACAGTGGCAGGAGAGAGGAGGAGAACACTGGCATTTGGAAACAGCACAGTTCATCCCAATAATCTTGTAATCCTAACAATGCTAGCCTGTCTCCATAACAAAATTTGATTATGGGGGGCGCAAGATTTCCCTGTGAATGATTACAGTCTTCTTAACCTGCAAATATAAGCAGTGAAGAAAACAACATTAATTTCCTAGATAAGTTTTGAGTAGTGGACATATACGAAGAGCACAATGCTCTGCGGTGACAAGGAATTGGTTTCCATGTCCCTTGTTATGATTTTGAATGTTAAATTCAGCCCCTGGGTTAGAAGCACTTAAGCAAGTGTTGTGTCTGGAGTAGAACAGTTTGGCACACTCAGATTCCTCGGGGAATCTCATCTGAATCCCTTGATCAGCTGGGGAGGCAATAGGTCTACTGCAGGGCAAACCAAGTCTTCCATCTTCTTTTGGTTGTCCTGTATGCTGAATTTAAACCTGCTACTGAAGACATCCTATCTTTACTGCAACTGTTTGACACTCATGTGAGTATTACTAGCCAAATTATGGTCTAATGTTTGAAAACATTTCCCGCCTTTATAATCAAGCGTGTCAGAAGAAATCCATGGCCACTGTGAAATGGGATTTAACGGGATCCATCCGAGAACATTGGTAGGTAGGAAGATACCAGTTGTATATGGTAAATTATGAATGACTTATCTAAGCTGTGTATGCTCTAACACTGTTAGGTCAAATCATTCCAGTAGATTCACATCATGTCTTGTAAGGAATCGGACACTTTATTCTCCATAAATCACAGTGTTAGTAGTAAACAACTAAAGAGTTGCTGAGTCTTTCATGTGATTGTCTGCTTCTACTGTAGAACATGATGATTTGACAATGTATATTTTTTTTTCCAGGACAGCAAGAGTGCAGTTTGATGTGCGCTCTGGTGTGTGTTGAGTTACAGCTGTGGCATGGATCAGTTTTGCCTGGCTTGAGCACAAACTAGTTGATTTCTTATTGCATGTATACATTGACACTTCACAGTAATTAACTCACTAAACTTAGTAAATATATGTTACTTGTTTGAAATAAACCATGAGACTGAAAGGCATGTGTAGTACTGAAACAATTCAGTAAATACACATCTGTGCTCCTAATTCTTGCAGACTTTATCAATCCACCATCTGACATTTCCAGGAAATGCTTGTGTGTGCAATGTGGAGATCAATACCTTGTTGGTAGGAAATAACCTTTCTGTTGGCCTGGGAGATCAGTGTATTCGGAATATGGGGTGCAGGTGCCTCTCTGTGTTTCATGTCCAAATGTACATATTTTTCTGGTATAGTCAGTTGTTTCTGTTTTGCATTTTGGCATGCACCTTAAACAGAACACACAAAACTCGAAGTAATAATGGTTTGAGTTCCTGACTGCATTGCTTTCTTCTCTATCTGATAAGAAACCAAAGGATAAAAATGAAACTGTAGATTTGCAGTGAATCTGCAAGTGCCTTATAGGAAAAGAAATAGGAATCTCCTAAAAACATGGCATTAATAGACATCTTTGATATGTTTTAACACAGTGAAACTGTGAAATATGAGAATATGTTTGTGTAGTGAAGACAGCCAGCAGCAAGGGATAAGAGCAGTGGTGTTATTAATGCATTGCTGGATTTAGCCAGGAGATTTAGGCTGCAGGGTCTGCCCTTGTCTGACATGTAATACAGAATAAGGCTTTATCCTTTCTGTGCTTCTGTTTGCCCATCTTTAAAACAAGCAAAGCTGCTGACTTCCTTAGTGGGGAGAGAGAAGGAAGGAGAGAGAGGGAGGGATTTTTATTCCTCAGGGGTGCATACTTATACTCCTCACTCTGATGAGTATAAGGGTACTATAGACCTTTAATAAAGGGAGGGCAGAAAGTATTTTTTGACTATTTATATCAAGATGAGAGCCAGCTTATGAACCAAGAATTGTAGAGTATGCATGCTGAGTGGGGTGCTCTTTGCTTGACAAATGATCACAGCAGACAGTTGATCAAATGGAATATCGAGAAGGGACTTGATAGAATGTCTAAATCTTCTCCTGGTTTCAAAAATATCCAAGAATAAGAAGACAAAGAAGTAGCTATAAGTCAAAACCTCAGGAACTGAAATGAAAAATAGCATGCACATTCAAACAATGTGGAGAGCTTTTGGGGAGATATGCTTTTGCTAAACTCAAAATATTGCACTCAGAATCAGTGTAATTGAATGAAAATCTTTGGTCTCTGCTAGAAGGATGCTCTAATGGTTTCTCTGGCTTTAACATGGGAAGCTATGGCAACAAATGATTCCAGCATTAAGACTCTTTCCCTTCATTAAATGAAGCAGCTGCTATTGAAGGATCTGCCACTGTTGTCTTCCCCTGAAAATCTCTGACACAGAAATTTAGCTCCAGAAGCAAGGCAGGTTGCCAGGTGTTGAGCTGAATCACTGGCCTCTTACTTGCTTCAAGGGAAGGAGGCTGTAATCAGCTGATGGAAAAAAGACTTTATGTCAGTAATCAAGGACAGAGTTGAGGTTATTTGCACATCTTTAAAATGCCCAAATTTTCAGTGTTTTAAAATACTGCTGATATGCTCTGATTCCTCAACATTTTTAAACAAACAAAAAAATGAGACCATGCTTTCTCACCTGGGTATATTTTTTTCCATTTTTTTTTGGTTATTGGTTTTTTCTTTACTTTTTTACAAAATTTGCAATAATTCTTTAGTTTCAGGTTTTCAGCTAGTGTGCAGATAGCACAAAATATAGACTACATTCAGTGGACAAAAAGACTTTCAGTGCAAAAAGATTACATGCATATGAATCGTGTTACATTTTCCAAGTTCTGGTTAATGAGATATATCGCACTAGCTACAATAACATTTCCTGTAAACATATAATAAAAAAGTTATGCACTTAGATTTCTGCATGTATAATTGCATCTGTTCGTGGGTGAAAGGCATCCTACAACAAAGCCAAATGCATCCAAAATTTGTGCCAAGATCCCTATATTCTACCTCACTGCTGGGAATGTGAGCATTTCTGCAGGAGCTCCAAATGCATTTAAATGGAGATTCAGTTTCAAAACTGGCCATACAATCTTCTGTTACTATTGCTATATTATTTTGTGATGTTTCCACACTTTTTGCTGACCATTTCCTACTTCCAGAGCTTTGGAGTTAGCAGCTCTTTGAGATAAATTGTGTTGCTGAGGTCTGTGTCCTATTGTTTCAGAGTGCAGGAGGACATGACTGCTGCAGTTGGCATTCTGCTCACACTCTCAGGCTTTGCCTTGCACCACAAAGGCTTTGCTAGAGCCCTTTTGTGCACGAGAGAAACTGAGTACCTGGAACATATTTTGCAATGAGGGATAAACTGCAGAGTCACCAAATCACATAGCATAAAGGACCCTGCCTGTAGCAGCACAAGTGTCTCAGTCAGGGGTACTTAAGTGTCCATGTGGACATAATAAACACAAATAAATTAACTGTGCAAAATTGTATGCTTACTAACACAGAGGGAAGCAAGTTGGAATTTTTTTTTCATGCTGAACCATATATATTTGCAATCCCAAGGCACAAGGCTTGGATTCTCTTGTTTCTCCTAGAAAGTAGGTAATTAAAAATAAAAAAAAAAAGTATTATATTTTTAATCAGATAATCATTCACACTGTAATGAGTCAGACAGATCTTATTTTCAGAATATTTTGACTCATTGTATTAGGTCTGGCTAGGATGGAATCAGTTTTCCCCACAGCAGCCCTCACAGTGCTGTGTTTTAGTGCTTTATATCTGGAGCTAGAAAGTCACTGATAACACTCCAGTATGCTGACTGAGCACAGCTCCCACAGCACCAACACTCCCTCCCTCACCAGTAAGCTGGGAGTAGAAAAGACACACCCAACATGTGAGGGGACACAGACAGGACAGCTGACTCAAAATGACCTAAGGGATATTCCATATTATATGACATGTGCTCAGCAATAAATGTTAAGAGAAAGGGAAGGTGGGCATTCATTGTTTACAAAGTTTGTCTTCTGAAGCAACCACTACAAGCCCTGTTCCTGTGAGAGAGCTGGACATCACCTACTGATGGGAAGAGGAGATAAAATCTTTTGTTTTCCTTTGCTTTTGTGTGGGACCTTTGCTTTTTCTTTATTGGACAGTCATCTGGTTCCATGACCTTTATCCAATTTATTTTCTACCCCCTCTCCTGCCATCCTGCTGAGGAGCAGGGTGACAGTGCAGCTTAGTGGGAAGGTGGTGTCCAGCCTACCACACTCACTGACAATTTACATTGTGAATAATAGATACCAAACAAACCTGATGTCACAAATTACAGGGTCATCCACAGCTGGCAAGGAATTTTGTGTCAGTTGCATGCTGTCACTGCAGAAACAGAGAAACCAAAATGCACAGGAAAATGATGAATCAGTGTTCTGTTACAAAAAGCACTTCTCCTCAGTTGAATGTAAAGACTCTGAATCCCTGTGCCTGAGAGCACAATTGGAAGCATTAATTACAAGCATGGGGCAGAAGGTTTCATCTTCATTTGAATTTTGCCTCAGGGTAACAGGGCAATATCAAACCCTTGTCCCTGGCTTCTGGGCATCTTTAATTACCTGCCTCCAAGTTTCTAACCACCCTGTCTCCCTATCTGTCACCATGACAACATCCTTGCTGTCAGCATGCTGAACTTTCCATCTATGTTGCCGTCACTTGGAAATCCATCCAAGTAGTTTAAATAATATGGAAATAATTCAGACATATAGAAAGGTGAATGCAGGAAGGGAATTTATTTTCTCCCATCCCCTGGCAGCTCTTGGGAGGCAGGTGATCGTGGGGAATGCAGGAGTGTCCCTGGGGACTGCTTGCGAATGAAAAACTGAACACTTGGCTTGGTTGTCTTCTTGGACGAAAAAGCCTTTTCTCTGTGACTTGTTAAATCCATCAGGTTTCTAGTCAATTGTTGCATGGGGTAGGAGTGAAAAAAACAGACAGTGGAAGGAGGGAGGCAGTAGAGAGGAGCACAGTGAAATGCATGTCTAGCAGCTGCTAGCTGAGACCTGCCTGTGGTACCTGGGGCTGCCAGCTCCCAGCTGCTGCAGATCACTCTTTTCTGCCTCACACAGCAGGCTGGCCCTTTGCTGTTGTGCCATTCTGACTGCCTCAGCCAGCCACAACACACATTGGGCTCCTCAGTTCTCAGCAAGTTAATGAAATCCCTCAAACCCAGCTTCTTGTATGCATAATTGCAGTTGTACCGCAGAAGTTGCACTGTGGTTTTACGGACCCTTAGGAACAGATGTGGTAAGAGTGAGACTCATCTGTTGCTGCTCCTGTTAAAGATCCCCCAAAGCAGAAGCTGTTCTCAAGTGTCACCTTGCACTGTCACCCAGTGTTTCCCTCTCCCGTCTTTTTGCCAGCTAGGTATGACGTATGTCTGTATTTGTAATGGACTTGGCACAGGATGTAATTTGTCTGCAGAGTACACTAGAAAGTAAACCAACAGATTTATGGGCATTCAGCTGACCATTAAAGAGCATACTAAATCTTACAGAAGATGACCTTAGGAAGAAGTGGGAAGTAAACAGAATATTGACATATTGACCCATTGGCAATCATGCTTATTACTCTCTACAACAGGGATTCTCCCTCTCTTCCAGCTAGAAATGAAGGCCATCTGGGCTGAAAGAAGGTTTGCAGATGGGTGCAAGGAAAGATTTAGGTAAATAGAAATCTACGTGTAGAGCCCAATATTGACTTTTTTTTTTTTTTTTTTTTTTGGCATGCATTTTATATTTTGAGGTGCAGGAAAGATTTGTTTTGAAGAAGCTGTTTGGGAGTAATTTTGTTCTCTCAGGTGTTAAGGTCTTTGGCCTTCCAAACATAATTTTCTTGATTAAAATAGAGGGAAGTTTAGGGGCAGAAACAAACATTTAGTTTTGAAGGGACAATGGTGCATGGTTTTGCTAGGCTGAAAGCAGAGAGACAGAAGTCTTTCATCAAACGTCTGTAGAGAAAGAGCAAATAATTACCCCTCAACAGCTGGAACTATAGAACTGAATTAAATACTTGTCGTGGTTTTAAAGCAGTAACTAAAAAATTACTAGAAAACTTACTTATTTCTTGCTGTGAGATATGGATTAGAACAAGAGCAAAACAGTCTTAAAACTTAAAAGGAATAAAGAAAGTTTATTAACAAAACTACAAGAATAAGAACACCAGAATAAACTTCCAGAAAACCCTTTTATCCCCCACTACTCAACTATTCCCTTGTTCACATGACAACATAGAGACAAACAACTTTGGAACCTTGGTGTTTAAAACAGTCTCAATTCCTGCTAGAGTCTTTTCATCAGCCTTTGTAGAGAAACAGAAGTCTTCTTCTGCTAATCTATGGAGTTTCTCACAAGAAAACTATTTCTGTTATAGCTTTCTATTTGTCTGATGCCAGCTGCCCGGAAATCCTGTCATCAGTTCACTCCTCCCATTTCACATCACTCTGAGGTGTGTATGGGTCATGAGTCTAGGGATGTCATTTTAAGGATGAGTTATTCAAAGGCAAAAGTTCTCTTCATTTGTCTCTGTGAGCTTCCCTGGAAAACAGAAGTTTTCTCTTTGCCTCAAGTGCCCCGAAATCTTCAACTATTACTTCTCCCCTTCTGTTCTAGCACCTCACTGTATCATAATTACTCCACCTTTTGCTCAAAATCCAAACTTTGAACACTCCATTCCTCCCCATATACTCTGTCATGAATTAAAGGAGTTTTTTCAAGACTGTATTGTCCACCTCCATAGCTTTAACAGAAAAATATTTCAGCTTAATTAAAGCATCTCCTTATTCTCTACCTCTTCTGAAGCTTAATTCTTTTCTTTACTGTCTCTGATAGTTTATAAAGTCTCTTTACATGTTGATTACTCTCTTTTTCTTTCTCTGGGAAAAAGGATTAATCTGCAGGTCTCCTCTGGGTAATGAAAAGGTTAAAATCTTGCCCAGGCTTTGTAGATGGTTCTGTGATCTCTGCCGGAGCAGGAGCTGGAGCTGTCTGCGATGGAAGATTCTTCATGGCTGCTCTGGAGACTGTGGTCGCTGTCTCAGCCCGCCGCAGGTCCAGAGCTTTTTTTCCTTTCTTTACTCGGCAGTTTCTGGTGAATTCAGTCACAGCAAAAACTGCAGCCGAGCCAGGGACCGGCCTGGCCCGGCCAGAGCCCGGGGCAAGCCCCACAGGCCCCATCTCCCGGCCGGGAGCCGCTGGGCCCAGCCCAGCCCCCGCCTGGGCCACATGGCCTGGGCAGGGAACGGGAGGCCAGAGCTCTGTTACCTTTCACAGCCAGGAAACAAAGAGACAAAGAAATTCCCAGGCTTCGGTCTTAAGGTGGTGTTCACAGGTTGATATCACTTTTCAATGGTTAAAGCTGCTGTCAATTCTTAGAAATGGCCAGCTGTTGGCTAGGAGAAAAACTCCCATCAACCGCCAGAGGTTTTAACTTCCTTAGGTGTTTCTCTTTGTTTTGTTAAATGCCAACCTATCACAATACTGAATCCTAAAAAAAAATCCATATGGATCATCTCATGCACAATGGATACATCACAAAAATATCAGCGTTTCCATCTGATTATGTCTCTAGTAGGTTTCTGCTTAATGATTCCAGGTCTGTCATTTGCAAAAGTTGTTCCTCTGCTAATCTCTCTACTTCCTGGCAGCAAATTAGTACACAAATAGGCACAAATATACACAAAACCAGTCATCTCTTTTAGGCAAATCTAAGGAAAGCACTCGGAGAAAAATCTGCCACTTACCATTGACTTTTATAGTTGTGTACATTATACCATTATAAATAGTCAAACCTACGTAATTAATAATTTCTGCATACTCATGCTTTTTTTAATATGTGAGGTGGCACTTCCAATACCTGCCTGAGTTTCTTATACCCAGTCGTGCATTTACTGTTAATTCAGGGGTTTAGTAAACCCTCTGAAGATGAACAAAGAGGACCTTTGGAAGGTGCTGATGTTGAGCTGTCAGGGTCTCTTACAAGATAACTAGAACAAAAGGCAGAGATCCCTCCTACAAATGGCTGGGGATTGAAGCCATGGCTCTGTACACCCCTGGACTTTGTGTCTGCTTACCAAATTTGGATCCTGAACCAAGTTTTGCAAAGTTCTCTTGCAGGATCTGAAGGAATAACCTGCTTTGAACTCTAAACCTAAGTATTAAAAAAAAAAAAATAAAAAATATGTAGCTACTCTTCTATATTTAGGTACTTGAACAAGTGACCTGATTTCTAAAGCACTGAAGTTAAACTCTGAATTAAAGTTTTTGCTGACATCTGTGGGAGTTGTTACATGTAAGAACTTCAGAAAATCAGGTCATTCATTTTGCAATTCTGATTTGGAGAAAGAATCTAATTCTGTGCTCCTAATTTTTGTAATTTGAGTGTGTTTGTAATCTAAGCTCAGGTCTGACTTTGTTTGGACGTTAGATCCAAGTTTAAAAAATAGCTTGTGGATAGCTGAAAGAAACCTCAGCAACACTACCTTTTCTATCTTTTTAAGAGAAAGAGACCATACAAATTTAATTTAAATGTTGTGATGATAGGAATTTGGATTATGTGTTGGCTGAGGTTAAGAAATGCAGGACACCTCACAGTCAGCCCCTTTCTCTGCCTATCCAAGGTAGAGATCTTAGGATTTGACATTCCCTTTATTTTGAAGTTTTCTCTCATGTTTCCCATCTCCAGAGTTACTTGACACAAGGCAAAAGCAGAGAGATCTTGTAGGCCAGTGAAGCCCTGTGAGAGGTTAACTTCAGGCAACACAAACCCCAAGCCAATATCAGCATCCTGGCCATAGTGTGTCACTGTCCCATCAGGGACAAACCCCACTCTCATGGCTTGCTGGCCCATCTGTGTCTGTTCTGCCGCAGCTCAGGACTGGCTTCAGTCCCAAATCTGCCTTGTGTCTCCTGCCTGCTTGTGCTACCTATTGCCCTACTTCACCTCACACTCCTACCAGAACAGCAGAACTCAGCCTTTCTGCACTGCAGCCTCAGGCACTGAAGGGAAGCAGGACCATGTCCTGGTCACACCTGGTCACATCATCTCTGATGTGAATGGCCAGTGTGTCCTTGATTGGAAGGGATGGGAAATATAGATGGGCAAGGAAGGAAAAGAGAGAGTGAGCTTCCCATCAAAAAAATCTGTGCTTTTCATTGTGTTTAATTTATGTCATTTATGTAAAGAAACTGAAGAACTATTTGGAACGTAAAGAGTTACTGAAGCTTAGCAAGTCAGGTCTATTTATGTGCAACTGTCAAGACAGATGTAATGGTGGTTTAAAACTAATGCATTTTACTTAACAAGTATCGTGCTCAAGGTTCAATTGCCAAGGTGCTTCCCATGAACTTAGACAGCAATTTAGTCCATTTTTCTTCTTAGAGCTCAATAGCAGTGCATTCTCTGCCTGCTCATCTGTTGCTGATACATGACAGGTTAAGCCAAGAAACTTCCCTAATTAATAATGTGTGTTACAAGAGCTTGTACTAGCAGAGAGCAGGAACTCAGAAGTATCAGCTCATCCTCTGTGGATTAACACATATCCACTGGAGGGCTATATGTGCATTCAGACACAGGTTACTGATTTCCTATCTTCATCAGTTAATATGAATTTGACAGTATTGATGAAACTTATTAACTTTCTCACCCCTTTTAGTGTCTTACTAATCTGGGTTGTAAGTGCTTTGGCCCATGGAAAGTCTCTTGTCTTCAATTAATGCTGTTTGCACTGGCCTCAGCTGCATCTTTAGATAATGTTTCCACATGACATTATAAAGCAATGATTGCCAGTGACTGATGGGATGACTCCTGTTCCATGTAAGCAGCTGCATAAAACTATGTGTGTTGCCAGACAGAAAGTGGGTAAGGCCTTGCCAAGAGTGCACCTGGACTTCATTTGGGACTTATGATGGTTCTGCTTTAGGGATTTGTGTGAATTTAATCAGGGCATGAGAAATTTCATCCTAGAAACCTCAATTAATCTTTCTGCTTGGTCTCCACTGAGACCTCTCCAGTTATTGCAAGGGTGCATGGTAGTCTCCAGTGGGACTTCAGTGGGAGAAAGTTACTGCTATTCAGCTTCAATAAATGCTCAAAAACAGCTGAAATGAGAGAATGCTGTATAAAAATCTACTTTGAGGTCTTCCTTGGTTATCAAAAAAATAACTTCTCTATTGAGAGCACTGTATTTCTTCATCATTTTTGTGTGCTGCTTCATCTAATAAACATTGGGGTAGTTGCATTAGCCTTGTCTGTCATCTTTATTTTCTTCATATCAATGTGCTATCCCAGTGCAAGTGAACTGCTTCACCCTTAGAGATGGTGCACTGGACAAATTCCAATACAAATACATGGAATGGTGAAAACAAGATAATGATAATGGACAGTATTTTACATATCAGTATTTTATGTATGTGCTTGTTAAAACTGACAAAACCATACTGCAACATGCACTCTGATAACATTTAAACTTAATTTGAAGAACTGAGGCTTGGAGAACTGACTCTTCCCTTGTCCCATGTCCCATGCTGACGCAAACACTTGAAGCCCTGGATCCAAATGCATTTATTCATGACAGGTGGTTCTTCTGGTTGCCCATCCTTTCCAAGATGGGGATTATATCATTTGCTTTGCGTACTGAAACACAGTGACCTAGTAAAAGGTGCATATAATTTAAGTATTGAATAGAATAGATGCTCTAGCTAGTACATTATGTGAGATAGAATTACAGGTGATTGACATGTATGAAGTTAATCTCTATAAGCAGGAAAAAAAGTAAGAAATGTTTTATTGATAAACTGAACAGAGTATGTTCTCTAGGACATGGTACCTGAGGGCAAGTACCACAGCAGAATTTATATCCACATCACCAAAATTTCTGGAAATTACTAGGAAATATCTATCTTGACTGTCTCACCTCTGTCTACTTTTAGATATATTTCTTCCACTAATTGATAGATACTCTTTGCTATTTGTTACCACTCTTTCCTGTGATTAACTGTAGCTAAGTCCTTTTTTGAAGATGTGAAGGGATTTCCTATATCCTTTCCTTACACAAAGAGCAGCCAAAAGGCCCCTCTTCTGGCATCAAGAAACCTACATTTTCATAACCTGTAATAATTATGTTTCTCTTATTTTTAAGTAAACTTCTTCCTTCCACCCATTTTTTTATTATCAAAGGCAATGAAATAAATAGTTAGCCCTAGAAAAAAGTCAGTACTGTCATTGTTATGTATTTATCAGTTCTTTGAAATCAAATGTGTCTTTGTACCTGGCTCAGGAGTAAGACTGTAATTTCATTCCAGTGCAGGTTGATAACTGAATATTTTCATAATTATTTCTCCTTGTAAATGACACTCAATTTTATGGCTGATGGACAAGGATGTTAAAAAATGGTATATCAAAGATGTGTTTAATGGATTAGTTTGCTTTCAACAAAGAAAACATTTCTGATGGGAAATATTTGGAGGTTTTCAGAATAATTTTAGACTACAATTTGAAAACAACAGCAAGCTGCATTTATATTTCCAGCACTAGAAATGCCATTATTCTTTCTCCTTGGCAATGTGAAATCAGTTGTTTGACAGCTGTATTGTCCTTTTCATGTTGACTTGTCCCTTAATGCATTTCAGTGGTATTTTTTTTTTCTCAGTAACAAACTATAGAATTTCAATAAGAGGAAAAATAACTTTGCATTGGAGAGATGTTTTTCTGTTGTGGAATCAGTCTTAGAAATAAAAGTTGGAAGTTTTAGTGTAATAATTTTAAATCTCTACATGATCTTTTCAGTTTTTAGTGAGGAATTTAAATGTTTTGTTTAAGGACAAAATTTTTTTGGTTTGATTTTTTTGCAGAGTTGTTGAGTTCTGTGAGACATACATTGAAGAAATGTTCTATTGCCCCAGAATTTAATTCCTTCTTGGAGTCAACATAGTTCTGAGATCTTAGTGGAAGAGCAAGAACTCAAAGTTGTTTCAATTTCTGATTTTAGCATCTGTTTTCAGTCTGACAAAAGCGAGTATGTCTTATTTCATACCTAAAATTGTTTTTCACCACTATATATACATGCAGAAATATATATTTATGTAAATATATCAATACATTTGCATGATATGCCACCTGGAAGTTGTCCATTTTCCTGCACACAGGAGGATGAGAGCTTAAATATTTTAAAAATTGTTATTCACAGAAAAGGCCTCATCATAGGCCTCAGTCATACACAAATTAATAATGAATTCAGATACTAGTGTCCACATATGAAAGAAGATGGAAAAAAAATTCTCAAAACTTTAAAATTAAAATACTTTGGTTTAAAATGAAGAGATACTTTTTAAAGACCTGACGGACTTAAATGCAAGTGCAATGAAATGTTTAATTTCCTAACCTTAAACTTAAAAAAATATTCTCCTGTTAAAGGAAAGTTTTCTTTCCTAGAAACTCAAACACATTTTCAGACAAAATCAGGGTATTTTTAAAATATTAACTGTAGAGCTAGAATGATAGAAATTAAATTTATTAATGAGATGAATGTGTAGTTACTTATTAATGTAGATGAATGTATAACTAATATTTCTGATAATTTATTAAAATATTATTTAAGACATTTCATTAGTGGAATAAAAAATATTTTCTTTTTTGTCTTGCAAAACATATTTTTCAAGAAATGTAAGTGAGCTTTATTCTGATCCATGGGCTTGAAGGATGTTTCTAACCTTTTCTAACCTTTGCTCTTGTGCTGTTTGTGCTCCTGGGCTGGCACAGAGGACCCAGGCTGGAATGTGGCTCTGCACTCCAGGAGCAGCACTTCCACCACCTCGCTGCTCCTCCAGGGTGCTGTGGCACACACCTGGGGCTGTTCTGCAGCTGCTCTTTGCTCGGTTTTAGTGGCTGATTTCATTTTTGCTCCTAGAGAAATCTCTCTGCAGGCATGGCTAGAGCATTTTTTGTGGAAAATATTCTCTTTCTTTTATCATACATCCTTTTTGATCTTTTCTCAGGCACGCAGCTGAGTGGACATTAAGTCAGATTCTTTTGATGTGACAAGAATAGAGTTGTTTGGTCTCAGTCACCATTCCTACCTGACCAGTCTTGAATTCCTCTCACCTGGAAACAGAAAGTTTCCAATGACCTGAGTTAAACTTTCCACACCTGATTATAGAAGTCTATAATGATTTGTTATTTCCGATCATCTTTTTTGGAGCTAATGTTGCTCTTTGATGTTTGCTTTAATCTTCCAATATAAACAACCACACTGAAATCTCATAAAACCAGACCCCAGAAGAGGGGATGTGACATTTTCTCTTCTTAGATAAGGACAGAATGAATGTGGTGAAACATTTTATGGTAGCTGTATTGTGTGTTGCTTAATCAAACTAGATCCAAAGACTGAAAAAATACCTTCAAGAACTGGGAAGGACTCTACCTTTTATGTTTAGAACATCTCCTGTTTTCATTCTGGGATAGATAATTCAATAAATGGGTACATAGTTCAAGCCACAGTTTAAAGAAAAGGTTTTAAATATTTCTTAGAGCTCAGATTTAGAAAAAAATAGTGATAAGACAAAAAATCTTGTGTCTCGAGATAGAAGTATAGGTTGCCAAACTGCCCAATAAAATTTACTTTGGACCTTTAATTCTCATTCACTCTTGATTTAAATATCTGTCTTTCCTACACTTTCAGCAGTGCATTTCTAAAAGATCAATTCTGCTTTTTTTTGGAAGCCTTGCTATTTTCTCTTCATTTTCCTGAGTTTCACTGGAACTTCTAAAACGTAGAATCATGAATTAATACTGGATGTGAAGCCTCCCTTGTAGGAATGTGAATTTTTCTAGAATGTAACCAGAAATTTATCTCAAAGGGCTATCACTGGGATAAAAATGAAAATTAAAAACACAGGAGACATCAAAGTCCAAGAAAAGGGAGGGAGCCAATAAGAAGCAGGAAAACTGAAAAGATCCTCAAACATGCACCTGGAAATTGCAGAGGAGATAGTTTCCATGCTGTGATACATTTTAGCTACATCCACAACTATTTTAGCAGTCAAGGTGGAGTTAAATCTGCCCCATGCCCTGTTCAGAACGTCTCAAAATACTTGTTTTTGTGGATTTTATTTTGGGTGGTTTCTTTTGGGTTTTTTTTTGTTTGTTTGTTTGTTTGTTTTGTTTTGTTTTTAATAATGTTTTCAGCACTTGATTTGTATGAAAATGTTTTCTTCTAACTCTGAGTTCCTACCAGGACACTGTTAGCTTTTTAAGAGCTGTGCATGTATTTCTTCTCTCTTGCTTTTGACGAGTTAGGAGCACGCATGGGTGAAACTAGGTTAAAGAGGCATGAACTTCACAAGAAAGCAAAACTATGGGTTTGGGAAAGGAAATGCTTTGTTTCAACAGTTATTCTACTACTTTAAAAATATTATTGAACTTACTCATGTAAATAATGCAGAGGTTTTTGCAGACATGTATGCAATTATTTAAAGGCTTATTGACTTATCAGGGAAAGCTTTCCTAAATCTGGAAATGCTTCAATGAGCTGAGTAACTGCTGAGTGAGTGATGGGGACTGTGTCCAGAAATGTGCTGTCCCAGAGGTGGTTGGACAACAGAGCAGAGTAAGTGTGCCTCAAGAAGGTCTGGAACATGGTGCACTTAAGGAGGTCTCTAGAAAGCTAGACCATCACCTTTTCATTACACAGGAGGCACCTGAAAAAGAAGAATGCTTTTTTTTCCATCTGGTGGGGAGTGAGTCAGTGAACCTTTTTTCACCATTTTTGTTTTAACCAAGGCAAATGCACTCATGGCTCTGGCAGTAGAGTAGCAGCTCTGCATTACAAGGAGCCCTGTTCACAGAAGGAAGAAGCCACCTCACAGGGCTCTGTGCTGTGTGCACCTTTAACTACTCAAAGGTCAGAAGACTCATCTAAGAAAATACAAAAAGAGGGAAGGATGAATCAATAGCCAGAGATAGCCACTTCTCTTCACAGACTAAAGGAACAGTCAAAATCAATGGCTAAGATGCAATACCTTTCTAATGGCTAAAATTAAGGCAGGTGAATCCCAGTCAAATCCTACAGTTCAGGTGCAAATGTGCAAGAATGCTGGGATATTTTTCCACACAGCTGCATCAAGTCTTTTTTGGTTGTTTGTTTCGTTGGTTGTTGGATATTTTTGTTATTTTGTGTGTGTACATCCCAAGCAAAGCTGAGAGGAAGGAAATGGAAGGAAGTAATGTTGTGTAAAGAGTCCAGTAGGAAATCATGCTGAGATGATCTGTAATGCATACTTGGTTATTAATGAAAGATGTAGGAGAATGTTGCTCACCAGACCTCTTTGCTTACTGGTCACGTTTGGTCATTGCTGGAGGCTAAGAAGCAAAGTCTGGGATTTCCTTTAAAAAAAACCAGTGCATGAGGTTGTCAACAAGAGCTGGAGAACAGAATAAAAGGAGCAAATTACAGCAAAACAGCATGTGGATGTGGAATGTTACAACAGGGTAAATTATGAGTATGTGCCCCATGTGGGGCTTCAGACATGTTAAGAGATGTGACAGATTAGATCTCCAGTGATCTATTCAGAAGGTCAATGTCTAGAGAATATGACATCACCTATGTAATTCTGAGAGATGAAAAGGTGAAAGAACATGAAAGCAAATGCATTTATGAAATGAAAAATCTCCCTCACAATTAAACAAAGTTCTTGTATTTGTTAATATAATTTATTTTTTCCATTTATTTATACCTAATTGCCATGTTAAAAGTTAAGTAATTTTCACTACTTGTAATTTTGATTCTTTTATGAAGCACACATATTAATGGAGTAATATGTCCCTTTATCTTGTGAATTCTTGGGAAATTAAGATCATGAATCAAAATCTAAAAATAAGGAAATGATTGATTACTTTCTTTTGATTATCTGGAGATTATTTTATTAATATATTATTTTAAAGAAATTTGATTTTTTAATTATATTTAAATTTTTTTCTTATTTTTTCTGGAATTTTTTATGATATTCTTTATTCTGGGTACAGTCTCCATCACATACATACCGTGAATTTGAGAATAAAAAATCAAACTTGCCAAGTGCTAGTGGAAGTACCTCATGTACTCATGTAGTGAGGAGGATCAGCTGGGAGATTGTGGTCATGGGAGGGAATGATCTGGGCAGGGATGTAGCCTTTTCCTGACCTTTGTCATGCTGCTGCAAACTAATTCCACTGAATTTTCACTTTGCTCCCTCTCATCACCCCACTGCTGGCTTTCCTTTTTATGTCACATTAAAGTTGAAGCACTTCACCTTCAAGGTGCTTCAAAGCTGCACCTTCCCTACAGATCACCTATAATTCACACAAAGTGTCATCTCAGCCCTGACAGGTCACTGATGCCAGCCAGCTTCAGCCTGCACTTGTTAGCATTTCAAGGAAGCAGTTTTGTGTCTTCTCTCACTCTGCCTGCGAGGAGCATCCTGCACACCTCAGTGAAGCTGCCTCATTACCCTCCATCAGATGGAAAGCTCTCCGTGGGCAGGGTGCTTGTGACAGTCTCCAGACAACAAGGCTGCTGCCAGGCTGAGCCCCTCTTAGCTGTGCTGCCCACCCTCTGTGCCATGACTCCCATCTCCTCCCTGCTGCTTGTCTCTTCTCTTGTGTTGTCAGGCTTTTGTCCTTTTTATCCCCCGGACCCTGTACAGAGCTACACAAATTAAAGCCCTTGTTGATGACTCCTGGGCACTCCTGTAATAGTAGCTTGTAAGAATAAAAATGTGACTGAATTTAGTTATTTAAGACTTGGTGGTAGAAAGCCTTGATTCATTATGGAATTTGTCAGACACTTGCTTTGTTCAATAATATGTATTTCTGTCTTACTAACTTCAAATGGAGAGAGTGTATATTTATTTTTAAATCTATGGTTAAGTATCTGGATGAATCATGCTGTTAAATAAGCTGTAATTTTGGTGTCATCAGCCCCTGCATATTCAGGTCCTCATTGTCACCCTGGCTCTGAGCTGCTTGCAGACACTTCATGGGGAATGCCATGGCCCCAGTGGCAATTAACCACACAACAGGAAAGGTGGAGAAGGCTCTGTTCTAGGGCTGGTGCTTGGCAAGGAGGTCGTGTCTTCAATTCAGGGTTAATTACAAATAACCTCTGTTGTTGCATAGCTACATCCATGCACATGGGAATAGAATTGAAAGGAATTGGAAAGTGATGTATGGAGATCAAAGGGAGGCTGGAGGCCTGGAAAATGAAAATTATCTAGCACCTTTAAATATGCTTAGGCAACCTGTCATGTTATAGAACATGAACATAAACTTGTCTTCTGACAGATTGGTGTGACCTTTGTGATTTACTCCATGTACCCAATGCAGAATAGGAGAAAATGTGTTCTGTATAGCAGGGCAAGGCAAAAGAGAGCATTATTAATTGCTTTGAATGTGTGGAATAAGACACTTTGTGATATATATAAAATACAGCAGCTGAGTGTCTTCTGCAGAAATGTAAATAGACAATAATAGTATTCCATAAATTTCTGTCTTATTTATGGAAGGCTGATTGTATTTTGGATTTTGTTGCTGCTCAGGATGTTAACTATGCACTCTGCTCATGTGAGGTTCCTATTTTGGATCCTGCGAAGTATGGGGTTTAATAAAGCAGCCAAGCAAAATCTAAAGAAATCAAAATTAACAGTATGGGATGAATGTACTCTTCAGAAATGCTTAAATGTAGGCTGGACTGAAATCTTCTGTACCTCCTGGCACAGCTGTAGAAAGTCAGGATATGATCTAAGCTTGTGTGATTAATTAGTCTGAAGCTACTAGGGGCTCTTTGCACATCTATCAGTTTTGCCCTTTAGGCCATGTGACATATAATTCCACCTTGAGTCCAGGCCCCTGCTGTTCCCTTCTGCCTTGCTGACTGCTCTGCCCCTCTCCAGGCAATATTCAGCTCCTGAGGAGCAGCTGGTCACCTTCAGTGTGCTCACTGCCATGAGATGTGGTGCTGTGACAACACTGCAGAGGTCCCATCTCTTTCAGGTATTGTTTTTAACCCACATTTTTTAACCAATGCACAGCCTTTCTGGCCTTGTCAGAAAGCCCTTAAGGATTTAAGAGAAAATTCTCTTTCATAAAATAGTTTGTAAAACAAGAACTTTAATATGTTTCTAGAATAACTGTATTAGAACACTATTTGTTTATCTTAGATTTTTAAATACAGTTTAGAAGGAGTTTTGAGGAGCATAGACTTGTTTGTACAATGAAATACTAATATTTTACTAGGACCACAATACTAATATTTTTTAAGTTCACACTGTAGAAATACTGTATTTCTAACTCAAAGTAAGAAGTAAACAGGGGTTACCTTTAAATAAAGGAGAAACAAGACTATTTGTGATTCCTCAGTTATTCCACAATTATCTTTCTAGATAAAAGTTACCTAAATTTTAAAGTGATATATAGTGGTAAAAAATGTACCAGAGTGAAAAATATAAAGGACAGATTAAAAGTTAACAGGATGTCTTAGTTACTGACTATTTTATATTGTATATATATAAATTATATGACAAATTTTCTAGTAAATTGGGAAATCAAAGGTTTAAAGCTGTCTGAGTCAATTTTTATCCAATAGAAGGACTGGTGGGTGCAAATCTTCACCCAAGAAACTAACATGTATGCATTTTTTCAAGTCAACTGAAGTGATTCTTAGCAGAATTTTCTGTGTCAGAACGGCTGGAAAAGATTGTCATTGGAAGTCATTCCACATCTGGAAGAGTGTCATTAGTAGAAGCAAGTGAAATTGTAGCTGTGTACATATAAAGCCAATCCTCATAGGCCAGCATATGGCCAAGGAAGATCCACCATTAGTTGGTCAGTAGGGTCAAAAGATGTCCAGACTCTGAGGGAACTACCAGGCTCAACTAGCTCTACCCAGCTTCTCATCAGCCCTGCCCACATGCCCAGGAGCCCTGATTCAGCACAGATCCGGACACCAAATCTTGTATTTTAGGTTAGCCTGTGTCTAGTCCTTGCTTCCTGCATGGAGGTTGGACCTACATTGTAGGTTTGCCAGCAACCTGTGTCTATCCCCATCTCCTACAGTTCTGTATGGACCCTCATGACCAGATTAATCACTTTACCTTGTCTATGTCTTTTACAACGCCTCTCCCTACCACTGTGACCACTGTTCCAGGCAGATCCTGCATGACTGTGGTAGGAAGGGCAGCATTCTGCCAGCTGCAAAGCTGCTGTGCACTGTGTGCACTTTAATGGTGCATCTCTTCTGAGCTTGGCAAACCTTCTTCTGCATGAGTCATACCCTGGATGTGCATGCTTGTGTGCTCCTGGAGGATAAGCAAAAATTTCCTGCTCTGACCCCAAAAGCTGTATTTTAATGAGCTCTTGAAAAGCCAGTTTCTTGCTGCAATAGGAGGTATCCTGTATAGCATTGCAATGGGACAGCTGTTTGTAAATTTTAGGGGCATTGTCCCCAGCGCAGGATAGAGCTGTCTTTTCTTCCTAAGCTGAGTAGTCAAGGGAGAGAGAAAGAAGACAAATGGCTAAAATAGATTCCTGCTCTTTAATGCTCTCTGAAGGATCTTTCCTCTTGTCAGTGTTTACAAGACCTCAGGAGAGGTGGTGGCTTAACTAAAGATTTCTTTTACACAGGCTGCTCCCTCTGTGAAGGAAACACTCCATATAAGACCTGAGGTTGAATGTTTCAGTCCCCTGGTTTGAACTGCAGTATAGTAATGGCAGAGCTTTCAGTTCTTTCAAACTGGAGTTTGTATCTGTAAGTAGAAAATCCCACAAAATCACAATATCACTGAGG
Source organism: Poecile atricapillus (assembly GCF_030490865.1). Classification (NCBI taxonomy): domain Eukaryota; kingdom Metazoa; phylum Chordata; class Aves; order Passeriformes; family Paridae; genus Poecile; species Poecile atricapillus. The sequence goes on along the minus strand of NC_081250.1, from coordinate 124,750,148 downwards.
TTTAATGTGACCTCTGGAGGTCAACTGGTACAACCCTTCTTCTCAAGCAGGCTTCCCAGAACCATGTCCAAATGGCTTTCAAATATCTCCTAGGATGGAGACTCCAAACCTTTCTGGGCAACCTGTACCAGTGCTTGGTCACCCTTACTGCAAAAATGTGTTTCCTAATGTTCAGAGGGAATGTTCCACCTTTCAGTGTGTGCTCGTTGCCTCTGATCCTGTCACGGGGCACCACTGAGAAGAGCCTAGGTCTGTCCTCTGCCCCGTCTATTCAGGTATGTATGTGCATTAATTACTCCACTTCTGCTTCCCAAACAGTCCCAGCTTTCTCAATCTCTCCTCACAGAAGAGTTACTTAATGACATTTGTGGCCCTTTGCTGGACTCTCTCCAGTATGTTCATTTCCTCTCATGTACTGAGCAATGCAGAAGCAGTAGCTGCAATCTCTGCAACACAAAAAGTGTTCCTATGAAGATGTTGACTTTGGCTATAGCATGAGTCAGGATGGAATGGTTGATTCAAAGAAAATGCTCTTAAGATTTCAGCACATCCAGAGTCTTGACCACCTTCAGCATATACAGGAGCAAAAACCCCTTGGTTTTCATACCTCAGTTTCTCTCGATGAGTTAAGATATTAAAGTAAATAGTAATGGTTTACATGGTTCAAAGCACTTTGGAGTATTTTCAGAACTTTAGGATCATTTGTAAACAGTCATTGTTCGAGATTCAGAGTGGATCTTTACTAGAAAGTCATGAGAGGTCTCAGTCACACCAGCAGCTGCCATGGAGAAAATTTCCTGTTGTGTCACTGTGAGATCACTTTCATGTGTGCCAAACTGAACAGCCAAAATCTACTTGTAAGCGTATAAAAGCACATAGGTAGCCATATACTTTTCCACAGTAATGGGGTGATGTTTGTAGTGAATTTTTATTCAATAAATAATAATAAGCAGACAATTTAGTGATGACATTTATGATAGCTAAAATGAGATTTTAGTTTTAAATCGATTATTTCTATTTAGGAATAGGAGTAGAAAAAGGAGGATCAGTAAGAATATTCAGAACAAAATGCACAGAATAGAGAAGTTTTGAGCAATACATTTCATTCAGTAATTTTCTGAATGTACTAGAAGGTAGAAGGTACCAGAAAAACTGCAAGAATACCACAGACTTAAAGGAAAACAAAACCAAACCAACATAAATCAAGGTGCAAATTTGTGTTGTGACCTGTGGACTTAAATTTCATCTTTTGGTAAGATTATATATTGGTGAAAACACAGGTATCTGTCCATTGAAAATGAGCTAATGGCTCATTCAGACTGCATCTGCAGTGCTGCTGGGAGTCACAGCAGAGTGACAGCTCTGCTGACCACCAAGTCATGTTAAGGGGTTGCAGAGTGCTGAAGCACTGAATGTTTCTTATTGGCTGTTAATATGCCTCATTAAAGTCATGGTGTAATATATGGAATCAAGCTGTATCTTATATAAATAAATTTAGTCTTTTAATTTTGCATGGCAATTACTTTTTATGTTAGTTTCCTTTGTGAGCCATCAAAATTATGTTTTGACAAAGCTAACAGCCTTAGATAGCCAAAGTATTACTGCTCATGAGAAGTGGGTGGTGTCTATCCATCTTTCATCTCCTGTTGTCAAGAGATAAAGCAATATGAGAGGAGATAGGAGAGTTTAGAAATTTAAAAAATAGGAATATCTAGCTGATGGAGTTTTTGTGAAGAATAGGAACAAAGCAAGTTACCAGTTTGGCTTAATCTTTGTAATCTCAGTTAACAGTGCATTGAAGAAAAAAATCTCTTGAATCTGTGCAGTAAGCAGTGAGTATAAAGGACTACTTAAATGCTGGACATGGTGAACTTTGCATATATTTCTAGAAAGTAGAGAGATTTCATGGCCATTATAGAATGTATTCTTTGTGTATTTTCTGTAATCAAAGAGAATATTGAAATATATATATGTACATGTATATTTACCATACATACTGTACATATTAGCATAATACAAAATTTAGAAAAGTCAAATGGAATAGAAATACCTTTCAGTCAAAGAAAAGAGAAAAGGTCAAGGTTATGCTGACATGTTCCAACTTTTCTTTCCTCTGTGGTTTAATTTCAAAATGCAATTCTGGTAAAACACCTGTTACAGAAATACCTGCATCAGTGGGATGTGATTAAGTTCATTGTCTTTTCCTCTTACCATGTGGAGACCCATTCAAATGCCTGTGTTATGCCTGGAAGAGTTGTGCTCCTGGTTGTGCTACAATACTGGCCTGTTGGGCCATTAATGTATATTCACAGAATCTTGGAATCGTTAAGGTTGGAAAGGACCTTTAAGACCATATTTACATCTCAGATTTTGTCCCTGACACCAATATAATTTAAATAGACTAAAGTATAACTTTTGTAATGACTGTCTTTTAAGAGGAATTGATTCATGCTTCCTCTTTCTCTCAAGCTGACTTCCAGTGCAGCCACTCTGGAATGCCATAATGTATTGAAACTGCCCATGTGGTCCATTAAATGAGTCTGAACCAAACAGTTTGCTAATGCCACTGAGCTTTGTTGGCTGTTCCTAACAACCATCTCAAATATTTTGTGATAGTCTCCCCACGCTGTCTCCTTAGTGCTTCTGGCAGCAGCTGTGTTTGTCCTCTCTGGGATTCTTCATTCCAGTGCATGCTATTGATGGATGATGATCATATTTTTCTGGAGTAGGCATGTGGAATAAATGAGCTCAACTGTTCACTTTTTCAGCCATAATCTTATTATGTAGATGTACATTCATGAGCTACATTTCTCTACTTTGAAAGAGAGTGAAAAAACTTTTACATAGAAGAATAGGCACTTCAAATCAGCCTTTGAAATCAGAATTCTTGCTTATGAGGCTAGGCATGGCTGGGTGAGATTCTGTGCAGTTCTGGGGACATGGGTAGGGAAAGATGTTTTTATTGATCTAGTGAGGAGATAAGCTCAGGAAGCAGTTTGTGTCAATATTTTGTTCTTTGACATCATTTGGACCCAACACTGAAAAAACGAATGTGGTTTAAAACTTGTGTGCTTCCTCTTTCTTTGGAGTAGTTTGCTGCTAGTACCAAGGCAGAAACTGCTTAACTTCACGGTAGACCTCATAATCTTTTTTTTGCATTTCAAAGATTCTGATGTTTCAAGATTTCTACTGCTTTTTTAGTTTCTTAGTGGGTGAAAGAAAGGAAAATTGGTTCCACCACCCACAGAAAGGAATAAGCTTGTTTCCCCCAGGTTTGTGTCTGGCCTCATCACTGCCTGACATTAACAGCCAGTCCAGAGACTGAAGGAGAATCCCTTCACTGACAGCAAGGCAAAACCTAAATTGTTGGCTTGAGCATTCTTGCTTCTCTGTGTCTGTGCCTGTTCAAGGCCTGACATTGCTGGCAGCTGCTCACCACTTTGTAACACCTTCTGGATTAAAGATTTGGGAAAGAGGCTTCTCACGCTAGTACGGCCCTCAGATTATTATTCTTTATTGCTTTTTCAGGTAGTCAGCAGTGAAATTGCAGCAAGAATTCCAAGGGCAATTGAGAGAGACTTCATGGACTTGGAATTGTTACCTCTGTCTCTCTTTTCCTTGCCTCCTTTGGGCTCTGTTCTCTGTGGATATATCTTTTCTTTGTCTCTCAGCCTTCTCTGGGCTCAATTCTCTGTGAATACAGCTCTCTATAGTCTCTTAGCCTCCTCTGGGCTGAATTTTCTGTAGATACAGCCTTTCTATAGTTCCCCAGCCCTCTCTGGGCTGAATTCTCCCGGGATCCTCCCTCGTGGGGAGTTCCACTTATCTCAGTTCTCATTATTTGAAGTAAACTCTCGAGCTCGTTAGAATCTTGTTTCTCGTGTTTATTGCAGGATCCTTACAAAAGTTAACAGGTTTCTTCAGGCTGGTTACAAGGTTAATCTTTGCAATTTGGTACATTTCTTTCTTCTGATGGTACAAACAAGGCCTTGTGGCACACTTCATGTCTGATACACAAAATGGCCTCGAACTACGCAGTTCTTTTATCTTTATACCTATTTTTACCCAATTAACAATAGACACGTATATTATTTTTCTTAATGACCTAATGACCCATCACCTTTGTGATGCACTGCGGCATTTTCTATCCAATTACTAACCATTACCCAAAAACCTCTAGGAGAAGAACATGAAGAAGAAAGAAGAAGGACAAGAGACAACACCCTAAATCCTCCATCTTGTCTCCTATTCTCTAAACTACTTTTTCACCCAGTGATTTAAGAAACTTTCTAATCTACACACTTACCTTTCTTATCTAACTTTAGCATTTGTTTTCATGTATTACTATGAAAACATGATCATGAATTTCATATAATATAAAATTCAGTGTTTTCTTGGATCTTAGAACTAAAAATTAAAAGCAAGAGCACACAGTCTATATTTCAGACTCCAACAGGAATGACTGGTTAAATGATCAGGAGCACAAGCAGTGTCTCCTCTGTTGTTCCAGTCCTACTCCAAGAAGGACATTGAGGTACTGGATCGTGTCCAGAGAAGAGCCGCGGAGCTGGAGACAGGTCTGGAGCACAAGGCTGATGAGGAGATACTGAGAGAGCTGGGGCTTAGTCTGGAAAAAAAGAGACTGAGGGGGACCTTATCACTCTACAGCTGCCTGAAAGGAGGTTGCAGCCAGGTGGGGATTACTTCTCCCAAGTAACAGGTGGCAGAAGAAGAGGAAATGCCTCAAGTTGTGCCAGGGAAGGTTTAGATTGGATAGTAGGGAATATTTCTTTGCTGAAAGGGTGATTGAACTGATATAGGCTGCCCCAAGAAGTGGTTGAGTTACCATGCCTGGAGGTTTTTAAAAGAGATGTAGATATGGATCTAGGAGACCTGGTTTAGTGGTCAGCTTAGAAGTTATGGGTTGCAGTTCAGGGTTAACCATTGAGCTTGATGCTCTTGAGGTCTTTTCCAACCTAAATAACTCAATAATTCTACAAATTCCCTTGGAACAGTAATTATTCTCATCTTCATTGAAAACCATCATCTGTATGATATGCTAATGATATTCAAAACCACTGCATTTTGAAGCACTTAAAGGCAGGTCATGAAATTTACTGCTGTTCTGAGAAATGTTTTATTCAGAGTACACCCACGTAATTCATTATGCTTTTTTTCCCTCTTAAGCCAAATCTATCTCTCACTATTCAATTCACCAATGAGATACTTTTCAAGTTAGTGGGAAAAGTGACTGGAAAAAATGCCAAGCCCTCCACCTCTTCAAACATCATAGAAGAAAAGTATGTAAAGATACTGATAATCTATCCATATTGATATCTATACTGATAATCTATTATGTTTTGTGCTATATTGGGCTTTCAGCAGCCAAAAAATAAAGGTGCAGGAGAAATTTGCACAAGCAACCCTAATAGAACATGTTCCAGAAAGAAAAAAATTGTAAATAGAACAGACATCAATATTCACATGATTCTTAAAAACTAATACTGTATGTTTCCTTCCTAATAATTCCATTCAAGGAATCCAAGGTCATATACTGATGACAAGCAAACAAAAATTATTTTGATATTAGGCAATGTTATGACTATGTTGCTGTTTAAGAATGAAATACAGAAACCAAATTAAATTTAATTCCTCAAGTTTAAAAAATGGTTATTCATTCACTGGGGAGTTTGAATTATATTTCTGGAAATTAAACAGAACTATTGTCAGATTCATGATGACTGTGAGTTAATGCTGCAGTTTTATTATATGCTGTTGGAGAAAGTCAGCTGAACATCTCTAAAAAAATCTACAGAAGGGAAATTTCAGTTTTGTTAATAAGACAACTTAAATTCTGTTTGGGTACGGAAGTGGCCTTCCTAAACTTCTTGAAGACCCTAAAGATTTCTAATGAAAAGAACAATTAGTATTTTGCAATGGGCAGAAGACAGAGGTGGGAAATGACAGAAGTTCTATGAGGAGGAATTTACTTCACCAAACACACTTTCTGGAGCAAAGACCTGAATGCCACTGGCTGAGAAAAACAAAAGATGACATAGACTATCTGAGCATCAATAAAAGACATTAAAATAAAGAACATGAAATTGGAATGACTTTTTTTTAACCTCTGTATGTGCATATATATATTCACATATATATATGTACAGCACCATGTAAGCCTTCATATGTTTAGATGTGCACAGAAGCAAGGATTTGCCTCCTTTTGAGAAGAGAATGACCTGAAATATTGAGTCAACAGGGCAGTAATACCTGCTTTAAGGAACCTGGAACTGAAGTAAGAAAAACTATGATATGTTGCAATGATGTGTTGTTCCACGGGGCAAAGTAGAAGGCACTCTTCAGAAGACACAGGAACTTGAAATACTCTCCTTTTACTCAGCCATTTATTATGACAAACTTTTAAGGACTTAATAGTCCTGGAGGTTTCTGTCCCTCTTTCATTTTTCATTAGAAATGCCAATTAGATAGGAATGTCTATAGTATGAACTACTTCTTTGGAATACTAAGATAAAATATGGACATAAGCTGTTTAATTTGTGCACTTAAATGGAATAAAAGATTTTTTGCAAATAAAAATTAGCCATGTTGAGAAGAATGTCTTAAACCATTGAAGTGGAAACTGATGGACCCTGAACAATCAAATTTTTCTAAATTATTTTAAGTGGCTTGGCTATGAAATTTACAGAGAATAATGAAAATTGTGGCAGCAAGAACTTCAGATCACTGATTAGAACCCCACTGTAGCTCTACAAGTGAAATATAACTGAGTGACCCATCTCCAGTGATATCTTTTGATATAGCTCTGCCTTTCAAATAGTGAAGATTCAAAAGTCTAATAACTTTTTATTAGAGTTTTTCTGTACTTCTAAGTAGTCAAAATGTGATCTTTTTGGGTTTTTTGTTTGATTGCTACTTAAAATAATTCAAAAACTCTGTAACAATTTACCTTTTTAGAGATTCTAAAGGTTAGAATTATGTGCTTAATGTTTTCTTTGGAAATTTATAAAATAAACAGTTAATTAGTAGAAGCATATAATTATCTTTTATTTCTAGAGAAATGTCCTTACATTTTGCTGTTTCTAGAACAACAAATTAATATCCAAATAGTCAGTATCTACATAAATCAGTATACTGCCTTGTTAAGGATGAAAAAAGTTATGACAGATCCATAGTGCAAACTCTGGGCAGAAGTGAAGACTCAGATTTGTCTAGAGTAGAAACAGATGCGAGTAAATAATGTACCATCTAGAAAAACAAACAAGAAATTGAGCAGCATGATTAAAATATGTATTACAGTCTCCAGAGATTTGTTTTAATATCAGTCATTACTTGCTGTCTCAATTGTCCAAACAGAGCAAATTTCAAACTCTATCCAGTGAGAATAATAAACAAAAGAATGTCTTAGTGCATGCAAATTGTGAGAGACTCCAAAGGAACAAACAAGACACAAGTGTTAACAAATGAGTATATATTTTTATGATCTCAAGTCCATGTATCCATCCAAACTGGTTTTGGTGTTGACCCTTGAAACAACTTGGTTTGCATAGAGTAACAGAGATTTGCCATTACTTTGTTTCTAAACATCCCAAGAGTTCCAGCTGAAGACTATCAATTGACCCAAATTCAATTTTCATGCTCTGGATGAGGCAGGTTAGCACTTGTTCCATATGGTCTGCTGCAGACTGCTCTAGGATCGGGTGAAAGAATAACAAATAATGTGTGTGGGGAGAGAAACAGACACACCTCACCTTGGTTAGTCTACTTGGAAAAAAACTGTGAGATTGAAGAGTTTTGCAGTTGACAGAAGGAAATATAAAGGAAATGGGTGGATGGTAGGAAAACATGATCTGGAGCCTTATGAGAAGAATAATCTCCTACAAAGATCTGGCGGCATATTTCTATGCTGATTTTTTTTGTTGTGACAAAAGTCAATTTAATTCACTCAGTATCTATATCAAAGTTCAGTTCACAGATAGCCCTACAATCTTTTACAGTAAGGCAGGAACACAAGTGATAAAGTAACGAAAGAGAGGAACATCCCCTTCCTTGTGATGGGGGCTATCATACAGGCCTTTGTATATCACAAGAGGTGCATAGTGGTTGTTCTCGAGTGTGAAATGGGGCCTGTGTTTCCTGCTCTTCTCTTGTGTTAAATTGAATCCAGCTATAAGGTTCCAAACTATTTTTCTTCAGCTTTTCTTTTGACATTGATAATTATCTTCAGAATCACTGAAACGTTATAGATCATTTACATTTGACAAAACATGTGTGTGGTAATTGCTTGCAGAGGTTCCTCATATTTAAAGGATCATTGTCACATGTGCCATATGTGGTACAAGGCCACACACTTCCATGTGCTCCTTCAAAGGTGTACTTGCCTCAGCACAGACATAACCAAGGCCACAGGTGCTTTGAGATGCACCTGCTCTGGTGGGTATTTATCCATGGCCACAGACCCTTTGGGGTGCCCTGTCCCGCTGTGGACTCATCTGCAGGTCACATTACCTTCAGCTCAACTTTACACTGGATTTCCAGCCTCTCCAGCGCAGCAGCACAGGCACAGCAGTAATGCCCTGGCCGTCTGCCAGCCTGGACACATCACAATTGCTATTATCAAAATGTTCCCAGGCACAGCAGAGTAAGACAAGAAGCAGTGAAGCTCTGCAGCAACCAGTGAAAGCAAAAGGCATCCACTAATGAGCACTAGACTCTAAAACATAGGTCAGAAAGCCCCATGGCAAGCACAGGAGCTTGGCAACTAATACCTAAACGGCAACATCAACTAATCGACTCTAAACTCGATCTAGCACATTCTAATCAAATCTGTCTTTATCTTGAATGCTTTGAACCCCACACTGTATTCAGATAAGAAATGTTGTGGTTTAACCCCAGGCAGCAACTAAGCATGTCCCAGCTGTTCACTCCCTCCCCTCTCAGCCCACCACCTGGGATGGGCAAGAGAACCAGAGGAGTAAAAGCAAGAAAGTCATAAAGAGATAAAGGTTTAATAGATAAGGCAAAAGCTGTACATACAAACAGTGCAAACCAAGGAATTCTTTCACCATGTCCCATCGTCAGGAGGAGGTTCAGCATCCCCAGGAGAGCAGGGCTTCATCATATGTGACAGTTACTTTGGAACACAAACATCTTAACTCCAAGGGTCCCCCCTTCCATCTTTTTCCCATGCTTTATGTTGTTAGGCACAGAACAGCATGGGATAGGATATCCCTTTTGTCAGTGGGCACCAGCTGTCCCAGCCCTCGTGCACCCACAGCCTGGTCACCGCTGGGCCAGTGGGAGAAAAAAAAAGGCCTTGACTCTGTGTAAGAACTGCTCAGAAGCACAAAAGTAGCCCTGAACTATGAGCACTGTTTCCAGCACAAATCCAAAACATAGCCTTATATTGGCAATTGTGAGGAAGTTGAACTCTATCATTTCAGCCAAAAGCAGTGCAAATGACATTCAAAGGAATTTCAAATATCCGCCACAACTTTTTTATGCTGTAAAGTACAATTCACTGAGAATATCCCATTTCAGCTAAACTTCTGTTGAAAAATGCTTCTCAGATCCAGTATGGAGCTTTATATGGCAGTAAGATCAACTCTGTCAACCCAGCTTCAGGTACAGTCTGGTCACTGTGGTTTACTCACGCCAAAGATTAGGACTCAAGTGTCTGTTTTGAAGAGTCCACCACATCCTAGAGGGTGATACTGTCCCTAAATTACTGTGTGGTTTCTCTTACCCCCATTCAAACCAAAATAAAAGTATTAAAAAAAACAGCCAACCAACAAACTAAACCTGAAAATGTAATTAAACTATTTCCATCATGGATCAAAAACCAGCAGGCTGAGGATTCTAAGGCCATGTTTATGCCAGTATTTCAAAATGACACAGAACTGCCCACATCCATACCTTCCAATACTCCAAAAGTGAGTGGCTACCTCCACAATTGTAACTGGAATTGGGCCCCAACCCATACCAGTTCCTGAATTGTGGATGGGAGATTGCTGTGTGGCCCCTGCTAGGGTTTGGTTTAGCTTTTTTAAACACTAAGATGATTTTATTTTCTCACTGGAAGATGTTGCTTATTACTGCAAAATTCCCAAGAAGTACAGACTAAAAATATCTCTGTACAAGAAAGTTGCTCATCTCCCAAATTTATCAAGCAAACACTCAGAAAAAATTGGTGTGATTAGGTTAAAAAGGTTCCATGCAGATTTTCAAACTGTGGTTCAATTTATTTCTTTCAATTTTGAGCTGAGATATGAAATTCATCTTAACTAGGAAAGGTTTTTGAATATTTTAAATAATTTTCCAATATTTACTGAGAAAGTAAAGCAATTTCTTTCACTGGCCTTTTTGTGTGTACTTTCCATCAAAATCTGGGGATCAGATGGCATTATCTAACATGAATGGTCACAGAAAATATAAACAACATAGTGAAAAAGTGGTTTAATTCATACAGATAGTAATGCTCATGTAAAAACCTATCTAAAAATGGAAAATATATTATCATTTTTTATCACTTAGAAAAAAACCCCAGTATTCAGGTAATAAGCAGTCATCTTTTTGTATGGTCTACCCTTTTCTGTGCTCAGAAGAATTAATAAGGAATTTCTTATTGTGATCTTGTCACATGTTGATGGGCGAAAGTGGTGCATTTGTGTTTACATTTTTTCACGGAATCACAGAATTGTTATGGTTGGAAGGGACTTCTGCAGATTATTGAGTCCAACTCTCCTGCCAAGCCAGGGTCATTCAGAGCAGGTGACTCAGGAATGTGTCCAGGTGGTTTTCTGGGTTTTGAATGTGCCCAATGAGGGAGACTCCACAACCTTCCTGGGCAGCCTATTCCAGTGCTCTGCCACCCAGAATGTAAAGAAGTTCCTCCTCATGTCGTGGTACAACTTCTTGTGTTTTAGTTTATGGCCATTGCTCCTTGTCCTGTTTCTGAGCACCACTGAAAACACTCTGGCACCATCCTCCTTTATACCTGCCTTTGAGGTATTTATACACATTGATGAGACCCCCTCTCAGTCTTGCCCTCTCCATAATAAATAGGCTCAACTCCCACAGTCTCTCCTCATAAGAGTGATACTCAGACCTCAGAATTTTGTTCCTGCAAAAACCCTTGCAGAGGGACTTCAGAGCTGCTACTTAAGATGTTTCCAGTTTGGACTGTATGTTACAATCTGCTTCTTTAAGCAGGATCATTGATTTTTCCTCTCTATATAGCAAAACTCCTGACAGCATAGCTTTCCCTGGGTTGCTACCTACTGATATTCATTGTCAGAGTTCAAAGTTCTCCATTAACTTGGGCTGGCTTTTGATCAGGCTCAGAGACAAAAGATAGACCTATAGTGGAAAAAAGGAACCCTTCACAACCTGCTTGTCTCTACTCCACAAGAGAAAGTAGAGAATAAATTATTCATTGTGAATCACTCAGCCTGCCTTTGGTAGGCGGCCTTTCATAGTGTATCAGTTTTAAATGAACTGCTCCCCTTCCCTCCTCTCAAAAGTGCCACCAGTTCTTAATGCATAGTGACACTCAATTAACATGATAGGCACATGACCTAAATGCTAGATATGGCCCACTGAAGAGACCACTTTTTTGAAATACTTGTGAATATTTTATAGACATTCTTTCTTTTCCACAATCAAAAGGGAAAAATAAATATTCTAAAGTATTTTGTGTGTGTGTGTGTGTGTGTTAAAGAAAAAAAACCCCAAAAATCAAGAGAGAGAACATGCTAGCTGTAAAACAGTTTGGTATTAGAGGGTATTCTCTTAGAAAATAGCACTACCTACCTGCAGGCAGGTAGAGTGCAAAGATCACTAGGCTATTAGCTGTTCCACAATGAAGTTGTCCTTCTTCTGTCTTTGCAACGAAAATTATAGTCTAAAATTGCTGGGATTATGAAAATAATAGGAAAAAAATATTTCCTTAAGCTCTTTCAATTTCAGTCATTTGTCATTTTCACATGACAAGCTACTTCATGGGAAAATGTCAGAAGAGCTTTCAGTTTGAGGCTTAGAACTTGATACTCTTCCCCTACTTAAAATACTATTTTGTGTACTGAATTTTAGGTGTTTTGAAATCTGTCCTCTTCCTGCTTCATCCTCCCCCTCTCTGTCCTTTTATCTCATATGTCTTTTGTCCTCTTTATTGCCACACTGTAAATGTGAATGATCGTGTTCTTGCATGCCAGGACTTAATAATTTGCCATTATATCTTGCAAACACTGCTTTCACATAATTCACAGCATACTTAACCCCGCTCTGTCTCCATTCCTTGTAGACAAAACCAAGGGAAGCTTTCCACTGACCTTAACAGTGTGTGAAAAAAGAATTGGATTTTATAGGTTTGAACAGGTTAGTGCAGGGCTATCACTCTAGCTGAATGTAAATACCATCAATCATCTTTACAGTTTTCATTCATTGTAAGTGATTCATCAGGAATGAATTCTTTCTTTCTTTGTAGTCACATTTTTTATCCTTTTGAACTTCTCCTGGGTAAGCTCACCTTGGCCTGTGGGGTGAGAACTTCTGTATTTGAGGAATGTCTTTGCTTTTTCTTTTGCAGACCTTTTTTTCTTCTTCCTTTTTGCAAAGGTCTAATGGCTATTTTCTAAGGCGTGGTAGAATCATACAAAAGCAAATAGTGGATGACTGGCTATGGGGAAGGTGCCCTGGACACCATACTGAATGGACTTCTGGGAGAAGAGGTCCTGCCTGCTGCCAAAGGCTTCCCACATAGCCCTAAGCATGCCAATCAATTGCTCTGTTCATCAGGGAAATGGAAGATGAGATTCTGCTTCCATTTCTAGCTTGTCTAGACTACAAGGACTCTAGGGTGGCCACTACATTTACATACATTTCGTAATATGTGTGTATTCCCCATAGCTTGGTCTGCATCCCAGTGCTAATTTCGATGGTGAAGATCAGGCAGAAAAGAGGAAATTTGAAAATAATTTCTCTTGATGTTTTATCTCCACAATCTCAGACCACAAGTCCCAAGCAATCTCTGTTCTAACAGTTCTGTGTTCTCAAATAATAATAATATTAATCTGCGACTGAAGTCACTATCACAATGCTACAGCTCACAACAATTTTCATTCTACACTGTTGTTTCAAGTGAAGTAACATGGGTTTGCTTGACTTAAAATCTTCCAGACTGGCAATCTACAAGGAACTGATGGAAAACTGCAAGTGTCCCTCCGTGAGGCAGCCAACCAGGAGACAGTGACATTTGGCACATTAGCACAGCAGTGCACAAAATGGATTTCAAGTTTCTCCCCATTGATCTCCCATCTGAAGCCACTAATCCATCCCAGCTACAGTTCCAATGTCACCACAGGAATGTGCAGTTATAGACTCTCAAGCAGAACTGTTTTCCCTCACCATGGATTCTGTTCTCTCAGAGCTGTCGCCCTTGAATCAGATGTTGCTTTCCTTCTCGGTCCTGTTTGACAGACTGCATTGCTTTACCAACTAGTGTCTGAAAGTTTTATCAAATGACACTGGTTAATTTATTGAGGATAGTCTTCCCTTTAGAACTGCCAGCATTCAGTGCATTACAACACCAGTCTGACCATTTTGGAGCCACTGGGGTGGACCCTGGGCTCCCTTACACTCCTTCAGTATAATGTGAACTTTGTGTTTTTTCAGAACTTTTACAAGTCCAAGGCAACTCTATTTATGTACATAGACGTTTTTGTGACAGTTGTTTTTCTCCTTATTTTTGGCCTGGAGAAAAAAGCTCTTTACCTGTTGAAATATTTTTTTTCTTCCTTCTGTTGTGCAGAATATGATCTCTTATAGATGATCTGTGGAGTGCCTTTAAAAGGTGCAGTGCTGAACAAAACATGCTAACATGCAGTTTTAGTTAATCATCCATTTGGAAGGGCAGAAGTATAGATACAGCAGTGTTTGCAAAATCATATCATTTTAAGGCTGATCACTAAAAAGGTTGGATAATTCAGTACAGCAGCCTTTTATAAATATTTGAGTTACAATATTTGCTCTTCTTATTGTTTATTATTTGCATTTCTGAAATTAAAAGAAGGGTGTACTTTTCTTTTCATTTAGCATGTGATGAGAATTTTGGTGGAGCTCCCTGCTTGCTATTCCCCAGGCAGGAGGCACTAATTTTGTAAGGTTGGGGTACTGTGAGATAAGATCTAATGTCTGTCCTTGGCTGTCTCCTTGGGTGCCCTCTATAAGGTACTAACAACACTTTGCATCTCTTTGGAGAACTGGCATTTCTCATTCCAACCAAAAACTCTCCAAGAGCTGGCTTTTCTTGTAGAACACGAAGGAAAGAAAAGAAAAGAAAAGAAAAGAAAAGAAAAGAAAAGAAAAGAAAAGAAAAGAAAAGAAAAGAAAAGAAAAGAAAAGAAAAGAAAAGAAAAGAAAAGAAAAGAAAAGAAAAGAAAAGAAAAGAAAAGAAAAGAAAAGAAAAGAAAAGAAAAGAAAAGAAAAGAAAAGAAAAGAAAAGAAAAGAAAAGAAAAGAAAAGAAAAGAAAAGAAAAGAAAAGAAAAAGAACAGTAAGAAAATCAGATCGTGAGTCTTTATATTTCTTAACTTTGCTTCCAGTTTTTTTGGAGGAGGAGAGGTTGTATCATATGCCAGTCATGAAACAGCTGTCAGGCTGAGCAATCAGATCGGTGTTAGAGGGTGCTTCACACTGCCTTTACCTTCCCTGTTTAGCACTGGCTTTCCCTGACTCACCAAGGAGTGCATTGGCTGCTCTTCCTCCCATACTGCACTCCTCTGCAAGCAGCAGTATTTGGGTGAAATCTGCCCCTTGAGAATCTGCACATCCCAGCCCAACATCACTGCTGCTTCACCACCAGATGCATCTGGGAAACCTTCCCCAGCGCTGCAGCCATCAGCCAGGACAAAATCCTCTTGAGGTGGCTGCTGAACTTAGGAAATCAGGTTGGCTCCTGAAGGCAGGAAACAGATGAAAAGTCATGGAAACATCTCTTTTCCTTTGTACCTCCCACCTACATCAATTCTGTTTGGAATTTCCACAGCTCTCTGAGTCTCTTGTGCTAGTGCTCTGCTCACAACTTCTCATGAAACCTTTCTGAATATTTCTCAGGGATCATACTAGGGGTGCAGTTTTGACAGTACTGCAGATTTTCTTTTTTGGTATTGCAGCTAAAAATTATTTTCTTTGTGAGATAGCAATTGATGGTTTTGCCTCTTAGAAGCTCTGAGTCAGGTCTGTGCCATCATATAACCTGGATCCTAAAACCTGGAAACATCCCTGTGGATCCCTATGGAAGCATGCCAGTGCACATCCAGGTGTGGAACCTGACTGACAGAGTTCTACTTTGGGTGCACTGTAGTCCTCAAAGATACGGGACACACAGAGCAATTTGCAAACCTTCTAAAGGCAATCATTCCTTAGGTATTGTGAGAAAAAACACAGAAATAAATGGACTACAGAGCATCTCTGCACAAACAATATTCACTTAGTAAAGATTTTTTTTATAGCACTGGAGCAATTTTGAGCTTGTGACAAATCTTAAAGAAACTGTTGTTCTCTTCTATCTCTTACACATACATGTTTTCTTTTCTGGAGCATGAATCCTCTTTTCAGCAGCAGATCTATAGCTGGTATTCTCAAATTATTCATATTGCTTGAAAAATTCTTATGATAAATAGAGGTCTCTGAGGGCAGGTCTAATGACCATTCATTTCAGAGACTGTGGTATCCTGGAGGATTGGCATGAAGGATAACCATTACCACAGGACTGGATAACCTTTCATTTTATAAATGTGTTAGGGTTGAAGGAATGAATGCTCAGTGTGAAACAGAACAGATTTAGAAAGGTTCAATTTAAAAATTTTTATTATGGGAGTGTATTTCCATGGATGTATTTAGTCTGATTAGGTTTAGCTTTTTTTTTATTTGTGATCCCTTCCTCTTCAGCCTTTTTCTTCTGCCATTCTGTTCTTAACAATCTCTATTATTTGTTAACAAATATTTTTATCCATCATACAACCTTTGCAGATCTTATTTTCTATCTCTGTGAGGGAGAAGAGTGATAGAAATTGAGTGTGAAGGAAACCAGGGAGCATGTGGGAGCTGCCTTATTCTAGCAAAGACAACTAAGACTAGCAGCATTGCCAGGTTAATGATTAAAGACTCAGGGAACAGAAATGCATTCTCATCACGTTTGCTGGACTCCTATGTTTTGATAAACAAACTACCCTGATGATAAAACTTCAAATTTTATCATTAAACCTTAAGATGACTTATTTCACCCTGTGGTGACTACTGCCACTTTAGGAATAGGATCAATAAGGACCCCCCATATAAAGGGTAGACATCTCTGTGTGAATTATCCTGCAGCTCAAGGCATATTAACTCCCAAACAAAGCCATCTTTAGCAAATGGCTCAATGGAGCAGTGATTTCAACAGCAAGTGAGCTACATTAAGATCCAGTCAGATATAGGTTTTGGTTTTGAGTAGAAGTATATCGAATGAATATGACCACCTCAATCATGTTTAAAAACAGTACACTTGTACATAGTTAAAAAGCTTTGCATCAGTTCCAGTGCATTTAGCAGTTCTGGGTTTTCTTTAACTTCATTAATATTGGCTCGAGATTTACCCTAAGGTTTGGCTCTTACAGAACATGCTTAATAAATAGGAGGTATCCATGAGAAGACTGTAAGGTTAGCACCCACTGTGCACCCCTATAGGACAAACATGGAGAATGGGACAACCTGCAGAACAATATCCAGACACAGGCCCACATGACAGAGATGTTAGATGACAAAAGGCACCATCTGCATTCAGCTCTCCTGAAAATATTTTTTTCATTGTTTTCTTATCATTGTTTGCCCTCCATGAGCTATAGAGTCAATTCAGCAATAGTAAACAGCCCATCCTGGGACAGGATTGTACAGGTCTCTGTTGAGAGTATGAGAATTATGCCATGTTGGAAGAGATGCAGGAGCATTGCAAAGTCTGCAGCATGTTGCTAAGCATCAGTGAATATTTGACAAGGATTATTTGGCTAATCCTTCCTTTCCTGAAAACACCTTGGTAGTCGGCCAAGAACAAACTTTATGCCAACTTTGTCCTTTGAGCATAAGTTAAAGATAGCCCACAGACGGCTCCTAGAACTGAAGTTTTGGCTCCAAGTGATCTCAAAAGGAAATTCAGCAGCCCAAAATAATCAACATGTGCCATAGCCCAGTTACAAGTGGAACTGTTTTATTTAGTTCCTATTTAAATATTTCTTTAGTGTATTCAGGATTCTTCTATAATTTATTTTAAAATGCATACAACTGCACTGCAGTAGCAAAGAGATGAACAAAGACAATCCTCTCCTCTAGGGGTGATTTTTAAGAGAAACAGTGACTTTCTTTTCCCCTTGGCAATATGGAAAACTATTTCCAAGTCAGGAATGTTGCCCTCTGCTTTGGGAATAATGCTTCCATTTGTTGTTGAGTGTTCCATCAGCTCTGTGATTTTACAGCAAGATTTTTGCAAGTAGTCCCAATATGAATTTCTGAAATACACCTACTAATATAGATTTGATTGGAAAAATTGTGTCTGTTCTCCACAGTGTGAGAAGGAGTGGAGAGATAATAGGAAGAATGATGTGTCAAACATAATTATCAGAGAAAACATTACTGAGATTAGAGTAATTCTTGCATCAGTGCCAACATCAAACTGTTTTCTATTAAGTGGTTATTTGTGATGGTATGAGAAATGCCTCATGGACAATGGAATTTTTTTTCCATGGAGTGAACTAAAAATGTTCATTCAAACAGTTATTTTTTCAATTATTTTTCAAGAAAGTAAGTTTTAATACCATTTCATTCTTTAATTCTTACCATAGGAGAAATTTTTACTGCTATGCCTGGATTCATGGTCAGTTGTCCAGCCAAGGACAAATGGATAAAATAGTTTCCAGATTATTACAGTGTTAGTAAGAAACAGTTGGTGATTTCTCATATTTCAGTATGCCTTTCTATCTATCCAAGGTCCCTCTTTGTGGTATTTAAGTGTTTTAAACCAGAAATGGGAGAAAGCCTGGAAGGCAAGGTCATGGCTAGCTCTCAGTTACATGGTTAACTCTCACTTTTGTTTCACAGAATGACCAGACTTCATATGCAATGTACTTAATTAAACTGATGTTTAATTAATAATAGCATCACAATAAAGTCCAACATCTGCACTACTGATTCTTGCTTTATTTTTGGCTCAATTTAGAGTGAAAACCATTCTGCAGGTATGAAGCCAAATGGCAGAAATAGGAACAGAACAGGAGAGGAAACCACTATTTCTGCATCCCATGAGTGCATTCTAAAGAGGCACTTGATAAGCCAGTATTTCCTTTAGTACTATATTTCAAAAATACCTATGGATTAGGGCATGAGGGAAAACTATGTGGGAAAAAAACGTCTGCTTTGTGGATCTAGAGGAATTTAATGGGTTTCACTCTACCATGGATGCTGTCAAGGTACCCTTCTTCAGCACCTCTGAGGCTTGACTCACAAAATAATTGCTGCAGGCAGATAGGTGTTATGTCTCCAGAGGAGCAAATGAGATGGAGCTGGAGTATACAAAACCTTCTAAATCAGTGTCTAAATGGAAATTTAGGAGATGTTTAACATCATTATATGATCATCACAGCATGCAGTGTTCCAGTGTTTGTAGGTTCTTCTCAATGTCCATTCTAGATATAAACCCCAAAGATATAGGGAAATAGCCTGATTGGCTGGGAACCGTCCAGGGTAGACTTCTGAAAAGGCAGGCAATTCCTCTGCATGGCTTATAACCTTATTTGTCCTCTCTGTGGTTTGAGACTTTAGCAGGCTCCTTCTACTGCAGATCCTAAGTCCAGTACCCTCTTTCAAAGGTAGAACCACATAACTTTCCTTTAAAGACTATTGTCATGGTTCTGCTGTTCTCCCCCTTACCTACATTTCCCTGTCCCTTAGCCTGAGTGGGTTCAGATCACATCCTCCACTGTTCTGAAGAGTGCACTTGCTTTATACTGGAGGATATGTCTGCCCAGCTGTAAATGGAATGAGGCAAAAAGAGGGAAAGAGAAATTTTTCAATTTTAAGGAAGACAGACTGAAGAAGAGATGGAAATGAATGAGATGTTTTTGACTTTGGTACTGGACTCTTTCAAGGTGGAAAGTGAAAGCAATGTTTTTTCATCACTGTAGAGATGAACAAGATATTTCCTCTAATCCACTATGCTTATAGCACTTGAAAATTCCCGAGTGTTTACTCCTTTCTATGAAGAACTTCAAGGAATAGCTTCACAGAGTATCACATCAGATTATGAAATCATCTGCAAAGAATGGTGATAGATGTTCTAAAGATGAGTCATCTGAGGTGATGAATCTCTGAAAGGTGTACCATGCATTCTAAATGAGTTTGAGGAGACTTTGTCTATGTGGTTTTCTTCAGAATCTTTGCTATGAAAAACAGAGGAACATTTTTTTGTTTGTTATCTTGCCATAGTTGTGTCATAATTTACAAACTATGTAAAGCTGCATACATATTGTAATTCCCTTAGATATTGAGCTAATTTTGGAATGTTTTTTGTTTTGGGTGGAATTTTTTGTTTTAGCAGATAAGAACACGATTTTGTTCTGGTACAATAACCATAATTCTACCATTAAAGGCTTTTACTTATGTAGCAGCTGCAGAATAGCAGCTGTTAGGTACCTGTTTTCTATTAATTAAGTCCCATTTGAATTAACACTTAATATTTAAAGCCAAAATGTGACAAAAATTAAGAGGATTGATGTGAACAGCATCTACTTAGAAAATACCATTTTTGACTTTCAGTTGGTTACTACTTTTAAGGGGCATCTGAAAAAAATCACTTGTTTTCAGAACACTGCTAGGAGAATCTAGAGGTCATGACTTACTTAATCCTTAAAACATGTCCTGTAGAGGAGTGACGTAGTGAATGTCTCTACGAAAGATGCAGTCCAGATCATTTGCTAATGAGTAAAACCCAGAGGAGTGAATGTTTGTGCTTTGGTCAGAGAAAAAACCCAAAGGCAATTCAAACAAAATTGGCTAAGAAAAACATCTGTACTGTATTTCCTCTGTTTTTCCTCCTCCTTTTTTTCCCCAGTTCTTTCTCTTACTTTTCTCCATATTGCCTAAATACTTGCTGCACCCTTGTTTTGGGCTGAGATGTCCCACAGAGCACAAAACTTGTTTTTAAATACAGGCAGTTGCAGCAGATATTGGGTAGATCTTTGTGATATTTGATGGATTTGGATACAAAACAGGAAAAGATCTGTATCTAGGCATAACTGAATCATCAACATGCCTGGGAAGATCTCTCCAACAAACAGTGCAGTGACAGGGAGAGAGCTGGTGCTTAATCCAAAACAGTTCAGGGATCCTTAATACAAACAAGGACTGATTTTAAAAATGTGGTCAATAGGCTGGGTTATATAAAAATACAGCCTTTCTAGGAAGAAAAAGAAAAGAAAGGAAAAGAAAAGAAAGGAAAAGAAAAGAGAAGAGAAGAGAAGAGAAGAGAAGAGAAGAGAAGAGAAGAGAAGAGAAGAGAAGAGAAGAGAAGAGAAGAGAAGAGAAGAGAAGAGAAGAGAAGAGAAGAGAAGAGAAGAAAAGAAAAGAAAAGAAAAGAAAAGAAAAGAAAAGAAAAGAAAAGAAAAGAAAAGAAAAGAAAAGAAAAGAAAAGAAAAGAGAAAAGAAAAGAAAAGAAAAGAAAAGAAAAGAAAAGAAAAGAAAAGAAAAGAAAAGAAAAGAAAAGAAAAGAAAAGAAAAGAAAAGAAAAGAAAAGAAAAGAAAAGAAAAGAAAAGAAAAGAAAAGAAAAGAGAAAAGAAAAGAAAAGAAAAGAAAAGAAAAGAAAAGAAAAGAAAAGAAAAGAAAAGAAAAGAAAAGAAAAGAAAAGAAAAGAAAAGAAAAGAAAAGAAAAGAAAAGAAAAGAAAAGAAAAGAAAAGAAAAGAAAAGAAAAGAAAAGAAAAAACAGGAAAGAGGAAAGAGAAAAGAGAAAAAAGAAAAAAGTGAGAAAAAATCTTTAGCAAGTGGGTATCTGGAGCAAAGGGTATAATCACACTAAAAGCAATGTTTACTAGGATCAGTCTCCTGCCTCTAAGGAGATAAAGTGCATTAAAAATATATTTATATGGATAAAAGAGGCCTGCAAAAAGTTACAATACACTGATTAAGTGGAATTTTAATTACTCTTACACTGCTATAAATCTGAACTTCAGAATTGATCTGAGACCTAGGGAAGGAAACAAGTTTGGGAAAGAGAGAAGCTTACTCTGGAGTGCTTAAGAACAAGTGATTACATTTAAGTCAGAAACATGATGGGCCTGCTCAACAGGGAATAGAAGAAAAATATTTTATAAAGTACACTTCAAGGGAAAAGAGCTCAGATGAAATCACTAATATCTATGATTGTTTCAGAAGTTTGTGAATGACAAGTGATAATTAACAGATTTATAGTCAAAATATGTGTTTGCTTAGAGTCTAGGATTACATCAATATTTCTTTTCCTCCTTTTTGGATTTAACTTTGGAGAAGGTTTCTGGAGTCTGTTATAATTCCATTTTTCCCTCTGCTTAGGGAAGACTGATTTTTGCTGCTTTGTAGTTTGTTAGACCACCAATGTTCTGAGCCGTTTCTGATTTTCTGTGTTATTGAAGGGAACCTTAAATCCCAACTTTAAATAAATGGGGTATTGTTTCCAAATAATTTTAAAAACTAACCACAGATGAATGACTGTGCTTCTTACCTTGTTTCATGCACTTCAGACATGAACTCTTCTTGGTGCAGTGTAACCCGTTCCTCTTCCCTTGCACACAGCCTGCAGCAGCTGGAGCAGAGTGAAAGCCACATGGGGAATGCCAGCAGATCCAGGTCTCCACTCAGATATACAAGTGCTGGAAGCTGTGGGGTTCTGATTCTGAAGTTCCCTGCACAGGGGTCAGTATGGGGCCTTCACAATCCCATTTGGAGGATCTAATCTTCTGATTCAGCACAAGCCTGTGCTTGTCCACAAAACTTTCACTTCCATAAATTCACTTTAACCTTGAGTAGTTTTGACAGAAGCAGGTGAAAGATCTTCTGTATTCAGAGCCACACTAATTCCACAGATTTAGCACTTGAGTCTATTCAAAAAAGGCTCTTGAGAGAAAGTGAATTCATGAATCCCAGCATATATCAATAAAAGAAGGACTTTTAAGGGTAAAAAAACCCCAAACTCATAGTAACAGAGGTCCAGGATACTATCTCAGTATAACTAGTCTCCTGATGACCTAGTGTCAAAGTTAGATCTTTAAAGTTCTGCAGATTCAGTTCTCCACAGACTGAACAATGAGATCACATCCTGAGCAGATGGGAAGTGTACCAGACAAAAGAACATTAATCTTAGGTCACTCCAATAGGGTGATATATCCAATATAGATGGATCCATAAGCCATTTTCCAGTTCTCTCTGTATCCCTCCCTTCATGATTTCCCTTTAATCAATGCAAACTTTGGACAAACCCCTCTACCATAAATGTCAATGAGGTTTTGTCAGGAGAGCTAATCTCACCTTCAGGCTTTCATTTGATTCCGGTCTTTCTTTTTGTCCCATTTATGTTTTGTCTCAAAGCATACAATGGCAGCACATCAGTCCATCCATTCAAAAGTATCCTTTATATGTTGTGGTGCTATTGTTTTTAGGATTTAGAAACTATGAATAGAAAACTGAAGCAACTGTAAGAGAAAGCCAGGCTCAGAAAATGTCTGTTGTGTTAAAATGCTTTAGCCAGGCTCAGAAAATGTCTGTTGTGTTAAAATGCTCTCAAGAGTAATTGCATCTTTATTCCATCTCTACTCAGAGGATCTTGAGAACACTTCTGCTGATAAGAAAAAGGGAGTCATGACTATTTCTCTCTGATGCATAGAAAATGTAGTTTCATAATCAGATTCTACAAGGTGTTGATAAATCTTGAAATTGAGCAGAGGAAAATAAAAATGTGTAGAAAATATACTTTATAGTTGCAACAAGAGGTATGGCTTGAAAAGATACAAAAAATATGTAGACAGAATAGCCTAAAGGCCTGTGAGATCCAGGGAGTGTGTAGAGCTTTGGTAAGATCAACTGAGAAATCAATATATCAAAATTCTTGGTATGATAGTTAGAATTAGATAAGGAATAGAATAAGACGTGGATCTGACTGTTCTACTCTACCAATCTGAACAAACCCCTGAATCCTGAGAATGTTGATCACAAGGGTATATTTTAACATCTTTATTAATTATACTCAGTACTGTTTCCCCTTTGAGTTTCTTTGTACCACCAAAAGATAGTATAAATGTGTATCACTCACAGAATAGAATTTAAGAATAGAAAGAATTTAAGAATAGAAGTACCTCTTTCATCCGTTTGTAAAGACTTTTTGACAAGTTAAGGATTTCTACAGAAATTTTCTCTGGAAAACAAGCTGTTTGTAGTTCATGATGCATTCTTGTCTGCATAACTACAAAGTTCCTTTGGTTTTTTTTTTTCTTATTTTTTATTTTTTCTTGCAAATTTTCTACCTTTTCTTCATGGTAGCAAAACAGTCCCATATCTCTGTACTACAAGCCCTCATTTATACTTCACTGACTGGCATGAAGCAATATAGTTTCCCTAGGCTCTTTAATTCTCTGGTCATATTTATTCATAAGAGAGTAACACCAAAAAAGCAACTCTCCATATGGATTTTTTGTGACTGTATGGTAAATTCAGAATGAATTTATTTGCTATAGTGGGCAAAGTTCTTTTCTTTCTGAAGACTGTTGAAGGAGATTAAAAATAGTAACATAAAATTGTGAAGTATTGCACTCATTCACACAGTGACCTGGATCATTCATATGGTATACCACAGACTTGCTAGATTTTTTAAAATATGATTTTTTGGGGGGTTTTTTGTTTCTTTGTTTTTTGTTCTTTTTGTATTTTGGGGCTTGTTTCAGTTTGTTACAATACAAAGAAGTGAAGGACACGATTTCAAAAAAAAAAAAAAAGTGTTTTTAACAGATCAGGGAAGAACAACAGTAGCTTGTTCTTCCAGAACAATATAGCAGAACTGTGTATATATATCCGAGTAGCAGGAACACCAAAATTTTCCAAAAAAATGTTAAATAAAAAAAAGTTTGTATTGAAATATTTTCTCCATGATTACATTAAGATAAATTTGGCAATGGAAAATAAAGATGGAAATTTTGATTCCATTCCTTTTCAGTGCAAGGAGGTTGATGGGATCATGAATGTGGTCTGTGACAGAGAACATAAGGAAGAAGTTAACTGATTTCCCTTGATGGTGAACTATCCATTTATTGATTCCTTGAGCCTGGAGGAATTTTCTACACCCTTTAGTGTGGCCTCCAAGCTCTGTTTGCAGGGCAAAAGGGTCTTGGAAACGTTATCCACAGAGTACTGGGCTGGGAAGCCAGCTGCCTAAACTGTTCAGTAGGAAAGACTAAGGACAAGGGAAAGTCTTAAATATTTGCATACAGTGGTATTCCAGTCTGGCACAGCAGTACTGAAACTTGGAAGTTTGGATCTCTGGTAAGGGTAACCAAGCAAAATACATCCTTAAATAATTGTAATGCAATATTTTTGTAGATCTAGTTCATAGACAGGAAATAGAAACAAATTTGGAAGTTCTTGACTAAACAGGCTAATGACTCAAAGAATTACTGTCACCACTGCATACTGGTCAGATCTGACTCTAACTCTGTACCTTGCTCCCACATCATCACAGGATGGTACAGAGACTGATTTTAATCAGATTTGGTGAAATATGAAAAGTCAGTGCACCTTGAAAAACTAGGCAAAGGTTTGCTTCTACATATACCAAATATGTAGAGAGATAACACATTTATTTGGAACAGAGCTTCTACAAATGCAAATTGTATGAATTTGCATAGATAGTAACTCAGTTTTATAGAGCTGTAAGCTGTGAAAAAAATGTAACAGAAAAGTTAATGGAAGCATTTAATAAAGGACAGTGAGCAGGCATCATAAATCTAAGCAGAAATAGATGTCAGAGAAATGTAGGCAACAGCTTTTCTATACAGGAATGATTCCTTAACTGCAGGACATTTAATAATGCTATTATGCATCATACATAATGACTCATACCTATCCTAAAAAATCACCAGCAAGTTTATACTAACATGAATTTCAAGACAGTTATGAAAACTCTGGTAGGATTTGCAAGGATTCTGGGAGCCTAAAGTAGATGGTTCAGATTCACATCTATTATTAGGATGGCAGGTGTCTAATTGTCCTTTTTTAGGGTAAACACCAGCAATGGGAAAAAGCTCCTCTATGATCTCCAGCTATTCATGAAGTGCTCCCTTGCATTTCATTCACACATGAGGAGACCCTCATTGCACCTTTTGCCTCCTTTGTGCAGAGATAAATTCTGCCTCCCTTGGAGGGGAGTTGATGGAGAAATCCGACCTCAGTCAAGCAGAAATCGAGCCTATGGGGTTTCCTAGAAGATGCTTCACTGTTTTGAAAACTGATGGTGGAAGAACAACCCTCTCATGACAAGTATTTGCAATTTCAGGTTATCTGTGGTATGAGAATGGAGAGCTTGGTTGCCAAAAATGACCAGACAGGATGCCAGTCCTTTTGCCCACAGAATTCCATAACAAAGCTTTTCTGACCAGAACTTAATTGCCAGCTGAAGAAGTTTCCTGTGTTTCCTCTCAGGTCAGAAACACTTGCCCAAAAAAGGGTTTGTACATGGGACTATTCACCTGGCAGGACCTTTGCTTGCAGCTGAGGTTCTGTTTGTTGCTTCATAAAGTTTTGGAGGAGACCATTATAGGGTCTTTATAATAAGATGTCTCTATGGTAAGATATTTTATTACCTGAGGGCCTGATTAATTTATTTTCATCCTAGAAATGAATGACACTCCCATTGAGTGGAGCTGGGCTCCTACCTGACAAGAAATTGAATTTGAACTTTTGAGCATGTTCCACAAATAATATTGAACACATCGAGTAGGAAGGAAGTGCTTGTTACAGAAATACACAGCTTGTGCAGTTTCATCTCTCCATGTGTCTTTAGAAGTGTACACACATTCTGGGACACATATGAACACACACTCTCAGAGTGGAGAAACCTTTTATGTAACTTTTCCTCAACATTTATAAAAAGTTTCCCCATCTATCATACATATACTTTTTCTTTCCTTACTACATAAAAATTCCCCAACCATTTTTTTTTCTTTTTAAGGCTCTTTTTGTATCTTCTTTCAATTTTTCTGCCCAAAAGCAGACAAACACAGTCATTTTAATCTCTCAAATTTGCTTCCCAGTTTCATTTGGGAAATGTTAAGCATGGCCTTCTCTATTGTCTTCCTCTGGATTTCCTCCAAATGACCCACTGGGGAGGCCTTGGGCTTTGTCTGGTGGACTCTTGTTGTCTGCTCATGGCTCAAGAGGATCAGCACTGACCTCAGAGCAGATCACCTCACCAAATCCAGGCCTTCTCCACAAAGGTCCTGATTTCCACAGAAGTGGGGGTTTATAAGTATTCATCATCCTTTATGATAGATAATGTTCTGTGCATGTCAGACCATTCAGTGAACCCCCTGGGAGGTGGAGGGAGGAAGAAAATCAGGTTGAATTATTATGAAGGCTCTGTTTAAGCATAAAAATATTTTTTATGATACAAAAAGGACATTTTGGAGGCATAGTAAGTGCATGTGCTGGTGAGAAGGTTTAAATCTGAATTATTATTTAAGAAAAATAATCCTCCAACTTATTTTTTTCACAATACTATTAAGTTCTACAGCTAGAAGAAGATATTTGTTATAGCATGCATCAAAGGGTTCTTGCTATAATGAAAGGTACAAAATAAATTATTCTATGATCACATTCAACATTTTTTCTTTATTCATGTTATCATTAGAGATTTCTTCTCAGTCAGCTAAATATTGATGATAGTTGTAAATATTCGATGTACTTTAGTAATTCGAGTTAGAAATGTGAATAAGAAATTAATTGAAAAGTAGTATTATTCAAGTTGCAGAGTGTTTCTCAAATATGCAAGAATCATCCTGTGATTACCGTATCAATTTACAGTTTAGCATTGTTAGGTGATTTCATTTGCTGGTGGTTGCCATATCCTTAAAGGTAATAAAGGGTATCTGAATACCTCTGGGCAGTGTTTCAGCACAGTAAGCACTGAGACAATGATCCTTATCTCTGGAGCACGATTCTCCCAAGGTACAACATGGATCTGAATGAGGGTCAAAGCTTTTATTTTTCATTATGTTTATCTTTGGAACCAGAAATTAAAGAGGTTGATCAAAGTATTGTAGAGGTGGATGCTTTTTTGTTAATACTATGTGTCCAGTAATTTTGTAATGGAGAAGTTGGATTTTCTACCATTTTCTAAAATGATAAATCACCATCAAATCTTACCTGACCACAAGGAATTCATCCCTGTGTTTTCAAGCTGGGCATGTTCAAAAATTGCTGTCTTTTGATTCTGAATATTCCAACTAAGGTGAGGTAGTCAGTTCTAAAGTCTTTCAGCTGAAAAAGCTTATTAGTTTTTGCTGCTCAAGACACATGAGGATCCTCTTGGTTCAACACAGCAGTTTCAAGGAAAGCACAGGTCTGTATTATTCAGCTTTCTTAGAGAGGGGAAAAAAAACCCCTTTTTTTAAAAAGAGAAAACATCCAATGCACTTTTGTTGTGGTTGAAAATGAATTGGCAGTGTTTTTTTTTTCTTTCCTCTCTATTATAAAGATTGACATGCTCATTTTCTTGCAAAAAAGGCATTAGACTCAGTAAATTAATCTGTTTTTAAAACTTGCACACTCATCACCATTCTGCTCTAGAAGCAGTATGAACATTAAAGCTTCCATTTTTTCTATTAGCAGAACATGAATAATGCACTTCACAAAAACAATTAGCCACCAAGTCTGGCTGACTGTTATGAAAGTGACTGTAACCACTGTAAGCATAAGAAGTGAATGTAGCTCTTGATAGTGGTATCTTTGACAATGGAGGAATTTCTGCAGTGAAGTAGGAAAATGGTATGCAAGTCAAATAATTTCTGTTTTTACATAAGTCACCAGACATACTTGCAAGTGTATAAGAATGTCAAAAATAAAAAGCAGCTCTTCATAGATCTTTAGATTAATATATAATCCTTCGAGGAAAAAAAAAAAAAGATACTGTGGATCAATTCTGAATATAAACATTTCCCTTCTAACTAGGTTGTCCTGGTAATTATGGACTGAAGCCAGTTAGCAAATAAACACAAGTTCGGTAACAGCTTGGAAGGAGCAAAGTGGGTTATGATGTTCAGTTGCTGGTTATATGAGGTGACAATATTACAATATTATATGCCTTTCCATAATGCCTCTCCCCATAAATTTTTCATAGACCTTTATATTAAAATCATTGTTTGTTACCATCCAATATTTCTGTGTGGGTAAGTATTTTAGTACTTCCCTTCTACAATGCATAGAAATCTTTTTCTATCTGCCAGTCTAAATGCATTGCAGACATTATTGATTTCCCAGAAACAGCTCCATCAGGACAAGTTGGTCTTGGCTCCTAAATGATCCTGGCTGTGCTGTGTGTGTCTGGCTGGGCTGGCAGTAGTGACATAGCATCATTAACAAAGTGCCTTTCCACACTGCAAAGGCCAAAAGAGGTTTGGACAGTCTATTTATTTGTTTGTCTGTCTCATAGTATTTGTTTGTCTGACATCTGTGCACATCTACAGAACTGTCGAGATTCATGGAGAGCACAAGTCTATGTATCTCCCATTTTCATTGTGGAATGGACTGCTGAGTGGACTGCCATAAGCTGCCTCCCAGACAAACGAGCTCTGAGCAAACAACCCTACTGCATGCTATTGCTTTAATGGCGTGATTTAGCCCTAGAATATTTATCTAGAGAGAAATGTAGGAGTTTAAACAGTAGCTGATAAAATTCAGCAACAAATTTTATCTTGCTGAAAGAGTTTTAACTTGTGGATTAACTTCAAAGCTTCATTGTTTTATCTCTTTGTCTAGTAATTGTCTTTTACCTTGTAAATACCTGTGAAACAAACTAGTTTGGGTATTGAAAAAGGTCTTTGTGTGTATTTTGTAGTGTATCTATAAAAAAATACATGCCTGTATTTTTTGCCTCTAATATCTGGTTGATTCTTTTAATAGTGTTTATGTATTGCTCTTTGCTATTAGCAATTGAAGACTTTTCAGCATTAACTTTTAAATGGAATCACAGGTCATTTATCTTAGAATGTGTGCTAAAAAGTAATCAATTGTAGCATCACTTTATTGATGATGCTTTGAATGTCTTCCAGACAAACTCTTTGCCTTGTTCTGTAGCTCATTCTGATGGGATTGATTTATGCTAAATATATGTCCTTGGTTCCACGAGAGCTGCATTTTAGTGGTTGGCATCTTCCTATCCTTCACTGGCAGTAATAATAATAATGATAAAAAAAGGATAATGTTTCTCATGAAAATACTACAGCCATTAGCAGAATTTAATTATTCAGAGAAGTACGATGGAACCATTAATAAGACACTGTAATGATGTCAAACACCACCCACAAAACAGGAACATTCTTATATTCCCATGCAGATTTCACAGGCTGAAGCCTTGTTTGTGATAAGAAAGAAAAATATGATTTGAACACAAAATCTGCTTAATTATGAAGCAAAAGTGATTTCAAATTAAGAGAGAAAATTAAATTTGTGAAAGAGGGTGGAATAGTAAAATACTGTGTTCCTCTTAAATTATTTTCTATGTAACATTCATTAATCCCATGGCACAAAAATTTCCAGAGGCAAGACAAACCTTTGTAAGCCTCAGGTTAAGGTTTCCCTCTTTAAAGAGTGAATACCAATGAACTCTAAAAAAAAATTAAAAAAGAAGAATTAAAATAATCAATATGACAAAGCAAATGTATGCAGAATAGCTGAAAATGGTTTATTGGAATAACAGTGCAATTATATTTAAAAACCTAGGAACATCTCTGGGGAGACAAACCTGTGTCAGATGTAAAAAGATGCAAAATTTTAAAATATTTTCAAGTATTTAATGAAACCTCTCAACTGAAAGAGGCTTCCTGAATTATTTATTGAAAAATCTAATTAGTACATGTAGCTCTTAGAGCTTGGATTTACACTTTCTGAAATGACCCATATAGCTCTCAGAGAACAGGATATCAGAAGAATTCCAAAGATTGCAGAAATTGCTGAGATGTTAAAGAAGTGATTGCATCTTTCCATGTAATATCAACTGAATAATTTTCCTCTGAGCTACATTAAGAGGGAAACAATAAATTTTGTATATTAAGAGACAAAACATAAATCTATTTTTATCTTTTTCCATGAATGCTCAGGCTTTTGAAAGTCAGGGAAGACAAAACACTTTCAAGAAACCAACACTAGGGATCACTGACTTCGTCCTATATATATATATGTATGTTTTGACATGAAGTAATGTTTTTCAGACTATAACTTGTTGACAGAATTTCTTCACCTTGTGAGGAAATTTCACTCACTTCTGCTGTCAAGCAGACAATGGACAAATGGACAGTTATGCTGGTGTTGGACTTGGTCTCCTGGAAGGTAATGTGGTGTGTGCAATGCCAGGAAGAGGGAGAGTCACCCCATTATTAGTCATGAGACCTGGAACCTTTTAGTACTGCTTGACAGGGGATTAGAACTCTGCTGGAAGAAGGTGATTTTCTTCATGAAAACTAGACTTGTGCTGCCATTTCCCCTCCTTTCCTTACATCCTGGGAAAAAGAATATGTGCACATGTACGTATGAATATGTGTTCGTGTACGAGAAGGCGAGAAAGGGAGAAAACACTATAAAAGGTAAAAATTGGAAGAGAGATACTTGTCAGAAGTGAGTTCTGGGAAAGACTCTGAAAAAGAAAAAAAAGCTGAAATGGTCAATCAGAGTTTTTTTTCTTATTATTCCAGTTTATTTCAATGAATGCATAATTTAAGACATTTATTACCAGTGATAAAATGAGACAATAGTAAGAGAATAATGTCTGATCATGTTTATATCACTGAGTCACATTCAAGCATCATAGTCACTGGTAAGTTACTGGTTCAAGAAACTACTGAATTTCCAAGATATCTATAGAGGTACTGCTATTATTTGCAAAAGAGTTTTTTTTTCACCCTTAGAAATTTGTCTATTTTAATGATAGATTCCCTTAGTAGCAATCTGAACAGGATTTTCCCCACAGTTATAGGAAGTCCTTGTACCAGAACAGATTAAAAAATTGTGAAGAAAGATGGAGCAGCTTAAAAATGTAGTTACATCTCTCAAAGACTATAAATCCAAGGGGTTTGAAAAATCAGCTGTGTTGGAGCTGTGAGGGGAGTGTAGGGACTCAGATCTGGAGGCCTGGGGAGTGTGCTGGGAATGGACTGCAGCATTTTGAAATTAGGCAGCACCTACAAGAGGTTATTTCAGAGAAGAGATAGACAGAATTCAGAACAGGGAATGTTCCTATGTCCCTTGTCTTCACAGACTGCTAAAAAAAGGCCTCCTTAGGTGTTAGCATAACATAATAAATCAGGGTGGGTACTCAATGCAGGATGATTGGAAAGGTGATTCTCACCTTTTTTTGTGCTTGGATGTAGATTATCCAGCCTGTCCTACCACCAGTCAGGAGGGGAACAGAGAAAATGTCTGTGTTTCAGGAACCCACTGCTGTGCATGGGTGCACTGAGAAGGGAAGGGAGCACAAGCCTCTGCTATGTAGAAAAAGAGAGAGAACAAGCAGGAAAGCTCCTGCAGCACTTAGAGGAAATACAGCTGTCCCAGAATACAGGAATGGACTTTTCAGGGAAAAGATACATGCTTTTAAAAGCCAGGTTGGAAAAGATTAACATGGTGAAGACAAGCCCTCAGCATGCTACTGCCAATGGGCTGTGCTACAGGAACACCATTAAATTTTGCTTCCCTGTTGTTAACTATTGCAGGTGTACTGTTATGCCTGCATTTTCATAGCCTATCCTTAACATAATTTATCTGATTTTATCTCATTTTTATATTAGTCCCAGGAAATGCATTAACTGCCCTGCTGTTTTAATATTTCCTCAATACTACAGGAAGACAGTTTTCAGTATTTTGTGCAAAGATTAAAATATTCACTCAAAGTTCTTGTTCATATTTATTAAAGGACAGTATTTCTCTCACCTCTACAGTGGTGGCAGCTTTTCCTATAAATACATCTTCCATTTGGGAAATCTTAACTTCTAGTACAATAAATGCACTGACAGTCACTATGAAGTATGAACAAGACAGATACCAAGCGAGGGAAAACTATAAGAGGCCAGGTATTGTTTTTAATTTTTGATTTTTAAATTAAAATTTGCAGTTATTAACAGCTTCTGAATCCCAGTAAAAGCTCATTATGCCCAGCTAGTTACAGTGCAGCTCACTTTCCATTCTCTTTAGAAATGCAGTAATCCAGATACTAAAGGATCCATTCTTCCATGTGCTAGGGAAATTTAAGCAAGAAAGGAAAAGATGGTTATTAAAAGGATGGTTATTAGCACTAGTGTTGACATTTAAGAATTCAAGAGTCTCTCTGAGGAGCTGAACCTGTGTCAATTGTGAAAGGAAAGGGGGTTGTGAAATAATTTCATTCCTATAATGAAATTGCTGACATTAAATCTCCCAGTTGCTGAATTATTTAGAGGAGGAAAAAATAGTATGTAAAATCTGCTTTTGTCGTTGCTAAAATAATTGCTTCTGTATTTTCTACTTCCACATTTTTTCTTTGGAGACTTTTTATATCCACAAGTAACAGGTGGACTTTCACCACCTATAGGCTTTTAGTAATTTCTTTTATGAAGTAACTCATACAGAAGGAAACAATTAAGATAGCCAACAGATTAAAGCTGGGATGTAATGCCCAGTAGCAGCAGCCACTTAATCTTTTTGGGCATGTACATTTCATGTGAAGGAGACCATCAAGGAGTTCTCATATCGACCAGTGTGGGTGTCTCAGACAGCTCTTCTCTTTTGGAACTCACATAGACAAAAGTGGGGCTTGCTATAGGACCTTCAAACAAAAAATTAAGTCCAAGTCCACATTAGAGCAAACCGAAATGTCAGAGCAGAGCTCATGCTTTTAAATGTGTTTAGTTTTATGAATCCGTCTTTTGTTTAGCCAGGTTTTGCCTAAATGTAGGTTGTGGGTGTAATTTCTCTGTGGTGATTTGGTTATAGCACAGACAGAGCCTTCTGAAAGCTTTTTCTCCAGGTTTGGAAAATGACTTCACTGCAGTCGCACATGTTTAAGTTCAGCTGCTTTCCAGAATTTACATAATTTGACCAGAACAATGGCAAAACCTGATTATTGCAAGGCTCCTTTTACACTTAATGTAACACTGACGGGCAACAATTGCTTCTGCCCATATGTGTTTGCAAATAAATATTGATTGTGCATTTGCCTTTTGTGTTCAAGAATCATTGTTTATTACTCACTCAATTTGCAATTTTCCTCCACTGTTATGCTAACCAATTTCTTCAGTGAGGTACTGCAGACAAATCTTATTTAATGTGGTTTGCCATCTCCTGGGCAATATTAAGCCTTTACTCCCTCACACCTCAAATTCTCAACTTTTTCATTTCAGAACCTAATTCCTCATCTGTCTGTTGACTGTTAATCTGTCTCCATAAAGCCTTATTGCACATCTAACTCTTATGGTGTAATTTCTTTTCCCTAGGGGTTAACCACAGAATTTTCAGTAGAACTACAGCAAATAATGAAAAATAAACATTTCTGGGAATATATTGAGAATGTAGATATTTATATGGGACTGAGCATTCAGAGAAGATAAAGTTAACTCTTGACAGAATTCTGGCAGTGAGGGAGATTTTGCATGGTATGACTCCAGCTATTCAAACAATGCATTGTTGTGGAAGATTGCAAAACATTGATGGCCAATCAGTTGTCATTTCTGATAAGTTATATATCATAGTTCTAATAAATAAAGCAGTACAAATGGTTCATATTATGCTTCTTGTCACATATTCCTTTGGTGTGAAGATGGGGAGAAGAAAAAGCCCTGACCCTGTGTAAGCACTGCTCAGTTATAGCTAGAACATCCCTGTGTTATCAAGCACAAATCCCTCTGTTTCCAACACAAATCCAAAATGTAGCCCCATACTAGCTACTATGGAGAAAATTAACTCTACACCCCAGCCAAAAGCAGAACATAGGTATTCTTTTTCAGCCAAAGAAATAACAGTGTTCAAAGGAGCATTCTGAAGAGGAAGCTGCACTGAGTAAAAGGTTTGCTGTGACATATTGAGCTGATATGGAAAGCAAAGGTGGTCAGAGATTATAAAAAAGGTATCATTCTCCTCAATTAGCCTAGTCTGTAAATAAACTGCAAACATTCCTGTGTTAATTATGACCAAAAAAAACCCCAACAAACCAACAAAAAACAAAACAAAATCCAGCAAAAAATCAAACAAAAACAAATTTTAAAAAAACCCAAAATAATCTAAACTTTGGTTTAAAGGTTTAGTGTGATGGTTCTGCAATAATCTTTCAGTAAGGGGTTAGGATAAAAAAGAATCTTTCTTTAGATGGAGATTGTTTTAGTTCAGGATATTTTAAAATTACACAGAACAGACTGTTCTTTCCAGTCCTGTTTGTTTATGTAGCTGTTGTTTAGCTTCTCACTAAATATTTCTTATTTGTCCTGTGGAATTAAAGACAGTTACCTGACTGCATGTCTTTAATTCTCATGTGTTAAATGAGGGCTATTTATTAGTCTGAAATGTTTTCAACACTTTTATGAATCTAGAAGGCTTTTTTGGAACTGAGGCAACCAGGAGACATTTCATTTCATGCTCAGGTGTGCTGAAAATGATAATACATGTCGAGTTTAAGCTGAAACAGTTTTTCTTCCTGTTTTTAACTATTGTGCTGCGAACATGAGAGAGATTATTTATGGACTATTTCTTTACACTAGTGTATGGCCTCACATCACCATTTGGCTTTCTTACAATGTCTGAAGTGGTGAAGGTTGTTCAAGTAGACCAGTCAATGATTTGTGATTTACCATCTCTTTTTCATCGCAGTGATATGCCAGGGTAATACAGCATAACAGCTCCCTCATACACTGCTTTAATCATTACTTGATGTTGCATGAAGTCATAGTTACAACAAGTCCAAATTCAATATCTCTTGACTTCCTCATAGCATATTAAGTGGTTGATGATTTTTAGCTGTTAGAAGTTCTTCTGCTTTCCTTTTTTTCCTATGAACTAGAAGCTTTTCAGATTCTTTTTTCTAAGATATTTGTGGTTTGGGACATTGGCATTTCCAGCTTCACATTTGATCTGATGTGACTGACTATAATGTGGATCTGGCTTTGTGACTGAACTGGTGGCCTAAAATTAATTTTTAATGAATGAAATGAAATATGCATTTGTAAAATGAGATTCATCTAAGGCTAGAGCAGCTAAGATGAAGCATGCCCTAAAACTACCTATATACTTCCTTTATACTGTCAATTTCAAGAAGAACCTCCGGCAATGAGGTCAGAGGTAGAAATCTACAGTTTAAATATCTAAATAAGGTCAGTCTAAACCACATATAACATGGATCTGTGAAGCTTAATATGTAGGTTGCCTTAATACCTGTCAATTCCATCAGAATCTTCTGGCATCCCTGGTTGTGGCTTCCATCTGTGTGTGCAGTCTCATTTCCAATAGCTTTTGGTTTTTCGCTTACCACCAAATGACTTCAGGCCTCAGCCTATTCAAGGAACAGATTTTTTTTCTGATTCTGTGACTTCTGTGAACACTGCATTTTGCCCTTTTTGGATTTTTAACTGCTTCCTTCTTAAAAGAACAAAGAAAGCTCCTACAGACAGAGAGAACAGCTGATATACTGGAGGCAAGTACAGTCTCTGCTCCCATTTGCTGAACTGTGGCTCATGAGAACTTCCAAGAGATCCCGTTTCCTCACCAGGAAGTTCTGGAGCATCACCCACTAATTTAAAAATGGTTTTCTATTTGAGGCTGTCATAAGGAGGTGTCATAAGGAGGTGATAGAGCCTCTTTGTATTCTTGATTACATTTTGCTTCAGCCATTAGGGAAATCCCTACCAAACTGAACAAAACAATACAGAGCAGAAGTTATCGTGTAATCTTTGGTTGATATTATTGCAAAGTGTTTATATTATCATGATTATTATATAATATATATTATTATGTTTATATTATTGTTCAGTGGCAACTGTGAAATTATTTGGAAAATTTGTCTGTACAGTAAGGTACATTGCAAACCATTGTCACAGTCATCTCTAGGTGACACCCAAGGCGTTATATCAGGTAGGTTCCCCAAAATTATAGCAAGCAAGTTGTCAGCTTATTTTCTAGTCTTGAAAGGAAGTCCCTCTGATGCAGTACTGCATCAGTCCAGTGCTACGATGCTGCTTTTTGTCATGGTTCCTGCTAAATCTGCTAGCTTCACAGAAGACCTATGGACAGAAGGCTTGTTGATTGCTTCTGTAATTACTAAATTAGCAGAATTGAAAAGAAAGAAACACTGCTGAAACAAATGATAAGTGCCAGAATGTTACATGTAACATTTTATTTTGTTTTACATAAAAAACACACCATCATTCTGGTCTTGGTTAGTGTATGATATCAAAGTTGAATTTTTATAGGAATTTAACAGGTTTTGTCAGATAGATCTAAACTAAAGAGATGCTTAATTGCTGTCTTCTGGCATACTAACATCTCTAAAAGTAAACAGCATGTCCTTAGTTTATGGTTCATTGTTTAGCTCAAACTAAACAATAATCAGTCTGTGGCACTCAGATGTTTAAGGTCAGTTTTGTAATTTTCTGCAGTTTATTTGTTTATACTATAGCTCAGCAGTTAACACAGTTTCAGTCTATGATGGAGAACATTACTGGATGTTGTTCTCTGGTGTTTCATTGCCAGTCCTCTGTATAACTGACACCAACTATGCTATAGCCTTTCTAAAGGAAACAGTTTTACAGTTCTGTAAACATTTTTAATCTAATCTAATGCGTCTTCAGTTATTTTACTTTTCTGATACATCATCTTTTGAATTTACATTTCCAAGTCTTAAGCAGCTTTTTATTGTAGTTATTCTGGGTTTGAAAGGCTCTACTATTTTTAACCAACATAAAGAAAAATAATAAACATTCCTCTAATTGGAAAAAATATTGTACCATAATTGAATAAACTCTTACAATGCCTTGCCAGAACACTGATGCAGGGGTCATTTATATGACTAATGCTGTCTCTCAAAGATGCTGAGAGATTCACAGGCTGCATTAGATTCCAGGAAGGGTCTGTACCAGAGATTCCTTACTTGATTAGGAGAGATACACTGTTCTGTCTGGCAAAGAGGCAATGACGTAGGTGGGAATAAAGGGCAAGAACTTTAATCTGTTGAAGAAAATAGACAAGAGGGTAAATATTTAGATACATCTGCCTTCTCGGTTCAACACAAAAGGGCAGGAGAACTGGAAACCGTCAAATGACAGTTTCTATCGACCAAAGCAATAGCATAATCTCATTAAAAGGAGTGGCATGGGAAGATGCAGAGCTGCCCAGGGGCTTCTAACTGTTCTCATACTATTCGTTCACCCTTTATTTAACACCACCATTAGAAAGCCTAATGGACTGTTTATGTCAGACTATTAGACACATGGCAAGATCTTTAGTAATTGGAGTGTGATATATAGTAATGGGCTATTGTTTGCTTGCTGCTACCTACAATCAGGCCAGTGCTGAATATTTATTTCCTGCATCTTCCAGATATAAAGGCAGAGGTGATGGAGCTGCCAGAGAGAAATGCTAGGGTGAAAACGAGCTTTCCTGAGGCCCTGTAAGCTGAAACATTAGCTGCCTGTTTTATCTGGATTTATTTTTTACACAGCATGGTGAGTTATTTGATAATATCAGCTTGAGGGTATGCTTAGATAGCGTTTCCTCAGAACACTGCCTGGAAGGCTGTGCCAGACTGTAGTGTCATTAAATATATATTACAAATGCTCCAACAAATTAGGTAATTAATTTATTTCTATAGGAGAGGCCATTTGATATTACTATTCTTCTTATGGTAGATTAGGTTTGATGATGCTGTATTTATGATATTCTTTCTGAGCCATTAAAACCTTTTACTGTCTTTGGAGAAAACATACTTGAAAGCAGGAGTTTTTATCATGTTTCAAATACATTCATGAAGTCAAAAACACATTAGTAATGTTAAATTTTCTTTCAATTCTTCTAGAAAATAATTATTGAATTTGTAGGACTGAAGATAAAGCCATAAAACTCTTACAGAAGGATTGAAAAACCCCAAAAAACAACCAAGAACACTCTTCGTACTCCACAGTACTCATTTTTATCAGACTAGCCTTTGTGCCT
Source organism: Poecile atricapillus (assembly GCF_030490865.1). NCBI lineage: Eukaryota > Metazoa > Chordata > Aves > Passeriformes > Paridae > Poecile > Poecile atricapillus. Next base: position 124,711,654 of record NC_081250.1, on the reverse strand, counting down.
CTCCAGAGTGTCAGCATATTGTAGGCTTAGCTGGCTGTTTGTATTTTCTGTGGCAACATAATACAAATAAACAAAGTATGAAAGACATCTAGATCCAAACGCTAGCCACAACTATAAACTCCCAAACAAAGTCAATGTCTGTTTTCTGACTTTTGTATTGAAATCAAGTAATGATGTACACGTTGCAGAAAGGTTCCTATAAGGGCTGAACATGTTCTTGATGCCCACCTCTGTGCTGGGAGGGTTTGTGGGGCTGTGTCTCTGCAGGAGGAGGTCAGGAGTTCCTTGGGCAGGGTGGGGAAGCAGTCGTATTCCTTTGGGGAAAACTGCAGAGAAAGCAGATCAAACCCTGAGGAGCAGCCCCTACTTTTTCTTCTTAAATAAGATGATGGCATTTCCTGTCTTTTGAGTAATGAAGAAAAATACTGTAGAATTTTGGACATGTAATCTTCAATTTAATTTTAGTATGCCAAAACAATATCTGTGCAGAACACTAGGCTGTTTTCGGATGCCATGCTTAAGACCTACAACTTGGAGAACCCGATTCTTCTTTTGGAGCAATTTAATCTCATTTCCTGCTGTGAGATTTCAGCCAATAGATATACAAGTCATAAATAATTAGAAGGTCACGTATGCCTAGAAATTCCTGAAGTGTAGCATCTATAGGGATTTTGCCTAGGAATAAAGGGCAGCAAAGCAATGAAAATGATTCTCTTGAAAGTGAAAGCAGACTTTTTACTAATCAATGGACAGACAGGAGCAATCAATATCCAATCTAATGAAGAAAAATCAATAGCACTCAAAACACATGGTTCCTCTTTTGCACAGGTTATCCTACTATAAAATTTTTTCAACCCGTGGAAAATTCCAGTGCACTAGCATAAAAATTCTCTTCCATCAACAATGTCCAATTCCCTTTCCCAGCTATGTTATTGGGATGTTGTGGAAAAAGATAAGAAAAAATATACACCATTGCCTCTACCTCTACCACAATTTATAAAGACGAACTGCTCAGGTATTATTGTAGCAATCATGCTACATAATGATTATTCTATCCCTTCATAATAGTGTAAAATAAAGGTTCTGGTGTTTATTAATTCCTTTTTACTGAAATATTGATGTCAAAATACAAATTTCTTATGAATAATTTGCATAATATTATATCAAAGTCAAAATAATTGTTAAATAGATGGACAAAAAATTATCACTAATAAAGCAAATTTAGTGACGAAACAGCAACAAATTACTGATCAATAATATTGTATGAAAAGCAAAACAGTTAATAAAGATGACAGCTATTGCCCACTGTATATAGAAAAAGAAAAAATTGAAAACCGAAATCATATTAACCTTATTATTTTCTCAGGGAATAGTGTAACTGAGAGCTTCAGTAAGAACTTACTCCCATTTGCCACAGAGTCCAGTGGCACTGAGCAAACAGAAATAACTACAGGTTTTATGTGCTTTCTTTGCTACAGTTCATCAACACAGTGAAAATTTTGTTGTGGATCTAATTAACATGAACTGAAGGTAATAGCATGGCTAAAAAAACAATTGCAATTGGGATATATTTTCCCCCTCCACAAAGACATCAGTGTGTGCATTTTTGCCTTACAAATGCTTCACTCAAAAGCATTTATTGTTCTTGACAACTGAAGGGGCAGAGGATGGACAATTTCTTCTTGCACAGCTCATTACAACCACAATAATGAAAAACAAATTCAGATAGCCACAGAGTGATAGAATCAGTCCATCCTAGCATTAATGTAAAATACAAATCTGTTCACTAAAAGTTCACTCATAGTGCAATTCGTTTTTATCAGCATGGTTGTCTTCCCTGCAAAACATCTGGTAAAGCATATGTTGAATCAAGGTAGGGAACTTCTCAATCTTCTGGATAAACAGTTCTCAGACACACACTTCTTGTCGTGATAAAGAGGGTCCGTTAGTTGTAAAATGATACAGTTGTCTTAAGGAATATCCAAGAGAAATTTAGAATTAATTTCCAGTTGATGAAATGAAACAAAGAATTGAAGAGGATCATAAGTGTTTTCAAAAGAAGGACATTTATTAATTAAAATTTAATTTGACAAATAGGATAAATTTCAGACCTAAATATTTTCATATTTTTGCATCATATTTCTACGGAGCAGAAGTACAGAAAAAAATTGAGAGAGTAAGGAAGTGTGTGAAACTGTGGGACTAAAATGAGAGAATTTATTTAACGGTTTGCATTTGATTAATGTGAAAAGATTCCTTCAAGTCTAGGGCAAATACCTACTAATCCACCTCTACTCTAAATATTCATCTACTTGTCAGTTCCTTATTATTTTTATTATTTCCATTTCTCTTTTTCCATTTGATGATTCTATATCTCAGTTCATGATTTTAAAATGAAGCTTCTTTCTTCCATCTTTCCTCTACCTCTGTTCTATCTCATCTTCTAAGCTTTCAGTTCTCTAAGAGTCCAGTTTTCACTGTATGTTCAACACTTCTAGCTTTTGGGGATTTTTTTTACTGTGTGATAACTTTAAAGTGGATAGTTATATGCTTACCAGTGCAAGGAAGCCTACCAACCGGTTACTGCACTGTCTTAATGACCATGCATAGAATTATAGAATCACAGAGTGATTTCTGTTGGAAGGGACCGTAAAGGTCATCTAGTTGAACCTTCCAGCCTTGGGCAGGGGCACCTTCCACTAGACCAGGTTGTCTTGAGAATCCTATCCAGCCTAGCCTTGAACACTTCCAGGGATGGAGAGTCCAAAACTTACTCAGCCAGCCTGTTCCAGTGCCTCACCACTTTCTGAATAAAGAATTTCTTCCTAATATCTAACCTAAACTCTACTCTCTGTTTAAAACCGTTGCCACTTGATCCTGTCACGTTCTGCATTTACCTAGTGCAAGACTGACAATGGATAAAAATCCATTTGTTTCATAATTCACTGTCCAGAAAATTCTATGCTTTCCCTGTGTAGAAGTTTGTCAGTTCCTACTTGAAACTGAGGGAAACAGTTTTTGTTGAACAGTACTCCACTTATAATGTGATCAGTTTTTCTGGAGGGTGAGATATGGTCCTGATTCTTCCTCAGGCTTTGAGTTGCCTCTTCTCTGGAGAAGCTGGGAGTTTTTGTACCTTCATGTGCTACTGCCAGAAGTCACAAGAAGCTTTGGAGGTGGTTCTGGAGCAAATAGAAGGAGTGAGTTGCAGTTACACAGGACATCACAATAGCAAAAGGATAATGCACGCCTGGAGGCATGACTGGTGTTAATGACAGCACCTACTCTGACCACAGTTAGAACCAATCCAAAGTCATGTTCCCATGCTGAAGATGTCATCTTGTCACTTCTTTGTATCACATCCAAGGATTGGTACACCGACATAACTTTTGGTGTCCTCTGTGCGCTGCTGCTTTATACATCCTCCTTATTACCTGAATTGCACTTCCTTAGTTACTACTCACTAACTAATGACAGATTAGAGAATTAACAGACCATGACTGCAGTGTTCCCTTGGTGATGGCAATTAGTTGCCAGCAATGTTCATGCTTTACCTGCAATCAGGATGTCTTCTGCCTCAGTATTATCATTCCTGCCTCTGCTGTTCCAAGATATCTGCAATGGACTTTACATGCTCAGTTTTGATCTACCTGGAAAATATCCAGATAATGTTCCTTTGAGAAGGAATATTCCAGAGACTCTTGATTACAAATTCTTGGAAATGGATAAGTAAAAGGAAATTGAAGACCACGTATGTCTGGTAATGAATATTTATAACAGAATTAGGGTTTAATAGTGTATTCCTTTTAAAACATATAAACTTCTCATTAATGATTAAAGAAGTAAACCCTGTCTTCATTAAAAGAGGCACGTCTCCACTCTTCATTTTTCAAAGGAATGTCTGAAAATGTGAATCAAGCATAATAAGTGGGATGTCACTTGCTTGAGTCCACAGAAACTGAAATAATAGCCCTGGCATTGACAACATGACCCAGGCAGCCCAGTAAAACATTAATTGCAAGACACGGTCTCAAGGAAATACAAGGGGAACTGTGCATGTGTTTAGCAGTGCTGAGGGCATCAGGCCCTGCTTTCTTGTAGCGCATTTCTCTTGCTAAAGACTCTGGGGCCTTTCTGTTTCAGCCTACCCATGTGGGTTGAAATGCAACAGTTGTTTAGGAGAGGAGATGGATAGCTTGCTGCCACATCAATTGTGGATGTCCTAGGGGGCTGTTCATCTTCACCTGAGTAGAAGAGAGGATTTCTGGCCTGGAGTTATAGGTACAAACATATATTTTTGTCTCCAAAATAGGACAGAGGTAAGTGCGTGTCTTTGTGGCTCTAAACAGACAGTTCTACTACATCCAGAGGCAGGAGAAGACAGTTCAAAAGGCAAAAGAACCTTTACATTACAAATCTTTGCATCTATTGTTGGTTAGGGGAATTGAGAAATGCAAAAAAGACACTATTTTGTGTCAGAGCTTCATGAGAAGAAGCTTAACAATACGCTGGTGAAGAATTTAACAAAACCACATGGATAATAAATATATTCATTTCTATGGTTGCCTAAACTCCAGATTAGTTTCTGAGCAAGGATCACAAGCTTCAAGCCCAGAGTCTGGGATGAGAAATAACTAGAAGCTTAAAAGATAAAATATTATTATCATGGTCATAAATTAGAACACAGATTTCTTTTTCTCACTTAAACTAGTAATTGTTTCCAATGATAATTTATTTACATTTACATTGTATGTTTATATACAATACTACAACTGTATTAAAAATATATATAAGTATTCTGAAAGACAAAATTTCAAATATGTGACTTCAAAACATCATAGATCCTAGAATTTAGATGAAACACAGGCAAATTTAAGTTTGTATTATATAGATCAAGAGTGGTAGCAAATACAGAATTCTCTAAGAAATAGAATGTGCAAAATAGGCCTTTTTAAATTTGTTAATTTTATGCCTGAAAAGCCTGAGTTCTATATGCGGTAATTTTATGACTGGAATTGGATGGGAAAATTGGTAGCCTGAAGCTGATGACACTTGCATCCAGGGCAGATGGGCAATAATGTCATAAGAGTAACAACTGCAATAAGAAGAATAGAACAGATTTTGCACCAAAGATTGATGGGATTTATAGCTTTCATGATGCTGACAACATTGGACTGGATGGCAGGTAAACTGCACATTCAAACTTGACTCCTCAACATGGAATTCTCTAGAGCACACATGGATGGGAAAAGGACGACTTTCTGCATTTAACTTGACCTGGGAGCAGACTTTAGGGTGAATAGTCACATTTCTGTTACTCTTCCCTTTTCCTTCAGATATAGTTGCTCAGGTTTTTCAGTTTTCAAGGGGCTGCTGATGTGGGGTAAGTGAGAAACAAAATGTTTAGAAAGGTTCAAATATAGTTTCTCATGTTCATAGATAGTATGCTCAGTAATGTTGGAGTCTGGAATACAGAGTGTGTGCCCTTGTTTCTGATACTTCATTATAAGATCCAGAAAAACACTGAATTTCATATAATACGAAATTCATGAGCATGTTTTCATGGTGATACATGAAAACAAATGTTAAAGTTAGATAGAAAAAGCTAAAAGTGGAAGTGTGTAGATTAGAGACTTTTCTTAAATCACTGGGTGAAAAAGTTAGTTTAGAGAACAAGAGACAAAATGAAGGATTTAGGGTATTGTCTCTTGTCCCTTCTTCTTTCTTCTTCATATTCTTCTCCTAGAGGTTTTTGGGGAGTAGCAAGTGATTGGACAGAAAATGCCACAGTGCAGCACAGAGGTGATGGGTCATTGGGTCATTAAGAAAAATAATATATGTGTCCATTGTTAATTGGGTGAAAACAGGTATAAAGATAAAAGAACTGTGTATTTTGGGGCCATTTTGTGCATCAGACACGAAGTGTGCCACAAGGCCTTGTTGTACCATCAGAAGAAAGAAATGTGCCAGATTGCAAAGATTAACCTTGTGTAGCCAGCCTGGAGAGACCTGTTAAGTTTTGTGATAACTTTCTAATAAACACGAGAAACAAGATTCTAATGAGCTCGGGAGTTTTCTTCGAATCATAAGAACTGAGATAAGCCAGGCTCCCCGCGAGGGAGGATCCCAAAAGAATTCAGTCCAAAGGAGGCTGAGAAATCCAAGAATAAAAAGAAAAATACAGAAGAGATGCAGCAGAAAGAGAGAAACAGAAAAAAGAGTTTTTAAAGAAAAGTTACAAGTAAAGATGTAAATTATTCTTTTGTTTATTCTAGAAAATGTTCCTCATGCAGACTGAATGTGCCTGTTTCTGCCACTGACATCCAGCACATAAACTGTTCCTTCTTCTGATCCCAAATTTATCTGTGCACATGAATTCTTCATATAACACATGTTAATGTGAGAATTATACATGAAGTTTTTGTCTGCTATTTGAGCAGTATCCTCTAGCTGGGAGTAAAGCCTATTTATTTCCAATTGGATTGCAGCAGTAAAAGTGAGTCTAATAAACCATTCTTCAAAATGTTGTGGTGTGCAGCTGTGACTAGCACAGCACAAGCAGACATGTTTACATAACTATAGAGAGCTTTCCTCCTTGCTTAAGAGGATCTGAAATTTCTGGTTTCTTGTACTGAGAACACTGTCAAATCTGCAGTTTGGATTGGCTGACTTCATTGGCCAAAATGTTAGAGCATAGCAAGCATAAAACCAAATCTCTGGCAAAGATAGATGGAGACATGTCACTACGCCTGGTGTCTTGATGATGTTGTGCAGAGAGCACCAGCCACAGTATGATGGGATTGCAGCTACTGATTCAGACACAAGAAAAAAGAGCAGCAACACAGCTCATCTGACAAAGAATGGAATGGTACTGAGTAACTAATATCAATGCATACCTTGCCTGCCATGAGCATGTTAGCAGGGTGTTTGACAGTGACGTTTGCTGAAATTTCATAGACTAGACTGCAGGAGCAGGTGGATAAAAGATCTTAGTGAAAGGACGGGAATTCCAAGGAGATTGACTGATTGACTGAGTATGTAATAAGCTGTGTTATTCCAGCTAATAAAAAAAGAATGTTGAACAGAGGAGGTGGAGGGAAGGCATAAAATGCAATGTCTTGAAAAGTTCTGCAACAAATTTCAGGAGTTGAAAGATGCGAAAAATTGTACACGAGGTGGTCCAAGCTAAATGAAAAAGTACATTTTTCTTTTCACAAGTTCTGTGAAAAGGAATAATTGGCATTTTTATTCATTATTTTGTTGCATCTAACAGAAGATGCCAACAAGTTAGTTTTAAATGCCTTGTTTAGTCAATGTGTTATTCACTGGGTTTATGTTATGTGCTGGTGGTATTTTAATTTTATTGTAATGTGCTTGTAACATCACTAGAGCTCCCAGAATTCACATGAAGGAGAGAAATATTGGCTTTTCCTTTTCTATAGTATTTGGTTACTCCCACCTCTGTGCTAAACTGGATCAAAAGAAGACAGTTGTCTTAACCTTTTTAATGAGATTTATAGTCATTGGAGCATATGGTTTTCTTCTGGATAAGCCTTCTTCCTTACTCAGCCATTTCACTTATCAACCCTTAACAGCTTTTCCCAATCTTCTGAACGGAGAGTCTGCTTCATGTTAAAAAAGGCCTGTGCATTTTAATATCCAATTCAAATTTTCAAATACAGAACTAAAATGCAATTTAAATTGCATTTTTAAGAAAAATATCACACTTCTATATTAAGGAAGGATCTATATTGAATTTTATTTGGAGATTTGAAATCAATAGAGATCATTCCTTTTTAAGTGCAGCATAATATTGCTGAACTGTGACCTTTTAAGTGGTTGTTATTCTACTTTTACCAAGCCATAGGCTCTTTGGATCTGTTTACTCCTTAGAAAGTTTTGAATTTCCTATTAGGTTTCTTGTTCTTAGTTCCTTGAATAGGAAGAAGGGGAGCAGAGAGAAGGGATGGTATCTTCATTAAAAGCCTTCACTTCATTCTGAGAGTCCCTGTAAATCATTAAGATGATGATGCTTAAATTACACAGTTTGTGAATAATTGTTCTCCTTCTCTAATTTCTCAACAAATATGATTAAAATTTGGCACAGAAAGTAATGAAAAGCTTCCTGCGTTAAATAAATTGATTGGATGAGACATGCAGAAGGAAAGATGGCATCTTTGTGAAAGTATCCCAAATTATCAGCAAAAAATCAAAACTGCACAATTTTTGGGGTTAACCTGAATTTTTGTTTTCAATTGAAGCATGCGTGCAACAGAAGGAAGCTCATGTTGAGGAAGAAAGAGCACAGGAAAAGCCAGAAGTTGGATCATCCTTTAAGACAATTTCAGTGAGCAATAGAGATAATACTTATTCATGGGGGCAGGTGAAATTCGGCACATGGGAAGAGTGATGACAGTGACCCTTTGAGATGTTTCTTCCTGCACTGGATTCAAGAGCCTCATGAATTTGATTCCAGCACGTTGGCACTGAGGGGGAAAAAAAAGCTGTTTCATAAATGTAAATACCTTTTTTTTTCTTATCATCAGAAAGCTTCTGTCTTAGACAACATAATTTCATGTACTTCAGAAGACAATCAAAACAATTTCATGAAACAAAACTTTGGAAAACATCTCATCTATCATTTTGAAATGTGACTATAAATTTTGAGCAGGAGTATTCAAGTGGTGCTCTATTTCCTGGTAGTGAAGGTCTTAAATATTAATGCTGCACTTTGTGATTGGTATTTAACAGCAGAAGATGTTCTTGGAACTGTAAGTTAGTCATCTGAGCTTTTGGTTATCATGAGTCATATTTTCAATGGTAAGTTATTTCTTTGAAGAATATGAATGCTATCGAGCTTTTGTTTTTCCACAGGGCTATCTCAGGTATCCTGATGTCACCTATTGTAGTTTCATTTTATTCAGGAAGAGGTAAACTAATATCTTACCAGGGAATACTTTCAGAGTCTAGATGGGAATCTCATTAAAATCATTGCTGTTGTTTTTCCTTTCCTCTCCATGCACTATCCTTTTTGAAAGAACAGTTTTAATGTCACAAGTCTGATGATTTAATTTGAGATCAGACAGTTAGCTTGTCATCTAAGTGCTGTAAAATTGCCAACCAAGCTGGAAAAAAATGTTTCTTAATTTGACAGGAAATAATCTTGTAGTAAAACAGCTTTATATTTGGGTTTTGGGGAAGACTGCATAGTAATCTGTCAACTCTTTGCAGTTGACTGTTTTTTACCATACTATGAAATCTGGACTTCGATTCAGTTCCTGCTAAAGAATCACACAAACTTTGAAGGATATTGCTTGGCACCCTGCTAAATTTTTGGTGAATTGAAATTAATACTGTGAATGCCCTATGCACCATAAAGCAGCAATATTTTTTCCCAGCAGTTTTACTTTCTAACTAATGTGGCAGGTATCTAGCATTCATAAGATTGATTGTGTTTTGGTTTGGTTTTATTTCTAGCATAGGAAGTAGTGAAAAATGTGACAGGGGTGACTTCAGGTCACTTGGATATTATATTTGGATAACTTCCCCACAGAAGTCCAGTAGGCTCTGTTGCAGAGGCCATATGTGCTCTTACAAAAGCAATTAATGGTGCAGGAAAATTGTTTCAAAGTGAACATCCATGGACAAACTTGAATATAGAGAAATTTTAAGGAGTGGGAAAAAAAATCAATCTTACATCTATATTGTCTTCCTGCTTCTGTAGGAGTCTTATCCTTTCAAAGCAGTGGAAAATCTCTTAAGCTCTGCTTCAGTTAATAATTTATTTTTCCACTTTCTACTTTTAGATATGTTTCAGAGCTTCTCACCAGAGCAGCCAAAGTGGAGGTCTCTGCCTCCCAGGCTGGGGTAGAGACAGGAATACGCTCCCTGCTGAAGGACTAATCAGGAGACTGATTTCCCTCTCATTTTCTTTCCCTCCCCATGCTTTTCACAGCCATAGAGCTTATATTTAGCTACAAACATGTCTTCAGTCAGGTCTGCATGCTCATTTTTGCAGCTGAGAGAACTGCCAAGTCTTTGTCAGAAAACTCCTGTTGAACAGCACACCTCCCCAGGGATCACTACTAACCAGACAGCTTTCCTCCCTTTAGGGAGATGAGATTAGCTCAGTGGGTTAGAGCTTGGTGCTAACAGCAATCAAGGTTTGCAGGTTCAATGCCCATTTACTTAACATCAAATTTGATGGTCCTTGTGGGTCCCTTCCAGCTCAGAATACGTTGTGAATCTTATTTGCACTTTTCAGTACCTGATTTCAATGTTCTGCCAAAAAGCTTTCTGAGGTATTTTTGCTTCCTATGAAAAAGAGTTTCTAAATGTCTATTTCCTCCCAGAAAACTTCACTTTCCATGCTGCAAATTTCACAGCAAAGCCTGTATTTACCAAGAGCTTCCATCTGCCCTATTCTCAGGTGTTGAGCATTAAATCCCACCATGCATCTAGTCTTCACAAGAGCCAGGACTCCACCCCTCTTCTTCTGCCCTGCATGTATTCTCTAGGTGTCTGGCTGCCTGCCTTCCCTGTTGCTTAGCACATCCTCCCCAATTGTTCAGTCCCTCCAGGAGTGGCAGGATAAAAAATTGTCAGCAGTGGATCTGCCTCCTCTCAGTGCAGCCTGGGGTGTGGTCTGATTCTTCTCCTCACTTGTTGCATTCTCCAGGGAGGTTTTGGTGGGTATATCATGCCTTAATAACACACCTGGTCTTCAGTGTGCAGAAATGAGCACTGTGCAACATCAAGGGATTTTAAGATAGAATTGCTTTGAAAAACCCCTAATAGATAATTTCCTTGGTACTATAATGCACTGTGCCCCCAAAGAAAGAGAAAAATCACCCCTTGAAATCTAGTTTTCCCAAAAGGAAATATTATTAAGGTAAGCTCTGACTGGTTTCCATGGCTACTATCTACCATACATCAGTATTCACTGTGACCAGCATTTTAAATGGTCCAGGGTGAGTCCTGAGTACACAGATTCACACCTGTGAAATATTTTGTGTCACATTGTAGAAATGGTTTCTACTGATTGCGACATTGCCATTTTCTGTCATAAAATATCAAATGTTAAATTAAAATAATATTTTAATTGAAACGCAGTGCAGTCAGCTGAGCAGCAAAGTTAGAAGAAAAATCCACATTCGCACCTGCCTTTCTTTTCAGAATAGATAATATACAGTTATCTAAAGATGCAGCTAACTACAATGATCTGTGCTCAGAGGAAGGTGCTGTAGTAGTTTTCTTACAAAGTTGAAACACATATTTCCTCATGTGTTAATTAAAATGCAAACAATCTGAAATACAGGTTGTATAAATCCCAGTGACCTTTTTCCCATGAAATTCTATGAAGCATAATGTATTCTAAGGACTGCTGACAGTACCAAAATATTACAGATTTTGCCATAGCACACCCCTTCTCTTGGTGAGAGACTGATTTCTTTATTTCTTAGAGTCCAAAATTTTAGAAGCCTTAAACTTTTCTTTTTTTCCCCCTTTGGCTAATATTTTGAAATTAAGGTGAGGAAGGCAGTTCCTGAAATTTTCTAGTCTCCTGCTGAAGGATGCAATCCAGCATTTCAAACGGACAACAGGCTGCCTTCTCAACTAAATGCTGTCTGAATCGCTGGTGTACCTAATCAGACCTGGTACAATCCTCAGGATTAGTAAGAGGAATTCAAGTTAGCAGTTTTGCAGATATTCACAATTGTGCCTCTTTACAATCAGAACAAGGATATCTTTCCCCCCCAACCTTACTATCTGTCTAGTTGTGAGGATGTCTCTAGTGAACATCTGATATTTTCTGTGCTCACCCAAGCAGAAAGAGTCCTCTCAATGCTCACTGCTTGTTCTAAGTATTTGATCATTATAAATCTACTGAAGCTTCATCACAACATGACCAAGTATAATAAATTTACTTACATTCATAGAGATGTCTAAGGCTAGTGTCAGGGAGTTATTTGGTATTGGTTTAGCATTAATAAGAAAATGATTTAGATAAAATGCTGTAATGAACAGTAATGAGCTATATTAAATAAATGAGATGTTAATGTTAACAGCAGGCTTTTTTAATATTAATATCTGCAATAACCTGCCTCATTTCTTTTTCAACTGTGAAGATATTTCCCATCATGAAAACATCACATTTACATTGCTTTGACCTTTCTATGCCAATTAGTTTTCCCCCTTTTTCTCTTATTAAGTTGTAAGTAATGCTTCCAGTTTGTCAGAAAATGGAGGTCGATGTCATCTTAAATGGCTTGCAAAAGCTTTTAACAGTGATTGTGTGGACACAGGGCAGTCTTAGAAGATGCTAATCTTCAGCCTTTGATATTCCAATACTATTAAGCTCCCAATGCACTTAGTCATGAGTTGAATAAAGAAATACATTTAAATAATTCTCTCTTTTCTACTGTATACTAAATTCCTTGCTCCTGAAGTTTATTAGTGATAAGCAGCACACAACTCATTCCACACACAAAAGAAAAAGAATATGTCGAACCTATCTAGTGAGAAAATTATAAATCATTAATGACATCCAAGAGAAGGCAGCTCCAAATACTTAAATCAGATGTCTTACTGTCATGGGGTGACTTTACCTTTAAGACAGTTTTGAGAGCCAAGGAAGTGAAGCTGCTGGTGGCTGATGGGAGTCTTTTCTCCTGAGCAATTATCAGTCGTTTCTAAGAATTGACAGCAGTTTTGACCATTGAAAAAGTGAAGTCAACTTGTAAACACCTCCTTAAGATGTAAAGTCAGAGCACTCTTGTTCTCTTTGTTTCCTGGCTGTGAAAGGTAACAGAGCTCCAGCTGGCCTCTCGTTCCCTGCCCAGACCATGTGTCCCCGGGCGGGGGCTGGGCTGGGCCCAGCGGCTCCCGGCCGGGAGATGGGGCCTGCGGGGCTTGCCCCGGGCTCTGGCCGGGCCAGGCCGGTCCCTGGCTCGGCTGCAGTTTTTGCTGTGACTGAATTCACCAGAGACTGCCGAGTAAAGAAAGGAAAAAAAGCTCTGGACCTGCGGCGGGCTGAAACAGCGACCACACGCTCCAGAGCAGCCATGAAGAATCTTCTATCACAGACAACTCCAGCTCCTGCTCCGGCAGAGATCACAGAACCATCTACAAAAGCCTGGGCAAGATTTTAACCTTTTCATTACCCAGATGAGACTTGCAGATTAATCCTTTTATCCAGAGAGAGGAAAGAGAGTAATCAACATGTAAAGAGACTTTATAAACTATCAGAGACAGTAAAGAAAAGAAGCTTCAGAAAAGGTAGAGAATAAGGAGATGCTTTATAGGCTGAAATATTTTTCTGTTAAAGCTATGGAGATGGACAATAAGGTCCTGAAAAAACTCCATTAATTCATGATAGTGTATATAAGGAGGAATGGAGTGTTCAAAGTGTGGATTTTGAGTAAAAAGTAGAGTAATTGTGGTACAGTGAAGTGCTGGAACAGAGTGAAGCGAAGATTTGAAGCCTTGGGGGGCAATGAGAAAACTGTTTTCTAGTGGAGTTCACAGAAACAGATGAAAAGAACTTTTGCCTTTGAATAACTCATCCTTAAAATGACATCCCTAGACTCATGGCCCATACACACCTCAGAGTGATGTGAAATGGGAGGAGTAAGCTCTGATGACAGGATTTCTGGGCAGCTGACATCAGGGAAATAGAAAGCTATAACAGAAGTAGTTTTCTTGTGAGAAACTCCATAGATTAACAGAAAGAAAACTTCTGTTTCTCTACAAAGACTGATGAAAAGACTCTAGCAGGAATTGGGACTGTTTTAAACACCAAGGTTCCAAAGTTTTTTGTCTCTATGTTTTCATGTGAACAAAGGAATGGTGGGTAGTAGGGGATAAAAAGGGTATTCTGGAAGTTTATTCTGGGGTGTTTTTTTGGTTGGTTTTTTTTTTGGGGGGGGGGGGTTTCTTGTAGTTTTGTTAATACTTTTTTTATTCCTTTTAGGTTTTAAGCCTGTTTTGCTCTTGTTCTAATCCATATCTCACAGCAAGAAATAAGTAATTTTTTAGTTACTGGTTTAAAACCATGACACTTACTTAAATGAAGATGTGTAAAATGGGATAAAAGAACAATAGGGATTTAAAGCGTAACCAGCACCTTACTCCTGAGGGCCCCAAGCAGAGGATAAGACTTATGTGTCTTGTTCCTTCTACTCCACACTGCTTGACTTGAGCTTCTACCCAGCATTACGACTGCAAGAAGCTGCAGGGGCTGTATTACTTCTGTTCCTCTGTCTTGATAATACATTGCAGAATTTGGGGGGAAAAGGGAGCAAATAAGCATTAGTTACCTGCTTAAGGGAAACCTCATATGAGAGTGGTTATATTGCTTGTCATCACTTTTTCCCATTACATGCATGTGGAAAAAGCCTTCTTGAATAAGAAGCTCCATCTTCCTGAGAAAAAATTAACATAGCTAAACTCTTGGAGAGGAAATAAGATGAAGCTTTGTTAAAATATCACAGGGATCATTTGAGGGCTACAAGTTGTCAAATATAACAACTATGAGTGAACATGTCTGCCCAGAGCCCGTAAACCCTTGGTAGAAGCTTTAGGTTTTATTTACCATACAGTTCCAGGCAGTTGCTATTCATCCAGGCCAGCATTTTTGACAGGCAGCCAGATAAGATCACGCTTCCTCTCTGAGAGGCTTTGGAGCTGAATGCTAAGCAGTGAGCATCATCACTCCAAGTACATTTGACACCAACATCCCCAGTGAAATTGTGCAGTTTGGAGTAAGAATAAAGTAGTAGACAGGGATGTAGAGAGCAGTTTAGCCAATTGCTGTGATCAAGAAGCAATCTATTCCCTTGCAGGAAAAGCTACAGAGTCTGACACAGTAGTGGAGGTGGAAAACTGCTTTTATTTTAATAGATACACACTAACAATGCTTGACTCTAGCAGGATGGCAGGTATCTGTGACAGAAGTTTTTGTAGGAGCCAGACCTATGTGTGACCTAGATTTCTTTGCTGTGATGGAGTTCTCTACCTGCTCTATAAGCAGCTGTGTGTCTAGCCAAACCTACTGATGTGTAAATGTCCATACACTAATCTGTTACTATTTGCTTAATTGATTGTGTGTGGAAACAGGGTTCACATCTACTAAAATTGATCTTGGTGTTAGATATCTATGGTACATACAGTGGTGCCTAGATTGCATTTCAGAGACAAGTCTGCCATTTCTCGCTCCACTGTCTTAGATAAAAATCTTGTATACTCCAAAGTTATACTTTATGATGTATTTTTATATTTCTACAAGTAAATCGTGCTACTTAGATATGTGTCAGATAACAGGCACATCCTGCTATGAAAATAGATATTAAAAAATGCTTAAGAACTTATAACCACTTTGGAAAATTAATCACTTTCCTCACCTATACTCACCCCAAATTAAAAAAAGAAAAGTGAAATGGAAAAATTCTTAGCAATAAAAGAGACACATCCTAATGGTAATCTTTAAAACTTGCATGTTTCTCAGATACTTCTAACAACCTTTTTCATAACATTTGTCTAAATAAGTCACTAGAGAAATTAAAACAAAAACACCTTTTAGCAGCCAGAGGGGATTCATGGGAATTCAGTTTATTAATGAGATAATAAGTAATGTACATACATGAATGCGTATAATACAGGCACATGTGTATACATGTGGATCTGTATATAACAACTATGCATAGGTCAGCAGGTTTCAGGGGAAGAAGAATTTTTCACATCTCTTATTAATTACATGAGATAGCCCACAGAGAGCTGAAGACCTTGTAGCTAATAGCAGGGTCCCCCTTGAGCTTGCCAGACTTCAGGTTAGAATACAAAGTATTGTATTGCTGCCTTTTTCCCTAAATGTTTTCTGACCAGTGGTTCAGGCAGGACATTTGACCAACACATTTCAAGAAGAAACAGATAAAAAAAACTGTTAATGCAAGGCTAAGCAGTGGCAATCACTATTTTATAAGTTTTATTAAGACAGAATGTAAAATTGTTAATGCATCCAACTAGGTTTTATCGCCTCTGATGACAATAATCTGCTTTCAATAGACTTAATGGCCTGAAGTATTATGCTATTATCATGTCAATGCTGTATGAGGAAAGAGTGCTAGTTTGAATGCTAGCAGCATCTTAGTTTGAAGATCATTATGTCATATGCTGTAGAAAATTATATAACATTGTTACTTATAAGGGCATAAGAAAAAAGAACTTTGGTGCTGTTTTAACAGCCATTTCCTAATTCATGATCTGTTAGATACTAACACTGAATATTAGAGTGAGTGAGAGAAGATTACCTTTGAAATGGAAAGAATGAGAATTTATTTAGATTTAGAGGAAAGGCTGTAGCAAGATTGAAGGCAGGTCCTCTAGAATTTGCTGATGTCTTTTACAAAGCACAAGTTTGAATACTTTTATTTTTTAAACAAAATTGACTCTTTTGTTTATTTGCTTTGTATTTCAATCAGAGGAATCCAGGTAGCCATAGGATATGCAGCACGATTGATGCTAAAGATACAGATTTGTGCTTATGAGCCAGATCCTGTCATGCACACCCACATGATGTCAACATCAAAGAACTTTTACGTGTGTGGAAACAGTGTGAGCTGCTGGCTGCCTTGCAGGGAGTAACTACAGCTTTTACAAACCTAAGTTTCTGTGTTAGCTTCCAGGGATTTCAGTGGGGGATATTGTTGGTATGGGCTTCCTAATAGAAATGACTGGATGCAGGGCCAGGTGTGGGGTTCCCAATAGAACAGCAAAACAGCAGAAAGCAGCATTTCCTGTAATGAGACTAGAGAGAGTATATGACCCACAGGGTGATGCTGAGAGGGAGGGAGATACTGTCCTCATAGTTCTTCTGATAAAGATTTGTTCCTGCTCACATAAATGCCTTGTCCTTAATGCTACATTTTCTTCCCTCGGGTGACTGTGGTATCTGTTATGCAGCTCAGTATCAGGCATGTGTTGTCTGATTACAGCAGTTTTTTCAATTTCTAAGGCTACTCCTAGGCAGTTTCTGCTAGTCTTGAGTATTTATAGAAAGGATGCCAAGAGCTTAATCATCTCACATACATTTTAAATTATTGATTTTTTTATATAGATGTAAAATCAACAGGAGTTTATTTAGGTGTGTGGGTTTTGTTCACTTCTAATGGTGCCTTTAAAATTCAGATAGAGAATTTTCTATATTTAGTCTGGAAAACTATCATCTCTTCAGCTTCTTCTCACTATTGTGAGAGAGGTGGTTTGGAAAGCTTTCATACCATCTGATAATCTGTGAGGCTTCATGGCTTTACCTTTCTGTAAATACATATTCCCTGGGAATCTGTTGGGACAGGACTCAGGTGCTCCATCTCCTTCAATTACATTGTTTGATTCAGCATGTTTGCTCTCTGCCTGCAGCAGCTGAGGTGTCTGCAGGCCCACCTTGCCCCTGGGACAGCTGATATGCTGAGGATGCTGCCTCCAGCTGCACATGGCCTGGCATGTAGGAACACAGCTACAAGTCCTCCAGTGCAGGTCCTTACCGATGTGGTGGGGCTGCAGCACCACCTGAGGACACCCACTGCAGAACCTGCTTGAAGAGCTGGATGTTAAAAACCTCCCACTGTGTATGTACAGAGATGAACATCCAAATTTGCTAGCTCAAGACTTATAACCTGCTCTCCTCCTTCCTCTTGGTGTGGGACTGGACATTTCCCACAGCACCCCACTGAGCTAAGTTAACACTTTCTGTGTAACAGCATTCTCTGTATGTACACACCACATTTTTATACACATGCTTTATATTTTTCAGCCTATATAAAAATATTCTGAATATCCTCATCTACCTTTCAATCTGATTTTGATGATTTTCAGTTAAGCCTCTAGCATGATGCATTTTAAGCATAAATTATCTTGAAATAATAAGAGAATTAAAATGAATGAGGAAAAATATACTTCAATTATTTTTGTAGGCATCTTAAATCTCCTGTGATTGCATTTAGTTCAGAGAAAATAAGCTCTCTGCCTCCAACGTCAAGTAATTTGCCATACTAGAGTGATGGAAATATTCCCAAAGGAAGCTGCTGCTCTGGAAAAAGAAAACAGCATTAGACATTTAAAGCTTCAATGGTTAAAACGTTTACTTCATAAATATTAAAGCCAAGCCAAAGCTTCTAACTCTTCCACTCCTGTAAAGGATGGTGTTCAATCACAGTAGAGCAGAGAGGGTGTCAGTGAAGATGCTGGAAAGGATCGATGTAGTTCCCTAGCAACAGGGCTACGTGTCTGGGGTTCCTGCATCCGCAGGGACCCTCCTGACCCACTAAATCAAGGCAGCAGCTTTGCCTCTGCTGCCATTGTGCTTTCTTGGAACAAACATTTGCAGTGCTCTTCTCAGATCAACCCAGAGATAAGAGAAACAAGTAGCAGTAGGGTGGGAGGAAGCTAATTATATTGCCTCTTTAAAAAGGCAGCTGTGTTGTCTGTCAGGATAATCCTTTAAAGAAAGGTAGCTTTATGAAGGGAAAGGAACCTCACATACACTGATATAATTATTGTTTTCTAATGTCAAGTAATGGACCTGATGTTTTATTACAGAGCAATCTCAGTCCATAGCCAGAGAGTGTAGCTTCTGAGCAGAAATGGTATTATTAACTGTGTTCACAGGGCTGCATAAGTATTATGGAAAATATAGGCAGTGAAAAGCATACATGGCTACTTTGTTTTGCCATTCTTTTAACACTGCTGAACTTTTGAAGTTAATTGTGGGTGAGTACTTGAAAAAAATTCAGTTTGCCATTATGAAAAAGCATTTTTAAGATTCTTCCATTCTACATGAGAAAGCATTGACTCAGTATGCATGTGCTTTTTTCCTCCCTGTGCCACTCAGAGCCAATATGGAGTCCAAACAAATCTGTTTTGGTTTCAGATTTTGTTGTCTAACCAAGAAATACAACAGTACAGGAGAAACAGACAGAATAAAGTCAATTAAGATTAAATCCAAATGTTTACTGAGACAATTTTTTCAGTTGCAGTTGCAGAACAAAATAGAAAACATTTTGTATCAGGATAAGAAGCACATTTTACTACTTTTATAGGAGTATGTGTTATGTATCAACCTTGATGCTGCCAACAAATTTAATGTGATTTATTGACAAATTTTAATTTTGTTTTTATTTAAGTGTAGTACTGTGAGCATATGTTGTGTATATTTTCTCTCTCTCTTGTTTTCTTTCTTCTCTTTAAAGAAACCCCCAAATATCCCAGTGTTGTGTAAGACATTTGGGTAGTCTGTCTGAGCCCTGCATGACACGGCTGGGCCCACCAGTGACAGGTACTGGATCACAAAAAGAGCCAATTTCAGCAGCAAGGCTTCTTGCCACTAAACCTGTATTTTGAAATATCATGGGCTGTTTGTAAGCTGAGATTCATCCTTATCCTTATCTTAGATTTTTCTTCATTACAAAATACACTGAAAATGCAAGAAGATGCTGGAATCATTAGCTGATTCCTCTGAGTCCTTATGAAGATTATCTTAAGCCAACTGATTTTAGTTGCCTTCACAGCGTAGTTGTAATTAAAAGCATTCATATCTCTTAAAAGTGTTTAAGAATCTGGAGGAAAATGTGCCATCTGCTCTAGATATACCAAGAATTGACTATTGCCTACCTCAGAACAGATAATTAATAATTACATGGGTCTTTAGTTTCTCCTATTGAAATAATTTCAGTGCAGTATATTAAAAGCAAATAGACTGAAGGTTGTAGAAGCATTGTTGATGCCTTTTTCTCAATTATCCCTATGCTAATTGACTTGTAGAAGTGTAACTCAGAGTAGAATTGAGTTCTCAGTCACAAAGTAAGAAAAATCTTTCATCTTCTGAGGGCAATGGCCATAGAAGGAAGTTTTCAGGCCAGCAACCCTGTCAAGAGAGTAAATGGGGGCAAACAGCAGTTAGAATGAAGATGAAAATTCAATTAATCCTATATTTCATTGAAAGAATATTAGTATTATAATAGGCTGTACTGATTGTACTACCTAATCTTTAATTTTTTTTTAAACTAGTAGTCAATATCCAAACTCCATCTGAGTAGTATAGGGTACATACACTTCACATTTATCACTTCACTGTGTTAGCAATCCAGCTTTCCTATTCTGAGAGAGATGAAGGCCAAAGCAGTATCTCTCAATAACCTTGTTTCTGTGACTCACTGCCGAACACAGCAGGGTTACATTATTGTGACTCCCTGGATGAGCATCATTCCACAGCAATTCCTCTCTGTCACCTGAGGAACAGGGTTATACACTTTGGATCTTGCCTTCAGGAAGATTTTTTTTACACAGGACATACATGGTCATACAAGCTGACTGCTGATGATATACAGGAGTCCCATAAAGCTCTGTCCTGGAAATGACTCTACAATGAGTCCCAAAAATATCCTAGAGGTTGCTAGGTTTTTCCTTGGCCTGAGGAAAATTTTGGCTTTGGTCAACTCTACACCTCAACAAAGGGGCCTGCCAGAAGGAATGGATTTTATTGTTCATACTCACCACAAAGAAGTTCTGATATAGATAAATAGATAATATAGACAAAAGCAGGCTTGGAGTTGTTACAGCCTGTGGTGAGGGGAAAATGGCTCTCCCTCCACCTTCTATCAGACTGGCTGTCCTGGGGTGATTTTATGATGCTGGCATCCCCAGTTGCCTGGTTTATGTTACATATTAAATTCTGCACCATTAAGACTAGCTCTGAGAGCAAAGCAGGGGGAAGAAGAAGCGCGCAGTGCTGAGGAAAAACATCAGTCCCCCGCATCCTGGGCCTGGACTGTGGTGTCTGCAGCATGGACAGACAGCAGGACAGAGATTCTCTTTGGCTTTTAGTTAGTTTTAGCTAACTGAGGCAGAGGAGTTCCCTGGACTTTGTTTTTCCTTTTTCTTGGATCTGTTCAAACCTGTTCTAGTCTAGAAAAAAAACAGCCGAAACCCCGGGAGCTCACGCCTGTGGCCCACTGGGGCCTGGGCCTCGGCACTTTCCAGCGCCAAAGGGACTGATAAGAACCTGAGCGAGCCGAGCTACACCACATGAAAAGGACTTTTCTTCCTGGACTTGCCACTTCATCAAACAATGAGAAGTTTTATTGTTTAATATTATTCAATTTCTGTTAAATAAGCAGTTTTTTCCACTTTTCTCTAAAGAAATATTTTTTTCCTGAACCAGTTGGGGGAGGGGCCACTTGAATTTGCTTTTCTGGGGAGACCCCCATTTAGAAGTTCTCTCCCAAATTTGCCCTAAACCAGGACAATGGCGAAACAAAGGGAAGAAAAACAACACTTTCCTCCATGGCAGTCATGGCCCAGTCAGTCTTAGCTGGACTCCTGTACCCAACTCTGGGTGGAGCTCCTTGCACCAAGGTCTGTGCTCAATACACAGGCAGAAGTTATGACCCAAAATGGAAAGGAAGACCATTTTTATATAAATTTATCTTTAAAAAATAGCTACCCTGGGATAGGGAAAGTCACTTTTTTGACAAGCAAACGTCTTGACTGATCCACTGTGAAAGCTGGAAAAACCTCCCATGCCTCCAAAAATATACAAGAGTAATTGAACAATTTGGGCTCACTGAGGTGTGGAGGGCACAGCTAAGAAGCACTGGCACAATTCTTCAGGGTTTGACAGCTCCTTGGGAAGAGTCTATTTTTTAGTAAGCTGCTCATTAATCAGGATTCTCTGTAACACTTGGGATAGCCCCAGGACCTTAATCAATTGTCTTTTCTCAGTAGAAAACTAGACAGTCTAGCAAAATGTAATATTGGTGCTCATAGCAGGCCACCCCCTGGCACTGGGTTGTGTATTATGGCATGTGAGACTCTTTCTGGGTGCTAATGCAGTCAAACAACAGGTTTGTTTATGGATAACAAACAGTCAATAGTGAATACAACATTATGGACTGCCTATTTAGACAAAATAATTTATCAAAAAGCCCCCTAAAAAATAATTCAGTTCCAAAGAATCAAGGGGAAGAGGGAGACGAGGCACCTTCTAAAGGTAGCTACATCCCATTCACACCCTGTGGCTGCTGACGGGGCCATGGAAGTAGGTTCCTCTGTCAAACAGCCCATCCTGGGTGTCCCCTGGGAGCAGGTGGCCTCAGCCCTGCACATCCACAGCAGCCCCAGCTTTCTCTGTCAGCTGAGCAGCCCAGGCCCTGGGAAATGTCCAAATGTCCATTCTTTTACTCTTCCTTAATGCTACTGCTCTGATAAGAGCTGGAAGTTTATGAGAGCATATGGAAACAAAAAATGAACAGGGCTCAGTAACTCACCAATGGGAGTCCTTGTGGTGGTTGTATTTTATTTAATGACTTCTCTTACAAAAACTGTCCCTCCTGAAGCTACTAATCCTGAAGATACTAATCCTCCAAATCCTCAGGGGACCATCTTTATAGAGGGACTGTAAAGTCTTTGAAATATATATGAATACAAAGGTAATAAGCCAAGAATTTCTAAACCCGTGGGCATATCCATGAGTTACACGAGTTACAGCATTTCTGGCTGTAATTTGCTCGGTCTCAAAAATTGTAATGATCTGGTAGTTCTAATTTTGCTGGCTTACTCTTTTTCCCCCCACCTTGGTGTCTGGTTGAGGGAAATACAGGCTATTCTTTCAATTGAAAAGTAAATTTTTCTTTGTTTCTGTGGTATTACTAAAAATCCTCACTCCTTAAATATGTAGATCATCATTGAGCAATGATGGTTAGAATAATGGAAATGTAAAATATTTGCTGTGATTCAAAAGATATTTGTGATTGTTAAGTAGCAAAGCCATGTGATATATTAGTGTATTACATTGGGGTCAAATGCATTTAAATAGATGATGAGAATGATTTAACTCTGGGGTATGAGTTGTGCTTCATGAAGGTATTTGTTGTTTCTTGCTGATTTGTCACCAAAGAGTTTATAAGGTACTCTAAAGACACTGTCCATAACCATGTTGTAAATGTGGAATTGAGGTAATTCCAAATGTATTGCAGATCAGCTCAGGGGAATAAGGTATCTCGAACACAATGTTGAATACATATAGGCAGAGGAATAAATTGAATTTTGGAACTATGAAAGAGACTGTTGGAAAAAAATGCTTCACAGGTTTATCCAAGGTGACACCTTGATTGGATTGATGGTACTGACAGGTCCTTTCCAATTCAGAATATTCCATGATTCTAGTGACTTTAGAAGCAGTCAGGGCTTCTGTTTTACTAGTCTGACATTTTTTGTTATGCACAGAATAGCAAAATTCTGGCAGTGGTTTGCTTCAGACGGGTGTTTTTGAGTTAACAGTAATAATAATAATAAATAATAATAATAATGATGATGATGACAACTACTTTATTTCTGAGTTTCTCTTAAACTAAGTGTATGCTTTCTACACCACATTGTGATGGTCAGAAATGCACCAGCAAGAGGGGCAAAGATTAAGTAGGCACTGTAAGACCTCAGTTCAGTCTGAGTCATCAGTATTTTTCTCTCTGTATCCCAATACTGCTGTTCCAGGCTTCTCAGTCAGATTCATTCCACTTCTTGCATATATTTATTTATTATTATCATATGTATTATATACCCAGAGTTGTAAAACAGCAATTGTTTTCAGAGGTATTGCTTAGAGCAATGTTGAAGACTATAAGATTTTAATAATCAATATGGTAATAAGAGGCTTCTAGTGCAAAACCCTACAGATGACCTGAATTTACAATGCATGAGACCAAAACACGATTAATATCCTGCTGATTTGCTATAATTCTTTCATCATCTAGAGGAAGCAGTGTTGATAAGACAGAAAAGGTATTAAAGGGCATTGCTTATTTCATATGTGATCCAGTATTACCTTTTAAGAAGTATTTGGCATTTCAAAGAAAGAAGTAAATGAAAAAACAGATTGAGGCCAATACTTCTCATGGTCAGGTTATAAAAAATCATCTTCCCCTTTCACTACCTATAAGAATTATTTCACACCTTTGCTCTGGAAGTGGTAATTCAGACCTTTTGGCATTAGTCACTAATCAATAAATTAGGTAGTTGGAATAATGTTGGAATCTTATGACTGTGGTCCTTAAAAAAATACAGGAAAAAAAAAATGTCTTTTCATTCTCTTTTTTCTTGTGCTCTTTTCATTCTCTTTTTTCTTGTGCTCTGAGTGCAGTTAATGTTACTGTTGTTTCCAATGGCTATCATCCTATATTCATCTGTACTCTTGAATCTGTGGCCTAAGCCCAATTCAAAAGTGTGAATTCCTGTAATGTGAGACTTCAGTGGGGCTGGAAACAGTGTCAAAGAGCAAAGGATCCTGAAGCTTCCTTTTTTAAGAAATTTTGATCTATTATTAAAAAAATAATATTTTTTCTCCCATCTATTTTGCAGTCAGCTAACCTGCATTCCTCATACAGTTACACGGACTGACTTAGAGATTTCACATCACAAAACTTAAATAAATTTGTTATTTTAATTCCAGAAACTTCTAGAAGCATTAACTGAGGTGTGGTAATTTTAGATATTGGACATTTTTTTTTCCTAAAAGACGTATCCCAGGATTCTTAAAGACCTCATCTACAAGATTTTATGCAGCCTAGTTACTCTTGCTTCAGTAGTCCTTGCTTCAGGGTTACATCACAGGCTAAAACATACAAAGGAGGGAGTTACTATTTTAATTATTATTATCTCTTTTTTGCAGAGTGCTTCCTGGGTATGCCCAAACCTAAAGGAAGTCTGGCATAGCCAAACCTATGGATGAAGCAGAGTAATTTTCATAACTTCCTTTATGGCTTTTGACTGAAAATTGAGTTGACTACAAAAAAAAAAAAAAAAAAAAAAAGAAAAAAAAAAGAAAAAAAAAAAAGGAGGGGGCAGATACACAAATGTGTAAAGTAATCTTAGCAACTTTTTTTATTTTTTACTGGTGATGACAATGTGTAGATTTGTTTTCATATGTGGCTTGCAGTGATGGAAGTCAACCACATGGACTTTTGCAACAATTTAAACTACAAAGTGAGGAAAAAGGGTGAGTCAGCATGTATAGCACTGAACCTTGACCTTCCTTGTGTCTATTTTTAAGCGACCTAAATCACGGAAAGTATTGATATCTTTCTCATGGAATAGTTCAGTAAGGCTTTAGCAAAGTTCTCAGAAATATTTTTTCAGTAGGACAAATGGACACACATGTCATGCTTTGGTATTCATGCAAATTCCCTGGGAACTCAGAGTAGCAAAGCTTAGTGTTTACACCACTGTCATTCCAAAAGGACACCTGCTCCTGTGCAGATGATATTAAAATGGATATTAAATTAATCTAAAAATAGAGAGAAGAAACCCAGCAAAACCCAGTAGAAATGTGGTTTCCCTATTGACTTTGCAATTTCAACTATTTATATCCCATGTCTTTCCCTTGTACAGGATACAATAAAAAGATGTAAACTTAGGAGTGTATTTCCATCCTTACTAAAGGTGCTAATTAAAAGGGAGACACTGTCAGTTAATTTCACAAAATATCTTTATTTGAAAGGTGTTATGTTATAAATTGCAAATAAATGCTATTTAGAACTACTTGTATACTCATCACTTTTTTTCTTCCTCATAATGAGGCTCATAGCTATTTCCATCCTAGATTTACAGAGGAATGACTGCAGAAATAGGGATAACCAGATAGTTTAATGCCTTATTTTAAAAGTGCTTCTAGGATTAATTGCCATCAGTGCAATGCCATCTGTCATTGTCCCACAACAACATGTAAGCATCCAATTAGCAAACTCAGGATGCAGTTTAATTAATCAAATGCAATGTTTCAAATTTAAGACTCCTTATTTCTCTATTCACTTCAATAACCCCTTGTTTCATCTAATATGGTCTCATCTCAGCCCTTTTTTTTCCTCCTCTCTGAATTACCTCACCTTCAGCTTGCATTTTATAGTTGCAATTAGAAAACAATATTTTTTCACATTTTTATGCACTTTTCCTATAATTTATACAAAGACCTAATTTAGAAATATGGTTAACAGTTTTTTTTTAAAGTGCAACCTAAGTGAAAAGATTAATTATGTTTTTTACCCTCTTATTTGAAAAATCAAAGTCTTTTTAGTTATAGCCACCTAGGCTTTATTCATTTACAGGTTAAAATGTCAACAAATTTCATTAAGCACAGCAACAGCCTTCATTCATAACCTTTATTCCTGCAAAGAAAGAATCTGGTAGGCTCTCTTTCCTATGTACATTTGTGATTTGGTGAAAGACAATGACATTGTGCAGGAAGAGAATATTGAGGAAATTGGTTTCTAAGCTTGGATTATTTTGTAGTGGGAGACGCTTTTTTTCATCAAATTTCATAAATAATTTCACTGATAAATGAGTTTTACTCCTATAACACTGCCTGCTATGATGTGATAGAATATTTCCAAAGCACATATTACTCCTGGTGGTGATAGCAGAAAGGCTAAACTTTCTTGACTATTTGATCCTGGAGGAATGCTTTTGTAGTTTCTCCTTTTACTCAAATGGTCAGCAGTTAATACTAATTCTGCCTCATCATTTTATTCTGCTGCTGTCAAAATAATCACAGTGGAAAATAATTCTTTCTGAAGATACTTTATAAGAAAAGAAATGGCATTTTGCATTCTAAAATGTTTGTTTTGAGTGATCTGGTCCTAGATTATTCTGAGGTCATAAATAGTGATCACAGTGCTGAGGAAGATGTCTGGCCCCAAAAACAGGAATGTATATTTTTTGACATTACTGGGACAGCCTTATAATTTTTATTATTTTTTACATTTAATACTAGCCTGCTTTCTCACAATTTGTTTAAAGATAATTCCAGATACACATTTTAAAAAAATGAACAGAAAAAAGAGTTATTAAAATAACCTTTTGATACTTGCAGCTGTCATTCATTACTAATCATCTATCATTCCTAAAATTATGTAGCTGTGTTACAACCCAGAATGGAACAGGGGTTGCTTGGATTGCATGCTGGAATTAGGGCAATTGAGACAAAAGTCTTTCTGCAATTCCTTTGACTCCTTCTTAATCTGTGCTAATTCCTAGGTTAGTATTCTGGGGGGGAAAAAATAATAATAAAACCCATATTAAAAATGATGCTGAAGTGGTTTCATACATAACACTGAATACTAGCACTCAGTGACTATAACCCCTATATCTCATTTCCACCCTCTTTCACATTTACATGTTCTTTGATCCTTTCAGTGACAGTGTGTGAGTGGCAATAAAATTACAGGCTATTTTGTGCAGCAGCATGCTTAGGATACCAGACCAGAGTGAAGAATGTCTATGGGGAGAGCTGACTTAAATTGTGGTCAATACTATGGATCAGATCAGTAAAAAAAAAAAGGACCTTTAAGAAATACAATTTGTTATTAAGCAAGACTTAATTGCACTTTTGCTTCTTCCCTGATGTCTCAGAGCGCATTTTTCCAGAAGAGAGTGTCATACCTTCTATATCTTGCCATGCCAGCCAGCTTCTGCATAAAAGGTCCCTAAGTTTCAGCCCTTGATCCTCAGCTGTGTTACTTTTGGGCTGGAACACACAGATCTCATATGATTCAAAGATATGATATCATTATATGATATTATTCAAAGATATGATATCATAATATCACCTCTTCCAAGATTCCTTAATCTTTGAATGTAAATTCCTTATTTTTCCTGTGTTATTGAAAGACTTCCAGTGAGCGCACACAAAAAGCAGGAGCGGCAGGAGGATGGCAAGATCAGACCTTGAAAATGCTTTGCTATTTACCAACACAGGAAAAAACGAATACACTCTATACTTGCAAACACAGAAACACGTAAGTGTTTGCACTGTTTTGCCTCTTCAGCATTTTCTCACAAGTTTTAAAATAGCTATAAGCTGTTGGTGCATGCTAATGTAGGCTAGTATTCACACTTTCATCACTGATCTTTCCCCTCTGTCCTCTTCTCTATTAAGAAGGGTCTATGCATGGTCTTTTTCAGAAGATTTTGTATTCATTTTTCACTACAAAAATGCAGCTCTGCAGATGTCTTATACTTCTCTTAAGAGTAACTATAGAAATTTTAAAGGTCTTGTTTTAAATGGGAAATTTGCTAAAAGATAAGCTATCCAAGCAATGCAAAGACCTTGATGTACAAAGCAATGTGGTCATTGAGGGGGACATGCAGATGGGGCTGTGATCCAAAAATCTCTCTTTAGGTTGCTGTCTGATCCTATAGGACCTGCCTTGCTGAGGGCTGTGAAAAACTGCTTGTGCTTGTGAAGATCTCTGCCACATTGACAAAGCACATTGTCTGTCAATGTAACATTGCTGATGTTTTTATGTCAAATCACCATGGCTCCACATGCACCCCTGGAGCCCCCATAACCCACACAAGGCACCAGCAGGGAGGACCCTACATAAGAACATGTGTGCCATTTTGCCCAGGAGCTGTGAGGCATGTGAAAGATGTGATGTGGGTACCTCTCACTGACACCATTTACAAGCTGTCATCCCACCCAGTGCCTCTTGGAAACTTGGTCTGATGAACTTTAACCAGGGGAGTTCAGAGAGTGGCTTTTGGTTGAGGTGCACACTGGATATCCTAGCCAGCCCCTGTAGGATTTTCAGCTGTGGAGATCTGGTGTCACAGGAAATACGAGGGGAAGACAAGTGAGTGGCAGCATCAATAAATCAGGGCACTTCTGGATCCACATTCCTCATTGTGCTTGAAAAGGTCGTGTCACTGTGATGTGAAGAGGACAGAGGGCAAGCAGAGTAAATGCAAGACCTCATGGTGCTTGCTCTGGTGGAAAGACTAAGAGCCTGCACAGTTCCCTCCAACATTGATTGATTCCAATAATCAACACTGTTGACATTATTCACCAGCTCAAGAAATGGGAGCTGGGTATAGGCAGCACAGACGTCCCTTGGCCAGTCCAGCATAGACCAGGTGCTCCTCCTCCTCCTCTGTGGAGAGTCAGGGCACCCCATCACACTTCCCCAAGGATGAACTCTTGTATTGCACTACAGGGAGAACATAGTGGACAAATATGCACTTGCCTGTGCTAAGCAAAGTCACAAAATAGAGGCTTAAACCAAGCAGTGTTGGATGCCTAGGAATTAAAAGTATGTGCAAAGTCTGTTAAAAATCAGGTAAAGATCCAGTGACTTGTGTTTGTCAGGGGATCCCTTTCCTGTATAATATTTGGCAATATTTTTAATATTTTAACTTCCTTATAGACCAAGACTGATCCTACTTTGCTTCTGAGGGCTGATAAAACATTATAAAACAACATGTTTGGGTGTGGAGTTGAGTTTTATTTGGCAGACATGAGAGAAGCATAAAAAGTGATATCTGTTTTCCTCAGAGAAACTTCATCTGCCAAAATAAAATTAAAAGTTTTGGCAACAGGTGATTATTTTCAGGCTATACTCATATAATTCTGCATATAAGTATAAATATTTAATCGGGAAATTTGACACAGACATGCTGGTGATCCTACTGCCCTTTACTAATGGTAAAAAGCAGAACATATCCAGCAAACCTAATGACACTAGAAGAGATGAAACCCATGCATAAATTTAGGGAAAAGGCTTATGAGGAAGTACATAACATGAAAGAATAGCTGGTCATAATTTTCTTCTCTGTGATATGGCACTATGCTTCACTGATCATATAGAGGTCAACAGAGGATTTTTTGATAGTAAATCATAACATTTATGAAAAATTTGCATATATATCTGTTATTGTGTATCTACAAAGAAGAAACAAAACATGAAATCGTTGACTATCACTAGGAGAAAAACAGGTTAATCTTTGAAGTATCAATGATTAAATAACATAATTTTAATATTTCTTATTCAACTGTTTTTGACACATCTACATTTTTACATGAGATTCAGACAAGTACAGTGTTCAGTGTTTGTCAACAACCTGCATGACTCAGTTTTTATGTCAGTTTTGAAATCTCTGCACTGAAGTAAGAATGGAGTCATACATACATATGTATCTGTTACTGTTAATGCAAGGGTAAATTGTCATAATGTTTGCTAAAACTGAAATCTCCTGCTCTGCTGATGGGCAATAATCTGCTGATTGATTTTTCTGGCTGATTGAAGGACCAGGTTTGTTTTGGCAACATGTCTGCTGGAGAGAGAATGTGAAGTCTGGTATGGGTCCAGCCCACTGAAGGCCATTTAATTTTTCCATGCCAAAAAATAGTGCTTTTAGAAATCACCAAAGTTCAGAGGTGGTGGCTAGCTATGCTTGGTTATCTGGTCCGTGATGGACATTTAAAAATTTCCAGCATGAAAAGCAGAACTGAAGGCTTATCAGAAAACAAGCAGGAAAAACCTGTAACACTCAGTGAACAGTACAAGACCTCATGGAGGCGGCAAGCCCCTTTCACTATCGAGTTGAATGTGAATTTGAAATGGAAATCCAGATGGTGATCTGTGGCTCTAAACAATGCTTTTTCCATAGTTCTTTAAATTCTGCATCAACAAAGAGAGGTCAAGATAATGATACTGAAAGAGTTGTCATTGCTTATCCTGAAGAGAAAGCTCCAGAGGGACCTCACAGAAGCATTCCAGTACCAAAAGGAGCCTACAAGAAAAATGGAGAGGGACTTTTTACAAGGGCATACAATCCCCATAGAACAAGGGGAAGAGGCCTTAAAATGAAAGATTGTGGGTTTAGATTAGACATTAGAAAGACGTTTTTTACTGTGTGGGTGCTGAAACACAGGAACAAGCTGCCCAGAGAGGTAATGAACACCCCATCCATGGAAGTGTTCATGGCCAGGTTGGAGGTGGCTTTGAGCAACCTGGTCTAGTGGAAGGTGTCCCTGCCAATAGTAGGGGGGCTGAAACTAGTTGATTATTAAGGTCCCTTCCAACCCAAATAATTCTGTGATTCTATATTCTATTATTTGCTGATTCTGTACACTTATCCCTTTAGCCTGCAGATTTTCTACTTTTCTGCTGCCAGCAGAATTTAAAGAAACATATATTTCACTTATGTTTTACATAGCTAGCTTTTGGGATTATGAATTCACCATGTTATAACAGCATTTATTTCAGTTCATATCAGGAAGAGGCACATTTAATCTCAAGACTCTCTAAAGTGAATTTATTGACTCAGTGCAACACAGACAACATCAGAACATCTTTTTACCTCTTTTTTTCTCTTCCTCCTGATGTGTGCACTGTGTACCCTTGAGCCTTATTTAGTGGGTTTTTTTTGTTTTTTTTTTTTTTTTTTTGTTCTTTCTCTGGTCTTCCTTTCTCTCGCTACTTCCTTTTATCCTTGAATAACTGACACATCTGTGTGCATCAGTTCTCTTTGCACTCAGAATCAGTTATCCATGGCACAAAACACTAAAGTTGAAGAGCAGAGAAACACAGTTATGGTAGGACAATATCCTGCCTTGGAGAGGCTTCAGAACAAGCTCTGATATGTAATGAATCAATATACAGTTGCTATGGCAACCTTCAGGGGTCACATTTGACCTTGCTACCATGGAATCCTTCCCTTAAGAAATGGGCAAACAAGAGTGTTTGAAGTATGAGCCTTCATACTCCTGATCAAACCTAAACACCAAGTTCTGAACAGCCTTGCTGCACCTGCGGTGTCATTAGTATAAGAAAAAAATAATGCATTAAATTGTGGCTCCATGCTTGATGTTTCTTTGAGGTCACAAGTATGGAAACAAATTAGAATTCTAAGCATCTTGGGATCAGATTCTGCCTGTATAGAATGAGTTGCAGAATAAAACAATCAGAAGATCACATTGTCTTTCTGTGAGTCTGTTGTGTTTTATTATACTATCTTGAATCATGGATTTGGGAGGAGTGATTAGCAAATGTAGTGAAAATTCATCATGGCTAATCTCAGGGTGTAGGATCTCCCGTGTCGGTGAAATGCTGAGCTTTTGTCAACTACTTTATTACTACCTTGCAACAGTTAAGGATACATTTCAAAATATGCCAAAAGCAAAAAAAAAAAAAAAAAAAACCAACCCTAAAACAAGAGTTTTGGGCGAGAAACTGTGGTACTTCC
Source organism: Poecile atricapillus (assembly GCF_030490865.1). Taxonomy (NCBI): domain Eukaryota; kingdom Metazoa; phylum Chordata; class Aves; order Passeriformes; family Paridae; genus Poecile; species Poecile atricapillus. The sequence goes on along the minus strand of NC_081250.1, from coordinate 124,679,587 downwards.
ATTGATTTTGGAGACTAATCATTGCCTCCACTGATGCTTTGAGGCCAAAGAGGTGCATGTAAGTGTAACCTGCTCAAATGAAATAATGCCTCTTGCTTTCTTGTTTTGTGGTATTCACCACATGCTGGCAGTTCAGATCCTTCTTGTTTTAATGATGGTTCTCTTGATATACAGCTACTTATTATTTCCTGACTGTTAATTTTTACAAGCTTTCTCTTTTGAATTACTGATACATGGCATATAACAGTTTCATTCTCTTACAACTATGCTGTTTGAACACATAAAAAAATAAAAGCTTGTATTATGCCTAGGGACACTTTAAAACACCATCTAATAAAAATCTTTAATATGTAGTTCTTGCTCTTTGGGAAGGTTTATGTACAACAGCTTTGTGTTCTCTTCCCTGGTGAGTCTTTGTATGGAACTATATCTGACCTCAATATCAAGCAGATTAAATTGTTTGGGTTTCTTATCCCCTCCAATTTTAGGTTGCTTTTTTTTCCTGAAAGGATTGCAAAACAAAGAAAAAAATGGTATCACTGCCTCAGCAGTGGTAGAGGTATCACTCTCCTCAGCAGAGGAGAAATGTTCATACTAAGAAACCTGCTAGTTTGCTGAAGTGTGTCAATGGATTTACCTTAACAAAATTAATTTTACATTTTTTTTGCTTTTGGAAAACTTTTCCTTATAATGTGGTGGCTTTTCAGGATAAGAAAAATATAAGTTCAGGGGAAATATTTTATTTCTAGCTAAATTTAGGTTTCTGAATGATTTGCACTTTTGCAAAAAGTGTTCCATTAGGAGTAGGGTGCTGGGTGCTGTGTGTTAAATTGGCCTAAGGCAGTAAGGCCTCCAGCCTCTCTGTTATCATCTGCATCCCCTTTTCTGAAAAGAAAAACTTTATTTGAAAAATATTTTGTAGATGTAAGAAAAACCTTTGTGATCTTTTTTAGCCCTTTTGAGTGCACTCATTCTATCAGATTTTCTACTTGTTTCAAACCAGTTACATTTCTTTAGAGTCCCTTCATGTTTGGATAATGGTGTACTTTTAATAGTAGCCCACGTGTGATTTACTTTTTGTATCACTGGAAAAAATGCAAAGCCAGGTGATGAATGGTACAGTAAAAACTGTAACAATTTTCTCTAACAATTGGATAAATAATTTGTGAAAATTGTATGTCATTATAGAAACAAAATCTGGCTATTACATGCAAGGGGTTTAGATCTGTTTAAGTTAAGCACAAAATTTTTGTGCTTCTTTTACAGTTTTATTCTACAGGCAGTTCATTTTGGATTTGACACTCTAACACAGTTTTTAATGTTAAATAGTGACCCAATATTGTTTTATATTATATTGCAGTGTTTTATTTTCCAGTACTCACCTTTTTTTTTTTCTTTTTTTTTTTTTTTTAATTAAGATAATGTAAGTGGTATGGCTATAGTTACAGTGTTTGACCTTTCAAATAACTGCTCTCTTTCTAAATATTAGTCCAGCTGGCAAGAAAATAATGTCTTCAACCTGTGTTCTGTCAGACTGCTTAGCTGTGTGAGGAACTAGCAAAGCTGGGACAGGATGGGGCCAGGGTATTAAGCTCCTGCAGGCACGGAGGCTCCTAAGGTTAGTACATCACTCTGATATCAGATAGGTTTGAAAAAATCTTCCTCGTTCAGTATTTCTAACGCATCCTAAGCAAGATAGGAAAAAGATGTACAGAAGGCAGCATGAACTTGCACTGTTCTATAAAAATCTCTGACAGGATTTTGCATCTTTCTGTTAGTTCATGTGAGCACATAAAACTGCTTTTATCAATATGCTGAGAGGCCTTTAATATACCACCTCTGCTCCATTCAGCAAGGCTTGCTGCAAAAAACCTGATGTTGGCAGAAACTTGCCAAGAGGCTCCTGCAGCACGGGCCGCTCTGACTAGAAAGAATAAAATATTCATAATGATAGTGGTGGTTTTGGAGGCCCAAGCAGAGGAACTCTAGGGGTCTCTTTCAGCTGAAACTGTTCTAGGGTACATGTTTTTTTCTTATGTAAATAGAATAAGTCCCTTCTATTTCTGTTTTAGTGCTAAGAAGCTTCTTAACACACAGCTTTGTGGTACAAAGCAGTATTTCTTCTGCTTAAGCTTCCATTTGCTAAATGGTTAACACTTGGTTTTCATTCATTCCTCTTTCTTTGATATCAGAATTACTAAATAATCCCTCAGTACATGTTGCCTACCAGGAAAAACTGCTGGATTAGAAACATCTACAAGGCTCCATTTATCTGACTTTCAAACTCTGTGCTACTGAGAGGGGTTATTTAGCACCTTATGGGCCTATTCACTTGTAATGCTTCATAACCTGCCTTTTCTTACTCCTTGCCTGTAGGCTTTTATTCTCAAAAATACAATTAGGAGGTTGGCTGCCAACAGAGATGTTGAGGCAGGGTAGAGAGGGAGGGAATATGATGGAAATGGGGAAAGGCTGACATCAGTGAGATAGGGGAAGGAAGCATGAAGCAGCTTAGGAAAAAAAGATGTAGAGGAGCATGAACAAGACCCAGGTAGGAAATACACTAACCTATCAAAACTGTAAGACCTGAAGATCAAGGCAACATCTGTCATAAGAACTGGATGGATCCTTGAAGTTTGTTTAGCTTGCAGAAGATGAAGGGACCTAGCATGTGATGGTTAGGAAAAGGATTTAGCAAAGCTGGAAGCTAAAGAAGGCATATTCTCTCTAAGGCACAAAATAAAAAAAACATGTTTCAACACTACTTTCTTAGGTTTCATGTTACACTAGTGTCAGATGAGGTTTCTCATCTCTCAGGTCCATCAGAATGGCACAAGTATTGATCAATGTCTTTGTATGCCCGTAAGCCCAGCCATGTCCTTGTGGCTATAGAGGTCATGCAGGCTGTCAGACTTGCAGACCTGAGTGACAAGGATGCCACACCCCATGGCCACGCCTCAGTTTTGTTTTCTGTCAGCCAGCATGTAGCTTGCTGCTTCTCCAGGGCCAGCAGAAGCAGGGGGGCAAGCAGTCCCCCATGGAGTTGTGACAGGGAGCAGTGGCTGGTGGGGATGGAAAAGCAGGCTGCCTTGTACTCTAGTGTGATTACACTCTCCCATTTCCCTGTGGGGAACAGAACTCTCCAGGGCTTTTCTTTCTTCTCTTTCTGTAGCACTTCCTTTCTCTTACCCCTCCTGCTTCCTCCACTCTTCCCTTTACCATTGCAGAGTAGTCAATGTCTCTCATATCTGGGTGGACATTTTATTTTAGCTGCACAAATAGAAATTTAGAACTGATTCTCCTTTTGCTTCTCCCAGCTGGATTTTGTTCCTCCTGATAGTTTTAACTTTGCCACATTTGTTGACTATCTTCTCTTAATTTTATTTATATTAACTGGCAGAATACAACTTAAGTGTCCCTCACACAAGGGTAAGAGAAATGTTTCAGACAAGTAGCTAGTTTGGCCAAAATCATGCAGCTTTCAGCTGAGTCAGTGCTAAATTTGCTCACTAGTTTCACAAGAGGTCACTAACAAAAGATGTTTCCTGCAGAGCAATCCTGAGAGCTGACAAATAAGTTTGAAATAAATGTTCAAGGAGCTTCATATAATCATAGAATGGTTTGATTTGGAAGGGATCTTCTAATTCTAATCCTCCTGAATGTACAGGAGCCAGTTCTCTCAGGGCCTGTCATTCCTGGCCAGAAATGGCTCCAGGGATCCAGCAATCCACAGCTCCCCTGAGCAGCCTGTTCCAGTGTCTTTCCAGGTGCACAGTAAAGAATTTCTTCCTAATGTCTAATATAGACCTACATTCCTTCAGCCTCAGGCCACTCCCCCTTGTCCTATCACTATGAGCCCTTGTGAAAAGTCCTCCTCCATCTTTCTTGTGGGCACCTTCAGGTACTGGAAGGTGCTATAAAGTCTCCCCAGAGCCTTCTCTTCTCCAGGCTTCCCCCCCATCAGGCAGCTCTTTGTGCCAGCTATGAGCAGCAGAGCCGTATCTGGAAGCCATTCAGACCACAGGTCACTGGCCCTAGACGGTTTCTCCCCTGTTACCATGACAGTGGTCACTTGGAAGGGCAGTCTTTACATTTCCACATTTCCAGCTGAGGCCAGATCTTCCCAGATCCCAATGTGGTGATGAGGATATTCCCAAGAAAAGCAAGAAACCCCTTTCACTAGATTGCTTTTCTTCTGTTTGTGCAAGTAATTTATATTGGGTTAAAAGAGAATGTGGCAAGACCTATTTTAAAAGAATAAATCCTGACTCGGGGAAAAATATCAAACAGCATCAGAACATACTCTGTTTGAAGAAAATGCAGTAGTTTGCATTAGCCAACTGAAGTCCAGTCCTATATATAGCCAAAAGGAACAGAAAACATTCCCTACAGGTTTCTCATTTACTTCTATTGCATTTAGCAGCCAATTCAAATTATTTTTATTAGACATTAAAAATCCAGACTTGCATAGTTGATGGAGAAGAACAGGCCAAACATTTAGATCCTAAGTGCAGTGTTTCCTTCAGCTTCCTTTGGATCCTGGGTGTTAAAGGTCTCCTGTGCAGAGAAGGCTGAGGAAGCCATTTGCAGAGCACATCAAGGTTTCTATTTCTTAGGTATGATCAATGCTACACATTCTTGAGTGCCATCTACTGGCTTTTCATTAACTATTTACATACTCAAAAAGAAACTGCTCCTGGTGTAATCTAGTGTAATCAAACAAGACAGAATCCCACTAGGATGGCCCCTATGTTTCAAAATGTAATGCGAGAGATTGTATCTTAAGATGCGCTCTCTCTCATAGTAGAATAATGGAAAAACAAAGGAGAAAAATCTCTAAAAATTTAAATATAAGCCAAGAAATTGCATATTTTAGTCATTCTCAAATGCAAGCATGTTGTAAGGAAATAAAATGTACTCAGTACCTATTTGCCTTCTGTCATCAGGAAAATGATATTTTCTTTAAATCAAAGCTGAATGGTTTTGTTTTTCAAAACAAAATGCTGAATTTATTTTGGTTCTTTGTGAAATATTTTATTCTAGTCTCAGAGGTATTATTTTTTTTATTTTTAAGAAGAAAATTGACACAAACTTTTTAGACCAAGCACTCATTTTAAAATGAGAAAATAATTTATTACCAAGGAACATTAAATTTATTTTTGATATTTTCAAAATGAAACATATAAATTTTATTTAATTAGCATGAAACATCATTAAATATTCCAAAATTCCCAAGTCCAACCTTTTTTTTTTCTTTTGGTATTTGAAAGGCATGTGATGTTCAGCTGAGAATTTTCTGGCTCAGCTGTAGATTTTTTACTCTGTTTAGATTTGGCTAAAAAAACAAAAACAAAAACAAAACCAAAACAAAACTAAACAGAACACCTCCAACAATTTAGCACAACTTTGTGTTTTTAAGACAAGACTTGAACATTCTTTTCTGAACAGTATGGATAAAGTTCAGTATCTAATAAGTATCTAATATCTAATAAAGTTCAGTATCTAATAAGAGCTGAAATCTTTGCTACCACAGTAGTTTTATCATGATTCATCTAACAGGTGGTAAAAATTGTAATTGGGATTTTTTTTTTTTTACTCTAGGATTGCAATTATTCACATTTGTGCTCCCAGTTTACCACCACTACTGAGATGAAGCTATACTTTATTGCTAGGCTTGACCTGTCAGAATAATGCTGATTTAGTTTGGAAAGTATTTCCAGACAAAAACTCCCTGCTAGATTTGAATCTACTCCATTGCATTATGCCTATAGACCTGTCACTTCAGAGGCCAGGGATGAGGTCTGAAAGTGTGGCATTATAAATAGAGAGAAAAGGATTGTTATAATAGTCTCTGGTCTGAGGCTGTAGTGAAAAAGTTGAACTGAGGCTGAAATGAACTCTTTCTAGCATTTCTAAACTGATTGAGTGGGTTGGTGAGGGAAAGGAATAGAAGGTCTATTATAACCCTTTCTCCCTCTCTTTTTCTGCTAGCACCGTCTGACAATGAACCCCCAGGAGATATAAAGTTTTCAGGTTCACATGTGTACGGAAAGATCTGGCTTGTATTGTTACAAGCAACAGGAGAAGATGAAATGCACTAAAATGTGTATCTTCCTTCCACAATGCAATCAATAGCAAGACTTTGTTTGTTGCCCTGCTAATAAGGATTTTTTTTTTTTTTTTTTTTTTTTTTTTTTTTTTTTTTTTTTGTTTTAGGTCTGCAGCTGGTAAGGTAAAGAGGGAATTAAAACAACAGAAGCTTCCACCCACTATTTTTCTCAAGGCTTATTTCTTCAAAGGGCTTGCAATTTCATCTGTCCAGCCTACATAAACAAGACCTGATAACATGAAAACTGTCTTCCATCTCTTTGTTTTATGAAGAAAATGTTTTCCCATATCTGCTACTTAATTCCAAGATCTGGCAAAGCAAAACAAAACTCTGTCCAGTCTTCCAAATCCCAATAGTCTGCCCAACATACGGTTTCCTAGGATTCTTTGAAGCTGTCTAAATATGTAATTTCATTGGTCATTGTTAAATTTTATGATGAGTCCTCTAAGTGATTTTTTTTTTTATTCCAATAATTCCACTCCATAAATTTTCCCATCAGTAGAAACTGGATAAAACAAAAAACCCAAAACAACCCTAAATTGCTTACTTTAGAACACTTATTTGTGTTCAAAATAACAGTTACTCCTGTTCTCATCTACATCTGAAAAGTTCTGTCCCTGGGCAGCTCTGTTCTCTGTCACAGATGATTATTTGTGTTTCAATGTAAAAATTTTGAGATTTGTATGTTTTACAGCTATTCCCATGATGTTAATTTTGGTTTCTTTCCTTATAAACTGTCATTCATTTCAGTGCTTTGACTGCTAAATTTTCTTGTTTGTCAGTCTCACAGTAAAATTAAGCTGTTTTGCATGACCAGCATTTTTTAGAATAGCTTTAAATATAGATACCTATTCAGTAAGTGTTTAACATTTTTTTTGTCTTTTAGAGCATTACAGTCCTGTTTTTGTAATAAATTGCATTTTTCTGCTTGAGGAAGATGCATTCTTTGGCAGTACACCTGGAGGGAAGCAGACATCTAGTTACTGACATTTCAAGCAGCAGTCTTCAAAGGCGGATATGTTATCCTTTTAAGACAGCAGCTGACAGTTCGCAATTACTCAGGTAGCTCTTCTTTCATCACATATATTGTTGTGTCCTTTAAACTGCTCGGTTATGTGTCCTATGACCTTGTGAGTTAGCAGCTGTTAGTATAAATGGGAAGAAGACCCAAGCATTGAATCTCCCCTTGAGAATCAGCCCTTGATATCTTGCACCTCTGCTCACTGGCACATTGATTGCATAGCAATTAGTCTTGAAGTCTGATTAAGCCAGTGAACACTACAATTCAATATATTTGCCACCTTACCACACTAATTAGGGAAGAAAATCCAATGTGCCATGCATCATGCTGGGTTATTCTCCTAATCAAACCCATGGTGAGTCTTGTAATTTCTCCTTTTTTATATTGAACTTCATAAGCACTTAATTGAGCTTCTGCAATGGTAGTCACAGAGTAACGTACAGTGTTCCTAGCCAAGGCCCAACCAAATTCTTTCCTACCAAGTGAGACTTGGTAATATAAACATGATTAGGAAATCAGTTCTAGAAGAAAGTATCATTCATTCTGCATCGCAAAAGTAAGATATCATTCTCAATAATGGTGCTACTACTTCACCACTAGAAAGCTCATGAGTCTCGGTGATTACTTGGACAGAAGACATAATTTAATCAGATATATTCTTAATTTGCTTCTTATGACCCATAGAGTTGTCAGGAAAGAGCAAAAGCTTCAAAAATTCCCTAAAATGCCCAGACAACCTCACAAATGTAAGATGACAATTTTCATATTGTAGATTTTTACTAATTTTTTGAGTTTTACTTTTTATGTTAATCCATTAAGTAAAACAAAGAGGCTTAGGGGTAGATCTGTTTCAGTTTGTTGGCTGTGTTTAGCAAGTGGATTAATTTCCTCCTACTGAAAATGTGACTTAGGGACTATCAATCCTTCTGCATCTTGGAACATTAAACATTGCTGCTCATTTTCAGCTCCCTTTCTATGTGTGACTCAAATGTTCCATTGAAATGTAGCTGATTTCCTGCAGCTCTTACCGTGGCATAAGGCATCACCAGATTGCAGAGGGTGCCACAGGGTGGTCATCTCAAGGCACCCTTCCAGATGGAGAGACAGTGATCTGGAGAGGTGACTGACGTCTTCATTGCTGAGATAAACCTTCACCTGCCTTCAGCAGTGGGTAAGCTGCAACTGAATGTGGCACTTGCAAGAGTAAAGCATTTACTTAAACCCAATAAACAACCAATTAGAGCAATTTTTCACTATCCCAGTTACAGAATTTATAAACCCCCTTTTGCCTAAATATGACACTATTATCAGGGAAACCAGTGAGAAGTGCCAAGAATATCTGAACAAATGACTCTACTTTAATCTAATATATATACATTCCTGCCCTGTGCCATCTTTCCCCAACAACAGAACTGGAACATCAAGTATTAATAATGTTCAGAGAATTAAGTGCTGTCAATCTATAGAGTATAAAGATTTATAATAAATAAATTATTATTTATAATAAATAAATTACACGTCTGCCTTTAGATTGCTACAAAAAAGTATTACAGTAGGATCTGTGAGTATTACAGTAGGATCTGTGACCAACCTGAACAGCCAGTGATGCTCAGGTGCTGTTGGGTATCCTGTCTCCAGACACCAGTGTAGAAGCACAAAAAACCCCTTGTAAGTACCATACCTGCCAGTCCCATATGGATGTCTCAGACACCCTGGAGCTTCTTCACATCAAAGGACATTAGATGCCTCTGTTAAGGCCTCTGAAAGAAATGTCAGATATCACACTTGGCCTACAGTCATCTACCCTGTGGGACATGAGTATGCCTAAATCTTTTGTCACGTCTGCCATATGTTCTGGAGAGCTGTACGGTGTCACAGGTGCATCCTAAGCCCCCCCATCAGCTCAGTGGAGCACAAGAGAGAATTTAGCTGAGCAACCAGGCTGTTAGAGGAAGACAAACCTTGCTCTGAGCTCCAGATAGATTGTCTCAGTGTTTTTGTACATTGAATGTAGATTTTTCTAGCGCTCCCTTGTAACAAGTGCACATAGCATACAGGCAGAAGTGACAATAGGCAGAAGTTTGCTGTGAAATTTTAAAGTCATTCTAAGATATCCAAACTTTTAAATTTGAGAATGTGATATTTTAGCATTATTTCAACTTGAATGTTATGCTGTCTCTATCACATTCTATAGCCTGTCAGGCTGGTATCATTTTTATTACTAGAGATTCAAAAGCATTAGTTTTGTAAAGATAAAGTCACAAAACAGCTTTGTGACTGGGTTGTGAGACTGGAGTAAGGAGACTATGGCTACTGAGTGAAAACTTCTACTTGTGAAGTTTTATCAAAGCTTATCTGGGCAGGACAGCTGATGAATTTCTCTTTTAACATTGTAAATGTGGTCATCACTGTTTTATTTTAGAGTAAACTGTGCTTTCTACTTTACAATATCCAAAATGGCCAAGACTTAGTGATGATACCATTTCTATTGCTGCTTCATAGCAAATTAGACAAGGCAAGGAGAATGAAGGTAGGTCTTATTTCACAAGTGATTTTCTTGCTGTGTTATTTTTTGATTACCCAAAATAATGGCTGTCTGATCATAGAAAATGCCATTTCTTTGTAATGTTGCTACCGTTACCCCAATCAGAGCTCAAATCAGCAGGTTAGAAGCTGTACCTACTACATTGGAGCAAGGAACCTGAAATTACCAGTTTGTACAAGTGGGACAACAGAATTTTGATTGCAACAGCAAGCCAGGAATATCAACAAAACAGCTTACTAAAGGTAGTTTATTTTGTATTGTTACAGGACATTGCCTTCAATTTTCATTAGCTTTTTTTCTTCAGTGCTCAGAAGTTACCACTGAAACTAGGCTTCTTTAATGCTTCTAGAAATTTAGAGATGCTTGTTAAGTACTGCGTTTAAGGGGAAGATTTTTTTACAGCACTGAAAGGGTCACAAATATTGGAAGACTGAGAATTTATCAGAAATCAACTTTTAACAAACTTCATAAATTTAAAGTTCAGTATATCAGCCATGTGCAGTTGACTTGATGGATACCTGGCCAGCTACCCCGAGGTGCTTTAGAAAAAAGAAGTAATCTTTTCCATTTCTTTTATCAAAGACAGCAGCTCTAAGATATAAACACTATATAAGTTGCTGTTATGAGTGACAGCAAAAGGATGTCAAATTGCTATTACAGCAGCCTACTCAGCCAGAATGAAATTCCTCATGAGACAAAGTCCTTGGTGCATAATAAATTAACCATATGAAAAAACATTTCCAAATATTATACTGCTCATATTTGGTAGAACATACCTTACAAAAATTACATAAATGCAACCATGGTGGAGTTTGGAACATTCTCAGAAAACTGAAATAATGCAAGAGCAGGAGTGCTTCTGAATTTGGTTCATTACTGCACCATAGTAAATAGTTACTATTACCTAAGGGCAAAATCTTTTTGCAATAAAATGTTGAAACTTACTTTTTATTTTGAGTATTTAACCAACTCAGCTTGCATTGTACATCAAACTTTTTTTTTCCCCCAGTTTTTTGCTGGTGTTTTTATCCCTGGAGTATTTCTGTTTCTGAAGCCTCAAAGAATTTTTCTGGAGTTATGATAATGACTAAGTATTTTTAATTTGTGTAATTTAATTTCTCAATTACAGCCCTATCGTGTAGCAGCACAAAGATACTGTTTTAATATCTTCCTAAAACTATCATAATTTCTATCATATTCTATACTGTTTAATGCTTGCTGCTCAAATAATGGACTCTCTCCTTTCCCTTCACTCTCTAGAGTGCAGCTTGTAGCACAACTCATTCAAGTACAATTTTACGTTATTTTCCTTTTTATTTGATCCTTGTTTACACTATAAGAAGGTGAATAAATCTGAATAGGAATTTGCAAATTATTGACATGGGAGTGCATTTCAATGGTCCTTGTACTCCTAGGTTACCCAGGTGCCTTATTGAGTACCTAACCTGTGCATGTCAAAAAAATAATACTCAAAATAGAACACAGCTGGCTGTGCAAGATACTGGCACAAAATGTAGGTGTAGGTGTAGCAGGTGTAAACAATCCATGAATAAATGTGTGGATGTTTCAGGAAGGTTTCAAACACACAGATCAACACAAACTGCCCCCCACCACTGTGACATGGGATTGGCTTTAACAGAGGGATGGACCCTTCAGACCTGTAATACTTTGAAATCATCAAACAGAATTCTTTCTTCTGCTCTCCTAAACACTTAGCATGAACAAAAACATTCTTCAAGTGTGTGCTGCAATACAGAAATGGGCTGGAAAGATTCAATGGAGAAAGTAACCACCTTCCATTTCCTACATTGCTTTGCCAAAATTGCTATGCAGAAGCAACAGCCTGTTTTTTCTGGTTTTAGATTTTACCACTGTTCTTACCAAGCATTTGGACATCTGCCACTTACACCAAACACGTTAACATTTAACCTGCCACTATACTGAATAGCTAACAGACTTCCTGGAAATGAAAAATGCATTCCTTCATATTAAAGACCTGGGGCACATAATAGTTCTGTGCACCTAGTGGTTTCACTTCCTGAGTGTTAGTGAGTCTCAGATAATGTACTGCAACCTCCTTTTTTCTCCCTCAAAATTAAATAAGGAGGAAAATGTAGTCATTCCAAGAACTAACATAGTTTATTGAAATTTATTGAGTTCTATGCAGGAGTTAAATGAGAACAAGTCTCCTGATAGTTCCTCTTTACCAAGGAGGAACAAGTATTACAATTAGTGTCATATCAGGATAGAACTACCAACAGTAGTATCACATTAAAAGCAGTGTTTTCAAGGCATTTGAAAATTGTGAATTTACTGATACTTAGATAATTATGCAGAGCTGAAGGAGAGGTTAAGCAAGAAATGAACTCTTACAAAGGCAGTTAATTTAATTTTACTACAAGGATTTTCATTTGACTGTTCACTTTATGAATGGTGGTTCTTTGCATGGATCAGAAATCTTCTCAACTAAATCTCTTTTTTCTTAGCCTTAGCTTACCCAGATGTATCTCAGTACATCCTCTCTTCAGATTTAGATATTTGCATGTTCAGGTTGCTGTATTGAAATGTCTCCCCTGCAAATTCTTGCAGTTCTAAGCATCAATCAGCCACCCAGCCCTCACTATTATGCAGGCAGAGTTGTGCTTATGGGTGACTGAAATACAGTCAGTCACCTTCTGGTTTCAGCTGAACAGAGGGGGAAAACCTCAATTAATAAGAGGAGGAGGAGGAGGTGGTTATGTCTGGAAAAAGTTATAACCTCAAAACCACTTATTCAACAAAAAAATTGTCAACATGATACGCAGTACATTTTTATAAACCTCAACCTTACATTTACCATGCCCTCTATTTTGAATATAAACACACTGCCATAGAATCACAGAATCATTTAGGTTGGAAAAGTCTTTTAAGATGGAATCTAACTGTTAATGTAGCACTGCCACATTCATCACTAAACCTTGTCTCTAAGTGTGACATCCACACATTTTTCAAACACTTCCGGGAGCTTTCACCACTTTTCTGGGAAGTCTATCCTCATGACTGACCATCCTTTCAGTGGAGAAATCTTTTCTAATATCTGATTGAAACCTCACCTTGCACAGCTTGAGGCCATTTCCTCTCATCCTGTCACTTGTTCCTTGGGAGGAGTAATTCCCACCTGGCTACAGCCTCCTTTCATGCAGTAGTAGGGAGTGATACAGTCATCCCCGAGCCTCCTTTTCTCCTGGGTGAACAACCCCAGCTCTCTCAACAGCTCCTCATAAGACTTGTATCCAGACCCTTCACCACTTTCATTGTCCTTCTCTGGACGTGCCTCAGCACCTCAATGTCCCTCCTGTAGTGAGGGGCCCAAAACCGAACACAGGATTCGAGGTGCAGCCAAATCAGTCCCAAGTACAGGCTTTGTTTTTTAACAAAGCTTCCCTTTTCAGAATGGTGAGTACCTCAGCATTGCAAATACTGCTCCAAAGTACAGCAACTGAATCACTGTGACCAGTCCTCTTTCCTTTCTCACTTGACAGTACCTTGCCAAAACAGCCAAAAAATAAGTGGCGCATACAGAAGAGCCCACCCTGGACTGTCACTCCCAGGACAGGTGCAGTAGGGTCTGAGATGCTTCTCTTTTCACCCAGTTATATTTAGTCCCAATCCATTGCCATAATCTAAACTATTATTCTGACTTTAATTCACTGGTTTCTTTAGTATGCAGTGAAGAGTATTCCTGGAAAATGAGAGCTCTCATTATTTCTGTTTCAAGGTGAGATACAGGAGAAAGGACTTGCAGTGGCTGGCTGTAACCAATAACCTGGGAATGCTGCAATAGTGATTTATGAAGTCATGAGTTTGTGGAGAAGCTGGGTTACATATTTAATTAATTATTTCTTACTGATTCCTGTCATTTGGGTACTAGAGAGTATCAAGTGAGATTATATCAGATGGCAGATTCAAGACCAGTGAGGTTCTTCACACTGTCCCCAGGCAAAATTTGGGCAGCACAGTAGGGGTGTCTGGTTGGCATAAAACTTACCTGACAAAACCACACATTAGACAAAACTATGGAGGGGAAAATCTATCCTGGAGGACCCTGAACTTCGCTGCTGGAGGCTACAAGACAGCATCAGACAAGATCTTTGCTCTTAGGCATCCACATTTGATGTTTATTCACACCAAACTTTTGCTCTGACTCAATTCATATCCCATGGCTATACTACACATCCAGAAAATCTGTGCCAGAGCCGTGAATAAATCCTTAGCTGTCCAGAATTTGATAAGCTGAATATATATTCCTGACCAAAATGACAGAAGGTAGAATAAGAAAATTAAACTGTCAAAAAAGGCCAATTTAAAAGGTAATGCTAACATGGTGAAGGTCAGTCTGCAGTGTAGCAGGCAGTTTTCTTCCTGCTCTACTCAGTGCTTCTTGTACATCCTAGATACAAATCTTACTAGGTTCTGCATTTCCTCCTCATAAAGGATGATAGCATGATATATATTTGAAAGATTTTTCAGGGTTTTCAAGAGAGAAAAGACGCCCTTAAACCCCAAGGACAAAGCGATTAAAATGAAAATATTCAAATGGAATAAGTAAGTATGAATAAAAAAAAGACAGGAACTGGGCCTTTGGAAGTGTTAGCTTTAATAAAAATAAAAGAAAGCAATTTTAGAAGGTGTCTCCGTCTAGGTATTATGTCTCTATGGCATATACCCAAGATTGTTGTTGAAATGTGTCTTTCACTCTTCCAGCACATTAAGATAAAGTGCTACATCTTACATTTCCTACTGGTATATGAAAGCATCAGAGAACCAAGAAGGTATTTTAAAATGACATGCATTGACTTGTATATTGATACTAAGATTTTTTTTCTATACCGCCTGCAAGCAAAAATCACAGAACTATGGTGTTTCCATAGAAACTGCATTTTAATAAGGTGAAATTTCCAGTTTGATAGCACTGAACAAGTAATAATGTCAGTTTCCAATGTTCCAGAAGCTCAGATGTCAGGAAGGGTCAGCATAAAACACAGGGCTAAAATTGATTCTTCACAACATCCATCTTTATTGCTATTATAATTTCAGGAAAAGCCAATAGAAGATATTATTAAAACAGTAATCTTATTTTTCACACACTTCTCATATCATAAAGCATCAATATTTGAAATATGTCAATATAAAGCTTATTCATATGTCTCCATAAGAAACATCTTGGTCTTACTGATAGCTCACTTTTCGCCTTTGAGCTTTTACTATACAATACTTCAGGAGAGGGTTCTGAAAATAATTTCCTGGCAGTGGGTGTAAAAGCTCAAAAGCTCATACACTGGCCATTGTGTATGCTGTTGTTTATCAGTCAGAACATAAAAACTCATCAGCAGTTTTTGCTGCAAAATCACTCTTCTCTTAAGGTAAAAAACGAAATTCAAGTGAGGTTTCTTTTTAAGAGTTCAGAAGAAATGACAAAATGGGATCTGGCTTTTAAAGTGATGGAAGATCTTTCAAAGGCTAGACAGGTCTTTGGTTTTAATTTCAGCACCTTTCTCTGTGTCTGTCATCTGATACAAGCTTTTCAAGGAGTTACAGTGGTTTTAGGCTGGAGAGACTTGGTAATATATGAAGCTAAAGCACAGATTTATCCCCATGACAAGAAACCTCTCCCATGGGTTAAAATGCAGTCTTTGCAATGTGAAGTGATATTACTCATCTTAGCTTGGCACTGACTCCCAAAATAAGAGATGCTAGAATTCAACTCCAGATTGCAGTATGAAGCTGCACCCTGCAGCCACTCCCTTCCAGTATAATAAAAATTTAGTCTAAACATTAAAATAAAAGAGAAAATAAAACTAAAAAGGAACTGTGCTCTTCAAGCACATTAAGAAGATGCTTCTCAAAAGAAAGGTAGTAATGAAATCACTTATTTCCAGAAATTAAGGTTATAGATAAAATATCAGAGGTGCTTACAATAAAATCAGTTGACAGGATTTTTTTCCTGAAATTTCTGTTTATGAGATCATTTCCCCCGTGTTTCAACATGAACCATATGGCTCCATCCATGTTAGTATGCAATCATGCTGCTGCTTGAGTGGAGGACAACTGTCAAGGAAAGGGCTTTGCACATACTGCAGAATCATCTAAAAAAGGATGGCCATAGCCAAATCCCCTATTGGGATTGACTGGTTTTATTTCCCAAGCTGTGCTTGGGATTGTTGGGAACCACTGGTGGTCTGGGTCAAACCTGTGCCAGAAACCATTCCTCGAACTTCACCAAGTAGACAGTGGATATCCTTCCCTGTCAGCACTTTTTTGATTCATACCAGTTTGTTTTATTGTATCAGTGAAAACAGTGAGCAGATGAATGTCTATATATATTGTTTTGTTAGTGATGCATTCTACAGCCTGAAGAACATAAAAATTTCCTTATTAGCTATAAAAGAACAAAATAAATGCTGGTATCTTGTGGAACACCTACTGCATGCAATTGCTGTGTAGTATTATCGTGAATTTAACTCAGGTTTTATTGCAATCAAAATCTAACTTGGCCAGAGGTGAGACTTTTTGAAAATTTCACCACCTGAGCATTTGCATAGTATAAAGCCTCTGTAAACTATTTTTTATGTATGTATATGTCTTTTAATGACAGATAATTTCAGTCCTCTGTATTCAAAACTCTGATTAAAAAACTTAGTGCAAACTAAGGAATGTTTATGTTTTACATAGATAATACACTCATGTATGAAAGTTAAATTGCCTTAAAATATATCCCACATAACCCTACATGGTAATTTAATCTACTTTCTCATTAGTTGCATTTCCTTATTCTTACAGACTATTAGCCATATTACAATTAATCAAAGTTATTTAAAGTGATGCATATGAGAAATTATATCAGCAAAAATTCATAAAAATACATACGTAAAAGTGTTAGCATAATAATACTACACTATCTTGAATAATTAATTTGATTTATTTAAAATTGGAGTGTTTTGCATGCAGAGACTCAAATGCCATACATTGAACAGGACTGTAGATGGTTTAACTCACAAACTTGGATCCCCTTTGTCCTTCTCTTAATGTGCTGACAGCCTGCTGCCAACTTGTCTACTGTTTTCATTGGGAAGCCACTAACTACAGGGAATTGCAATGAGAGTACCCACAATTTGGGATGGCTGGAAAAGAGCTTCTACATGATAATAGCACTCTGACACTTTAGAAATTATCTTGCTCATTGCTTTGGAGAGAAGAGTAATTTTTGTCTTATTTTTTAAAATTGATTAATTATAAGATTAATTATAAGTGACGTATAAGACCCTACCTCCCACTCTGGAAAAGATCCGTGGGGATAAACTTCATCATCTGGACATCCCCTGACAACACCCTTTGGAAAGCTGAAGGATGGTGCAGCTCCTGACTGCTGTTCCTGGGCTCCCACATGTACCACCCAGTATCGCTCTGCAACCTCCCAGCAGGAGCAATGGGACAGAGCAGTCTGCCTTTGTCCCTTACTGTCACTACGACCTTGCACACACCACCGGTCCTGGCTGCAAAACAGAAATGTTTTCTTCCCTTCTTGCACGCAAAAATCAGGAGAGGTTTCGCATCCAAACAGGAAATTGCAACATTAGAATGTAACAACCCTCACCTTAACTGTGATTTAATCTATACTACTTCACTCCAATTGATGTCATACTTAACCAATATGGAAATTTTTGACATATGAATGGTAAGAAGAAATATATAAATGGTGTTTTATGGAGGCTAGCTTTGGAGCAAGCTGCAGGCCCCATGGCCTGCCAGGCCTGCCTGAGAAGCTAGCCTGGGAATTTCATGGGAGGATTCCAAACAATCCTCAAAGACAGAAAACAGCCTGAAGGTGCTGTTTGTCTGTTCCTGTGTTTTCCTTGCAGGAGAGGGTCAGGGGGGTGGTGAACCCCACTGACCAATGATGGTAATGTAGCACTTTACTAATCAATAAGAGTTTCCTTTCTGTACTTTCCACGAACTAGTCTATATAACATGGCTGTAGCAATAAACTAGAGATTCTCTCCTGTTCTGACTCCATTGAGAGTCCGTGTCGTTCTTCTGCTGTTCCTAATTAGGACGACAGTGTTTGAGTGGTGAATGTGACTTATGAATATAAAATATATCAGCTTTCGCTGGACTTAGAGAATGCAAAATGCAAGAGATGGTCGCTGCCTTACAAAACTATTAAACTAAGTACAAAAAGGCAATACACCTGATGTGAAGATGAAATAAAAAAAGATAAAGGTGAGCTCATTACTATGAGCAGCAGCAGCAGCAGTCTTAGATCTGCAGGACATCTGCCTTTCTAGAGAAAAAAAGCTGAAAATGTAATGCTGAGGATGAGAGTGAGGGATATATCTCCCAACCAGAGCCTTTCCTGACACTCATAATTAGGTTGCAAATACCCAGCATGTGACACCTTTAGAATTTCTGTTTCCAGGAATTCCTGTTTGTAAACCATATTAAAGCTGCCAAAACAGCTAAACAGTCTGTGCTATAATTTGAAAGATGCTTTAGTACTAAGCAGAAGATTTCATTTTAAATCATATGACAACATGGAAGTAATTAGAAGTGTTCATGTTCACTAGACCTACTACTAACTGTGGTATTTACATAAAAATAGATGCTGAATAAAAATTGATATGCCATTTGCTTTTGCAGAATGTATTCACATGCTAAATTTCAAACCACCCAGCAGTACAGGCACAGAGAAACCTTAGTGTTCTGGATATTTACTAACACAAATAATTGACTTCTCTCGACATTAACTTCTGTGTTATCTGCACTGATTATCCTAAGAAATATATTTATTACAAGAACTTGAAAAGAATGGCTTGTTTTCTTTCATCTTACATGGAAAAGCTAATGTTGATTAGAAATGTCTGTAGCATAGTTGAAGAATATGTATTTGCTTCCAGCTATAGTACAGCAATTTTTCACCAGCCTGACCAGCAGCAGGAGTGCGTGGTGCTCTAATTAGCCGGGTTCCATGGTATTTATTGCTCCCATTAGTGCAGCAAGACAAACCAGGGCATGGCATTTAAATAGCTTGCCTAATGATTGGCAATATGTTTGCAGCAAAATTAGATGAGCACTGAGGAGTCAGAAACTCCTGGCTCTGAGTTTCATCCACTAGATCGCACTGCAATCAAATTTCCAGATGTCATTGAATTTCAGAGACTTGCAGACAGACACATAATTGATTTCTGACATATAGGTATTTAGATGGCTGGATAGGAATGGTATGGGATTCCCTCAAAAAACAAAGGAGCTTGGGGCTACGTATCTTGCGGCACCTAACTTGCTTTACGTGTTAGGCTGTATTCTCCAAAGCTTCTTTGGAAAGCCAAAAAGTCATGGTCCACGCGGTTCAATAAAAAAAATTACAGTGTATGCGTTGGTCTAAAGGAAAATGCCACCTTCCTCACAAATTTAAGTTCTGTAATATTTTGATCTGTAAAGTAGTAACATCACAATAAATGTTCATATCAATGCAGTGTTTCTGGACACTACAGGGCTGACATTTGTCATTATGGTATTTCACATGACAATAGGTAATCTAGCAAGTACTGGGGAAAAGACCATTACAATGAAGGGCATGGGCTCACTGTTACCCAGTAAGGCATACTGACAACCACAGGTGTCAATGGGTTTATTTTAATATGGATTTTTTAGATGTGTGACTGCGGGTTCCTATTCACCATGCCCTGAGCTGCTTGCTTCCCATGCCTGCCTGGACAGGAGCCAGCCTGCAGCCAGCACCCATCCTGCATTTGCTTCTCCCCATATGGAATTCCAGTTGAGTGGCTGCATGGTTAAAATCTGAAGGAGGATTATTTAGAGAGTTCAGTTTCAAGGGTGAGCTCAAACCCAAGCTAAAATGACAGTACAAATATATCAGCCAGAACATTTCATTCAGCCCAAGGTTTTTAAAAGTCTGTTAGCCTCATTTTATTTTCAAAGAAAATGTCTGATGGAGACATGAGATAGAGCTCAAAATATACAAGACTGGCCCAAATGACTGGTAGAAATTACAGTCTTTCATAATAGTGATCCACAGGTATTTTAATCAGTTGTTAGGGAGCAGAAGACATTCTGATTTTGTTTGAAATAAACAGAAACAATTTATTAAGGATTCTCTCAAGATAAGGTGCATTTCAATTCTCCTCCAAGTTACATGTGGATCAAGCACTTAATATTTTAAATACACAAATTCAGCAAAAATTTCAAGCAATACATTTTAGTAATTACGGGCAAGATTGTGAGCAGGTTCATAACCAATGGGACATAAAGTATCTAATAGACAGTCCAATTTATCGGCCTGTTGTAAGCCAAGCCTGTATTTAAGTTTTATTGTGATAAATAGTGCTCCAGAGGATGATACATCTGCGCATAGGTAGAGTTTAATTTGGGAGATTAACAGTGTTGAAGAATTATACGTCAAGAATTTTCTGTCTGTTGGAAAGATTTATATATAGGCTATTGATCAAGCAAGAGGAATTATTTCTCAAACTATGCGGGTTAGTCCACTTTGCTTGAAATATAAAATGGATAAAATACCAGCTGGAATGTCTGCAAGTTCGTAATTCCACTGAGTGTAGTACTTAATAACTAAGGTCATTAAGAACTAAGGTCATTAATACCTATTAAAGGTAATTTTTCTGACAATAAAATTCAGATTATTTTGAAAGGAAAACACTTTATAAATAAATAAGAAACATCTTACTCACAGAGATAACAAGTAAATCACTGTAAATTTTCAGTGCCACAAAGAGAAGAAACGTTCTACCTCTAGATAAGGAGAGGTGTCTACTTGTTTTGGAAAAAAACCATGTATTTCCATGTAGGGCTGTAAGTTTTCTCTGAGCAAGCAATGTAAAGCTTTTCACAGAATCACAGAATCACAGAATCACGGAATCAATCAGGTTGAAAAAGACCTCTGAGATCGAGTCCAACCTTTGACCAAACACCACCTTGTCAACTAGACCATGGCACTAAGTGCCACATGAAGTCTTTTGTTAAAGACCTCCAGGGATGGTGACTCCACCACCTCTCTGGGCAGTCCATTCCAATGTTTGACATCCTTTTTGCAAAGAAATTCCTCTGTTTTACAGCAAATGCTTCCAGTGATGCTGCCAGCACACTTTATCTCCATTGACATTGTTGAAATCTGAGCAATCTCAGCATCAACTCATGGCGCAGGGATCCATTACTGAGCTTCCTCCATGCAACAGCTGCTACCCAACTTTGGCCTCTGGTACCCAACTTCTCTCTGCTTCCCCCACCTCTTTCCTGATAAGCTTTACATGCTTGGGCTTTTTTTAGGAGGAACTTTTTCCAAAACGAATCTTCAGTTAGTAGAAAGTTACCCAGGGCATCTGTTGGCATCAGACGGAAAAGAACTGTTAACAGGATATTGAAAGGTGGCCAAGGAACTCCTGGCAAATATCCTATCTCAGCATCTAAAAACAAGATGCAGAACCCCATCAGTTAGTCTCTTCACCCCATCAATTCCCTGTATGTCCCAAAACTGACTGTGGAATCACACTTGAAGCATGAATATTGCAATAATGGATTATAGACCATAAAAATCTTTCAGAATTTGTGAAAATTTGCCATGCATATAGGGAGCATACATGGCAATATACAAAGGTAGCAGCATCATTGCATCTAACAGGATGGTGGTTAACCATAAACACTATTCCCAGCGCTCTCCTGGAACTACATCTATTTACTCATCAGCTCTGAGAAGTTCCTGGTGGGTTTTTTTGATAAATGTTCACCATAGAGGGTAAAAGGTAATAAAACTACAATTATAAAAGGAGGCTTTAAACCCACACTACACAAATATAATATCCCTTGCCAAACATTAATAAAATGAAACACAGGCTGGAAAGAACATGTGACTGTTTCACAAGGCCGTTTTCTGTGACTGTAGAAAAAGTGACCAGTAATTCATTTAAAATCATACAATATTTCAGTAATGTGAGGGAAGCTGCAATTCCACTACCTTTGGTTGTAGCAAAGAATGATTTCTCAAGTACAAAATAGGCTGCCTGAACTTAAAAATCAATAATGTTTCCCAGGCATCTGAAATAGAATATTTAAAAGGTTTACAAAAAACCTCTACAACCTCAGAAATCACTTCATACAAATTCAGTGGAATTAGAGATTGTACTAATTTAAAACCAAGACGAACATTTCTCAAGGCTGAAGTTTGAAGATAAATTTCATGTGTTACAGCTTTTAGGATACAGAGTAGCCAGTTCACAGAAAGGCACTTGATAAACAAGAATGTATCCATCTTCAAGACAGTACATATTTACTATGCCATTTTCTTATATAAAGAGGAAGATTTTTGATTTTAGAATATCAGAGAGAGGCAGTAACATTTATTTTTCTATCTACTCAGGAAAATAATTTCTAAGTTTTTCGTGAAGTAAAAAAAAAAAAATCTGATTTCAGGGGAAAAAAAGGCTTAGGAACTGCAATTATTTACAACATGGTTCAGATTCATTTGGGAGACTTTGTCATAATGGTTTGCTGGAGATGTATAATGTTGCCTATATTTTAAAGATATGGACATGAAGCAATTTTACAGTCCACATTAAATTCTATATATACAAAAATGTTTCTGCTCGCACAATAATAATCCACTATATATTTAATAGAAAGCTAAGAACAACTTTCCTGCCCTCTGCAGTCAAAATACCCCACACTTTCAAAATGTTATGACAATCAGCTAGAAAACAGGACTAGACTGGTTCAGAAGAAGCACATGTGCAAGTAGCCATTGATGCCAAAGGGGTACCCTGGAACATCTTCAATTTGCTGCCCATCAGGGCTTGCAGCACTGTCCCCAGGCACCTGAGGCTGTTTGTTAACAGTGCAGGACTTTGTGATCATCTTTGCTGAAATTCATGGTGCTCCTGTCAAGCTCCCTGTGAATGACAGCCTTTCTTTTCAGACATATCAATAACAACAATTTTCTTATCCATCCCAGTTCTGTGACATCTGTAAACCTGGGGAATGTGCAGGGGAGATGATGATGATCATCATCTTTCAACAGGATTGCTCCTGAAGATACTGATGCACGGAAACAGGCACTTGTAACTGACTGCCATGGCCACGGCTCTCTGAGTCCAGCAGTCCAGCCATGTCTTCACACACCTTATAAACTACCCAATTAGGCCATCATACTTCACATTGACTATTAGCAGGAGTGTTTGTGCTTAAAACCCAGCCATTTTTGAGGTACCACAAAATCTATTCCTGTCCTCTCTTGCAGTGAATCAGCCATGACAGAAGTCAATGTCGTGTTCAGTCATGATTTGCCCTCTGGTTTACCTATTTTGCTTTTATTTTTGTGGCTCAGGACACAAAAACAAGTCTTTCTAGGGATAGAGGTGAGGATGACCAGCCTGGATTTTCCCAGCTTTTCCTTGCATTTTTCAAAGGTGGGAACGGTGTTTGCTTTGTTTTCCCAGTTACTGGAAACCTACCAAGTCATCACACCTTTTCTAGGCCTAACAGGCCACAGCTTTGCTGTGTCATCTCTGAGATGCCTCAGCATTTGATACCATGGACTTGTGTGTATCCAACTGAACAAAGTGGTCACTAATTCGATTGCTCCCTAAAGTGGATAGTACTACTTTCTCCAGGAAGAACATACTATGCTGGTAAGGATTAGGGCAAAAGAAACACTAGCATCAGAGATTTTTCTGTGTTCTTTTTCCTCCCATCCATGAACACATAATTTTTTCAAATTCATCCTTGGTCCTATTCCATTTCCATAAGCTTGCTTTCTGCTTTTGGGTTCAAGAGTAATCTGTTGAGCCATGTTGGCCTCCTGCAAAAACTGTCTGTCTGCTTATCCATTTAATCAAACTGTTACACCTTGAGGAGACTGTCCTTGACAATCTATCTCTTGCTTTCTTTGCCCTTTCAGACAGACTCTAAAAGGATCCTGCCTACCAAGGTCCCGAAGTAGCCAAGATTGTCCACCTGAAACCTGGTGTCTTTGCAGCTTGTTTTCTTTATTTCCCTAGGTGCTTAAATTTGGCTTATGGTCACTGCAGTCAGAGCTCACAATGACTGTCATTGGTTGAAGAATGAGTTTTTCATTGCTTATGAGTAACAGGATGTGCAGACCATCCTTCTCTGTCAGTCTGTCTCACAGCTACACAAAATAATCATCATTTATGCCCTGCTTTGTTGCTCTCCTAGCAGATCTTGGAGTGATAAGAGTCCCCCATGACAACCAGAGCTTTCAACTGAGGGGACCCTTCAAGTTATTAAAGGTTTTTCCACCATCTTCTCTTATTACTTGTGCAATCTGTAGCAATCCCCCAGGTCTCATCTTCACACCCTGTCTTTCCCAAAGAGTTTCTGTTTATCTATTGCAGTGGTCCAGTTTTGAGGTACTTACCACATCTTCATAATCCTAATTGTCCCATTCTATGTTTCATAGGATAATTTATCGCCCTCCTTATCTCTTTCTCAGGAAGCACACATTAATTTATATGCACTAAAGATGGGATCTTTTTTTGCTCAGATCTCTTGTGAGAGCACAGAAATCTCTCAAATAGGCACACTCATCCCCTATTTCTCCCTTTAAAAGTCAAGGAGACGTATTCCTTATGGAAACTAACATAAGGATAGAAAGAATCATTGCACTGCTTCTGTACCAGATTCATCCCGTTTCTCCATGGCAGACCTTCCATGCCCCTTGAAAAGCAAGTTCCCTAGGTCATGGAAAATGACTGCCTGAGAGCACAACCAATGCCAGCAGCAGAGAGCAATCTTCAGGCTGCATGTCCTGGTGCCCCAGGTGTTCCCTCCATCGCCTGCCTGCAAGGCTTCCCCAGCACACAGCTCTCCAATGAATAACTGATACCTGTCAATCCGGAATGTGTGACGGCAGTGCGGGCGCTATAGCAACCAACAAATTAGAAAAACTACCTCAGATATAATTTGATAATGAAGGACAACATTTTCTTTAAAGTTACCAAAACAAATAGTTCCTGATTTTGGCTTCATTATTAATCCAGGACAGTAGGAGCATAATGTAAAAATGTAATGTGAAAATTTTAGTTTCTGCATATATCCACATAAAACATGTTTTAGGGGCTTTATATTAGAGGGACTAAATTAGCACCTGAACTCAATTAAGTAGCCGTGGTGCATTTTTTAATTAATTTTCTGCCAAGAGGAATACAGCTTTTCCTGTCAAATACTGTTGTGTGCTCTAAGCCGATTTGCTTAAATAGGCACCAGTTGAACTCAAAATACTTACATAAATTGATCCACAGAATGCTTTACATTCTTACTTACAGAGAATTTACTTCTTACTTCCTACACAGTGAACCATATCACTTTATGTTCAATGCTACAGGCGATAAAATTTTACAGTTTTATAGTTTTTTCATAATTGTGTCATAACTTTTTAATTTCCTTTCATGTTAATTATGGAAAAAGCCCTTATACAATACTTCCACACAATTTTCTTCAAAATATTGTCAAAGAACAACAAAATAAAGCAAGAAAAACTTGTATTTTGTTTGAAACCAGTAAAACAATTTATACTGATTCTGTGATTCTGATTTAGATCCAGTCTAATGTCTCAAAAAAATTTCATATAGAAAGAGAAAAAACAGTATAGGAGTTATTTTTGAAGCAAATCTGAAGTGGAATATATAAGCATTGAGAAGTTCTTCAAGGAAAATAGTTGACTGACAGATTAGGAAGGGTACAACTTTATTTACTCAATTTTTGATTTCTGAATTCAGTCATGAGAGATTTATTTCAAGACTGATTTTTTGTTTTAAAAAAGAATTTTAAAAGCTCAAAAGCATGTGAAAAATAAATGTAAGCATAGCAAAATTTTAAACATATCTCTTGATAAATAGTTTTTACTGATTTTTTTTAGGAAGTTGTGTTACAGAGGAGCTTCAACCTGGGGTTTCCGGTACATATCTCAAGACCCTATTGAACACTGGGAGCTTTCAAGACCACAAGAAAACACTGGAAAACAATTATTTTTCCTTTGATTGGTGCAGTACCAGCTGTCCACTTATCCCAGTCAGGCACTGATTGAATACTATGGAGGATGTTCTGGCTCTTTGAGAAAGTTATAAGATTCATCACCCTTTAATAAGGAATGCCTATTTTTTACTTTGAACAAATCATACCTAGCTCAAACCAGATTTGCTTGGTTGCTTCTTAAAGGTTTTTTGTAGATGTTTTAGTGTTTGTTTCTAATACCTATGCAGTCATCTATAATTTCTAACAGATATTGTTCTTCACCACTACTTTGTTCGTACTTTATTCCCATAATAAAGGTACACATTCACCCTCCTTAAAATATCCAGCATGGGCTGAGATCATGTTTGATGTTTTAGTGGTAGTGAGCCTTGGCTTTTATAATACTTCCCAATTTCTTATTAAATTTTTGCATTGAATCAGATTGTATTTAAAGTAGTTCTTTTTCATTGGTGAATTACACCATCATAATTTTTTTAGTACAATACAACACAACCACCTTTACCAAGCCTACTGAAATGCCTGTAATCTACAGTTTATTACTTGTATAACCTGTTTATTTCTGGTTACATAACTTCAAATTGAAGACTTTGCATACTAAAAATACAATACAATTCTTGTGTAACTTGTGTGTCTTAAAGTAACAATTTAAGATGGTGAAAGCCTTTTAATGCAGAAACAGCACAGGCCAAACAATACAGCTTGTATCTGAGATCTCAGGTACCTTCTTCAGAAGGGTTCACCTTTGATGCTTTGATGCACCTGTGATGCTTTGGATGTTGAGATGAGAAGCAATTTCCTGAAGTATTCCCCATCTCTTACTGCTGATTTCTGTGTGGCCATCTGAGACAGTGTGCAGAGTGCCTGCTCTTCACCCAGGAGAAGGCTGCTGCTGCAGTGCAGCTGGATCAGCAAGGCTGGGGCAGCAGCTGTGCCCTGTGGGACAGGCAGAGGAACAGGGGCAGAGAGAGATCTCTCTTCCCACTGCAGCCAGTGCTCCCATCCCTCTCCTCCACACCACTGTGCCCTCCTCGCTCAGCACATCTGCATCTAGCACACAGGGCAGAGAGTGTGCTTGAACATCAGGGAATTCAGGGCAGCAGTCTCACACCAGTGCTTCAGCAATCTGCTCTGCATTGAAACATGTACATCAGAACATAATTTCTTGAGTGGTAATTGTCAGCAGCCCAAGGCAACAAATTAGAAATGGCTATGAAGAGGCTCGAAGAAAGGGAAGGAAAGAAGCAGAGAGAATACTAGATGTGTGGAGGTTTTTGCAGTAAAATCAGCATATGGGAACATCTAAGCAATAGGACAAATTCCAGAAAACCTCAGAAGGTACACTCAGGCTGGAGAAAGAGATAGGAAAGGACTGATTTAGTGGCATAGCTAAGAAATTTAAAATTTTAACTGTTTCGTGCAATTGGGGAAGAATGTGATTGTTTTACACTCTACACATACTTTTATTCTACCTTTTTGCTGGTCAGGCAGTATTTCAGAAAGCCTGACAAGGACACAGTGTACAGTGGGAAAATTACTTATGGGACATTTGGGCTCAGCTGTTTTTTAGAGTATCTGAATCTTATGGGCAGACAGAGCATCAATAATATATTACTGTCATAAACCACTTATAAACCATGAATGGGAAGTCTTTCTGCATTCACTATCTGCCAGTTTTATTTGCTGATTGTTATGCATGTCTATAAGATATTGATTTATTTGCCTTTGCAAAACATAAAAGAAGATTAATGTGAATACTTCATTATTCAATTTTTTGTGTCACAGTCATTTTTTTCTCAAGAACTCTGCTGTTTGGAAAGGTAAAGTAGACCAACTAAAGACAACCATGATCTCTTCTTTATATGCAAAGAATTTTAGATCCAGAAGCCTAAAATATTTTCTGACATTGAGTAAAAAAAAATACAACAAAACATAACATAGCAATTGAAGAAAAATGGGAATAATTACCTATAAGAGAAACATGTAATGGGGTTAGACATCAGTCTCTGAGTTCTCAGGTTTGCATGGCACAATAAGCAAAGCTAAGTGGAGGCCCCTCTCAGAGAAGTGGCCCTTCCTCAGCTTTTTTATGCCAGGCTATCCAGACTCCAGCTGGCCTGTGGTAAATACAGCCTCCACCAGTACTTCTGTTCTCCTAAATCTTGTAGAGAGATGAACAGTAGGCACAGGTTTATTTTCAAATGAGGTGTAATTTTTCATTTGTTATTAGAAGTCAACTTTCAGTTAACTTTAAATATCACCAGATTAAAAACCGTCTGCAAGCCTTTATCTTATTTGTTCTTCTATCTATTCTGGGAAAATTCTGCAGTTTTGCTGCAGAAATTTCCTAACATATCATGGAGACTGTAAACTTTGATCATAACTTGGGAAAATCTTATTTTCTATTATAAATCTATTTATATCTGTATAAAATTACAGGACGTTTTCTACAATGGGTCTACAATCCTATAGCTATATTGCCATGCTACAGTATGGGAGGCCTGCTTCAAGTTAACAAATGACAACATGCATATGATGGCATTTAATAATAAGTCTTGACTTTTGCTAGCAAATTGAGAAGTATTTCTCACCATGAAGTCTAACCTCTCCATGGAAGCACTGCATTTTAGCAGCTGGGCTAGTTTACTGTTGACATATAGAAGCAAACTGCTTAAACACTTTCTTTAGCTTATTGACAGTTACAAACGGTACTTTATTTTCATACATGGTTCCAGCTCACCTCCAGTATTTACAAAGTTCCAGCAGGCTGGATTAGGACATTAATGACAACGGTGCATGCATGGTTTATGACATTTCTGCTGAGGATGCTCGTGAGGAGGAGGGGCAGGCACTGATCTCCTCTGTGGTGACCAGTGACAGGACCCGAGGGAACAGCCTGAAGTTGTGTCAGAGGAGGTTTAGTTTTGGATATTAGAAAAAGATTCTTGCCCCAGAGGGTGTTTGGAAGAGGTCACAGCCGCAGCTGACAGAGTTCAAGATGTGTTTGGATAGTGCTGTCAGGTACATGGTGTGACTCTTGGGGGTGTCCTGTGCAGGGCCAGGATTTGGTCTCAATGACCCTTGAGGGTCCATTCCAACTCAGCATATCCTGTGATTCTCTGATTCTGTGACAAAGTGCGATCATCTTAATCTGTTTGGCTGCCAGTTGCAGAGTTGAAGGAGAAAAAATCTTACTAAAAAGTTTTTGGTATCCATGTGAATATTATAAATCAGTATTGAGAATCAGATCTTTTGAAAAAACTTTTTGGTTATTTTTAGACTGACACTAACTCAAACTTCTGTAGTAATAGTATTTAGTGCTTTAACAGGGACAAGCTAGTTCTAGATTTTAAGAGAATCCATAGGACACTGTTAATCTCAATTGTGTCATTCTCAAGGCTTTGTTTTTACAGGTCTGTGTGGCCTTTAATGTGTTTGCACTTCTTCATTAACACAATATTATTTGCTATTAGCAGGAGTTTTGTAGATGCAGTGAAGTGAATACAGATATTAAAATATACGAGTTGCACATTGACACATGCTGGGGCTTACTAGTTTCCTTCTACATTCAGCTAAATATCTGCTGAACAGAATACAACAGATGCAGGAAGATATTCTTAACTACAGACATAAGGAATTAATTTTATGAAATGCTCTTTTTTCTATTTTTTTGTGCTTTCGGCTTGACTACAACTTTGTGATTCTTGCTGCTTTTAAAGTAATTTTAATTCTCATGTTTTACTTTGCCAATAAATTGCCTCTTAGATATCTATTTCCATTTTTAAATGTTAAATAAAACTAGCCTCTTTTCCACAAGAATTCTTCTTTATCCATTTCCTTTTTTTCATAGTACCCATTTTTCTCCAGACTTTTGAAATACTATCTTGCAGAAAGGAAGGTGGAGCAGGTTACCACATCATAATTAACAATCTTAAGCTCTAGACTCTGAATTAAAAAGTGAGTTTCTTGTTCTCCTTCCTCTGTGGCCAGAAAAAAAGACAGTACTTCAGGGAAGAATCAGAGATGTAAGCTCATACATCAGAGATGTAAGCTGCTGCTATCTCAGCCGGGGCAAGATACACACTAAGATGCAATACTTAAAATCTGTACTTCCCTTGGTATGGTCTATCAGCTACACTGCCTGTTGTCTCCACAGGCTGGGTTCTGTAGATGCTACATAATTCACAGAATCACAAAATAGGTCAGGTCAGAAGGGACCACACAGGTCCAACCTCCCTGCGCAAGCAGTGTCATCCTGGAGCACACAGCATGGATTGTGTCCAGACAGTTCTTGGATACTCCACAATCTCTCTGGGCAATCTGTTCTGGCACTCAGTAACCTGCACAGTAAAGATGCTCTTCCCCATATTCAGGTGGCATTTCCTGTGCCTCAGTTTCTCCTCTTGTCCTGTGGCTTGGCACCACTGAGAAGAGCCTGGCTCCATCCTCTTGTCATCCTCATTTCAGAAACTCATAGATATTGATGAAGTCCCTCTCTGTCATCTCTTCTCCAGGCTGAGCAGGAACAGCACACTCAGCCTCACAAGAAAGATTCTCCAGTCCCCTATTCATCTTCATAGCCCTCTGCTGGACCTGCCCCAGGAGCTCCATGTCTCTCTTGTCCTGAGGAGCCCAGAACTGGACGCAGCACTCCAGATATGGCCTAACTAGGGCCAAGTAGAGGGGCAGGATCATCTCCCTTGACCTGCTGGCCATGCTCTTCCTAATGTACCCCAGGATACCACTGGCCTTCTTGGACCCAAGGACATTCTGCTGGCTCATGGACAGCTTGTTGTCCACCAGGACCCCTGGGTCCTTCTCTATGAAGTTTTTCCAGCTCCCATCCTATACTGGTTCCTGGGGTTTTTCCTCCCCAGGTGCAGGACCCTGGATTTTCCTTTGATGAATTTCAGATGGTTAATCTCTGCCCATCCCTCCAATCTGTTGAGGTCCTTCTGAAGGACAGCACAGCACTCTGGGGTATCAGCTGCTCCTCCCAGCTTTGTGTCCCAACACATTGTCCTTGTGTCTTGCATATAGAGCCTAGATGTTGCTCAGTCATGGATTTTGGAGACAGAGATGGTCATGTTTGGACACTGTCACTCCAGTTTAGTGTACTTAGGTTTCCTATGCTGTCTTGAGACATTAGCATTACAGTGCTACCCACTTCATCCCAAAACTCCCACTTATTCTTTCTCTTATTAGAGCTCAATTCTTCAGCTAGGCTACCCCAGAAGTATTTCTGGAGTTTTTAATATTCAGATGTTCACTTGCTAATGCTCACTCCTAACTTAATGTCTTAACAAATGATTGTTCTCCCTGGTCCAGGTAAATATGAATTCAAGTATTCATACAGATGGAGAAGCCCTAATAGCAAGAGTCCCTGCCTAAACCAAATTTATCTCCATGTGCTAAGAGCAACTTGCTGGGAAATGAGAGACCATAATTTGTGGTCTTTCTCCCTTTCCCCTCAAGACACAGGATCTACAAGTAAGGTTAAAGGAGGTCCTGGTCTCATGATCCTGTCAAGAGTCAAGTATTGCCTAATGCTCCAAGCACCACAGTAATGTCATGGTTTCATGTTCTGCATGTGCCCAACAGTTAAAAGATTGTAGCATCAAGGGGCAGATGAAGAGAGGCTATAGAAGAAAGTACAGCATTATCCTTTTCTTATTATCTCTTGTACACTGGCTATTTGAAAGCAACAGAAGATTTCAGTCTTCTTCTTTAACTCCTAGGTGTATCCTAAACAGTTCTTCTGATTTCTAATCTTCCCTTTGCTGGAGTTTAGATACAGGACGGTAGAGCACTTCTACAAACGCTCCTTCAGTTAAGGTTTTACTGGTCCTCTGTACATTGACTTTGCACTTGTGCTAATGTTCTCTGTCCCTTTTGCCCCTTTTCTTGTTATTTTCAGTGGATATCTACGTCTCTTCATCTTTTGCCCAGAACATAGCCAACAGATGCAGGTTCTCATTTATTTCCAGCAGGCCACAGCTCCTTCACTTTCTGTACCATTTGCTAGTTACCCCTAATCCCTTCAGCACTTTCTTTTGCCCTGCTATTTCACAGAACAGTTAATATACCGTAAATTGCTTTCTGTCTCCCTTCCCATTAAGTTACCATCTGTTACGCATTATCCTCAAATGCTATTTGCAGTCCAACAAACTTCCACTAAAAAAATATGGGCCATTTCCCCTAATTTTCTTCTTCACTCTAGATTTGGCTCTATGTAAAACATATGTGCAGCTGTTCAATGCTTGTTCAGAGGTTGATCTGCTGCCTCAAGGCTTTATCTTCCATTTATTTAATCTGTCACTCAGTTTCCTGAATGTTTGCTTATCTTTTTCTCTCTAGGATGGAAGAGTGAGGCATAAGTGTTCCTGCAGTCTCTCTGCAAGGATCTGCAGCCTCATCCAGTCTCTACTCTTGCTATCAATTCAGATATCAAGGTAGGCACCCTTTCAGCTGTGCTGTGAACTCACTTGCCCATCCAGTTACTTCAGTGAAATGCAACAAGCTGCCAGGTGAAATGTAGTTCTGTGTTTTAACATTTGCTTCAGCAGAACATTTTCGTCCCTTGCCTGTGTGACTTTTTATTTGGTCCTGAACTGTAGTACACAGTGACTTTCCTGTAATGGTTCAGAGATCCAGCCTGAAGCTTTTCATTTTGCCACTGCTAACTAAATGCTGCAGGGATCCACATGGCTATGGCTTTCCTCCTGCTGAGGGGGGCAGATGTGGCT
Source organism: Poecile atricapillus (assembly GCF_030490865.1). Classification (NCBI taxonomy): domain Eukaryota; kingdom Metazoa; phylum Chordata; class Aves; order Passeriformes; family Paridae; genus Poecile; species Poecile atricapillus. The sequence continues at coordinate 124,647,110 of NC_081250.1, read as the reverse complement.
GTCTGTTCAACATTGTCCAGCAGTGTTGCCATAGCCAGCCAGACCACAGACAGCACCAGCACTGCCACCCTCCCTAGCTATTATTCTCCTTTGTACTGAGCAGAAGATCACTATTTCAGCCTTGAAAATTCCTGTTTACGAGTGGTAAAACTGTGCTTTCAGAATCTGTTCAGAAGCTTATTCCTTAGACCAGGATATTTTTCTGTGAGTTATTTGTATCTCTGCATTGCAGATGGTACACAATTTGTTCACTGATCTCACTCACAAGAACAGTGTTCTTTCCCTCTCTTAACTATGTATAGCTTTTTCCTCTAGGCTTTTTACCAGTGGCCTGGATCCCAAAGGTTTCCTTACCTGTCACTTCACCTTCATCATTTACCCCTGTGTGTTTTATGCCTGATTGATCACCCTTTGGTATGAGCATCTTTTGCTTGACAGCAAGGATACAACTTCCTCCCAGAGGTGATCCTTCAGACCTACAGTCCTAGCAGAGTTCAGGGGCACTACATCAGGTTGGGTCAGGTTGTCCCTTCTGTGGGCTGAAGGCAGGTTTGGGACCAAGTGAGAGAAACTCAGGTTGTCCCTTGTCTTTGGGGACTTGGGTACTGCCAAACCCATCCTTCTAAAATACTTACTGGAAGAAAACTTTTAATTTCTGCGGTTTATTTTCCTCTTGGCTTCATTCCTATGTTCTCAACATGGGAAATATATATATTTTACATTTACAAGGCACTATATCAATGTGCCCCTGCTCTCTGTTGCCATATTATGTCAGAAATGCATTTCTCGCTTTCCTGAAGATAAGTATGCTATGAAAAATGCTACAAAAATTTTTACCAGTGGTACAAACTGCAAAGTCTATATGATAGAAGAAAAAAGCTTTACAACTTCTTTCCAGCTATTTCCACAGACAAATGTTGTTGACAAAATTCTAAAAATTTCAACTGCTCTAAAAACTTATTATAAAGTGTGCTATGTTAGAATAATGGTATTAGAGTAAATAATAGAATAGATAATGTGAAAGTGAATAACACTGGGACATCTTTTATTTTGTATTAGCTCAGTATTTTTGGAACATCTCTGACATAAATGAAGTTCAAGAATCTCAATAGATATGTCATTAACAATGAAAGAATATTATTAAATAATGCAGAGTCATCCTAATAAAGAGAACTGCAAGTATGGCCTCAGAAGCTGGGATTTCAAGCATAGATCAGAAGCATTGCAAGTTGACATTTTGGACTCCCCCTGCATTACAGTTTGGACAAATTAAAATCCTCATAGATAACCAAATAATCCCCTCTTTCCTTTAATGAAATTTTTGATGGATTTTATAGAAATTACCCTCTTCCCAATATTCATAGTGGCATTAGAGAGACAAAGAGGCTCTAATAGTGACACTTTCTGCTCCTAGTGGAGCTGGTGTCAGAATTTCAATGTTTTCAGGATATGTTGAAATGGAATATAAGTATAGCATCTTTCAGCAGATTTAATTAAATCCAGCAGCTTGATATTTTGAAACTTCTGGTTCTAAGTTATACCACAGAACTTAAAATCAAACTTAAGACCTCATTGCCTCTCTCATTCCCCCTTTTGGCACGTTCTTCTGTATCTGGGCTGCCTCAGATCACAGAGATCGTTTGAAGTCACACCTTAAGGGGGGCTGTAGAATGTAGAATGCTGTACTGCCCAGGGAGATTGTGGAAATCCACAGTCTTTGGTTCCCTGCATATCTGACTGGAGTCAGCCCTTTAACATGCCATATGTATGCAGTGCATGCCTAGTATCACTTTTTATTCAACACGAGCATCACCATGGTGATCACTGAACACTGTTTTTACTGGATATTTAAGTCTTCAATCCAAAGAAAAGAGGTCTTTCTATAACTGTAACAGCACTGTACAAGGCAAAATGCCATGTTCTGTTTACTTTTGCTTGAAGGAAAAAAATGTAGGAAAGCTGGATATTGACTGGCTTTCTACTTCACTGTTATGTTAATCTATTCTGGCTAGATTTTTTTCCCCTCAAGTACCTTTGTGTGTATATATTTATATATGTGTGTGCGTGTGTGCGTGTGTGTATAAAAAAATGATCTAAACAAAGATATTTACCATAGATAAAAAAAAAAAAATCAAAGCAACTTTCTTGAATGGACCCTGCTTTGAGCAAAGGGTTTGGACAGGAAGGATTTATTTTTTGCTGGAAAATGAAGTTTCAAAGAATCCCCAACAAACAAATGGTCCTTAATCCTAATTGAGCATATTCACATGAGTGTTTTCTTCAGCTGTGCTGAACTCTGTCCTATCTTCAGTCTGATTTGAGGCAGTAGAGGACAAGGTCCTGACTGTTTCAAAGTAAGGTTATTTCATGTTGTTTATGATGGCTGTGAAACTGTCAGATACAACAAAATAACTGGATTGTTTCCATAGGGACCAGTGCCTCTAGAGAAAGTTATGCCCAGAGGATGGAAGTTCAAATTATTTTGCTTTTGTTATCTGGGCCCTGGGGTGACATCAAAATCAGATCAGTAAATTATGACTCAACTGTATTGTATATCTTCATGAAAAATTATTAAGTGAATTGCACTGTTTAGGCTTTTCTCTCATACTATTTTCAAGAGGCATGTGCGTGCAGTGTTACTCTAAAGAAAAATGGTTCCCAGTTCAGAGAAAACATTTACACCACTATCCCCAGTCACTTGTTTCTTTCTTCATTTCTGGCATCCACCACTTGCTCAAGACTAAGTAGAGGTGGGCAACATACTTCTACTCCAGTAGTATCTTGTACCAAAAGTATCAGCAGTATATTGTCCCCAACACGCACTGATAGCAACATTACCAACTGTGATCTCCTGGTCCTTGCTGCCTTCTTGGCCCTGTCCCAGCAGTGCAGACACAGAAAGGCTGGAAGTGGGCTACATACCCTTCCCTCTCCACTGCAGACAGTGGTAATTCTGTTTGCTCTCCTCTTTGAAGTGTTGGAGCACGGAATAGCTGCTCAAAGGGTGGGGATAAACAAGAGTCTCACAGGGGAGGGGTGAAAACAGAAACTGAGACCCTAAAAGGAAGTCTTCAAGAAGTTCTCTAGCCCTGTACAGCTGGGTGGATTCCTCAGCTGACCAGTGGCAAGTGTGCTCTTTGTAATACTGTGAAAAGTTCTGTAGCACCACACATCACGGACAGGCAGCCTGCTCTTGGAAACAGGTTGACATGAAAACATCAGGCTATTGTCAGAGTTCACTGAATGATGTCCAGCCCTTCCCAGCTGAAAGGCCACCAATTCTTCACTAAATAAGATTTGCAGTGAATGAAGACTTCTGAGTCAGATGTTCTGAAAGCACTCCTTGGACCAGCCCCACAGGAAGAATAAGCACCTTCCACCTCCTCCCTGACCACACAAGTAACCTGCACACAACTCCTGACCACACAAGAAGTAACAAACAGTTTTATTGATTAAAAATTTTCAGTTTTTCTTAACTCCTTGGTGTTTGTTATTATTAAAAGGAGTCTCTGCACTCTCCTGAGCTATTGGTCTGTAAATCCTGAAGATGAGGATTAAGGCTCACAGGCTACAGCTCTGCCTCTTGTAGCAATGCCCTCCATCCAAAGGTGTTGCTGTCTTAAAAAGAAGTTATTGTGTTTTGGTTTCTTATGACTTTATGTTTAGGAACGGTGCATATTTATAAATCTTTGGGAGTCCAAACTTTTTCACAATATTACCTGCTATGAGAAGTATTTGGTGCACCTGTATTTTACTAGGCTGCTTCATTGGTAATTCCTAACCCACAGTGAAACCACACAAAGTGCCTTGAAGGCTTTCTGAAGGAGGTCAGACCTCCACGTGTCTGCAGGTAGACTGCCTTCCCTTGACCTTCTTTTGTCCTATTTAAGGATGTCCAGTCTCTGGCAAACACTGGGAGGAGCTGGGTTTCAAGGAAGGAGCCTGAATTTCAGTGGTTAGTGCACCTGCAAGCAGAAGAAATCTGCTGCTGGTTTACCCAGGCTGTACACTTCCCAGGTGGTGCACAATTGTGGTTATAACACACTTCTCTTCCAAGACATGAATCCATCACTAATAGAATGGGATTGTCTAGAGGAACAAGACTTAAAAACATTGTTCATTTATAGAAGCAGCTGAAGGCAACCCATGAGAAAAATCTGAGAAAAATGTGATTATAATGTTTTACCCATGTACTACGGTATACTTCAAAATTTTAAAACAACAAAGAGCAGCTGTTGAAAGCTGCAAACATTGTCCAGACACTAAAAATTTGGAAACTGTTGGCTTTAGACTATCTGGTTTTACACACAGCTTGTGACTGAGCTGCTTTGATGCAAATTTCTGTTATCTTTGTCAACACAATATGTTTACAGTTTGGACACATTTACCAAACATTTGATTTAGCTGTAAAAGTGAATTTCTGAAAGCACAGTCTTAAGGCAAGTGGATGCAACATCAGTGACTTCAAAGGATGTGTGTCTTCTTGTAATAGAGAATTATTAGGTAGGTCACATTTTTTTCTATATGAAACCTTCTCATGCCTCATCTGCAAGATATAGCAGCTTTAAGAAGAAATTAATTGCTTTTTCCTCCATTTTGAGGCCCATTCACACTCGTGTTGAACAAAACAGAAAGAACCTCAGATATTTTTCACATAACATCTAATCCACCTTTTAATCTCTATCTACAACTTTAGTTGAAGTAATTTCTGTTGGTTACCTTATCATACAATCATAGAATCTAATCGTAGAATCATAGAGTGACTTTGGTTGGGAAAGTCATTAAAGCTCACTTAGTTCCAAGCGATGGGCAGGGACACCTTCCACAAGACCAGGTTGCTCAAAGCCCCATCCAGCCTGACATTGAACACTCCCAGAGTTGGGGCATAATTTCTCTGGGCAACCTCTTCTGTGTTCTGCTCTGTTCTCTTAAGGGTGCCTCATCACCCTCATGGAAAAGAGGTCCTCCCTAGTATCTAATCTAAACCTACTCTCATTTTAAGGCTTTTCACCCTTGTCCTGTCACTACAGGCCCTTGTAAAAAGTCTCTATCTTTCTTGTAAGCTCCCTTCAGGTACCTTTAGGTACCTCTCACCATCTTGGTGCCCATCCTCTGGACTCACCCTAACAGGTCAATCAATGTCTTTCTTACATTGAGAACCCCAGAGCTGATGCAGCACTGCAGGTGGGAGCTCACCACAGCAGCACAGAGGGGCAGGATCCCCTCCCTCACCCTGCTGGCCACACTGCTTTGGATGTAGCCAGGACATATTTGGGCTTTCTGGGCTGTGAGTGGTCATTGTTGGGTCATGTCCAACCTCTCAACCATCAACATTCTTCAAGTCCTTTTCATCATCCTTCTTATTCCTGAGGGCTGTAGTTGTGGGAAGTGGGCAGAAAGAATATATTTTGATTTTGATAATCCTTACCACAACTGATGAGACTTCAGTGTTATGTCTCAGTGACCCAGGTCCTGATTTCTGCAGACCAGGGTCTCCCAACATTTCATCAGGAATTGCCAATTAAATGCAAATGGTAGCACATGGGAACACAGAAAATGGATTTTGGTGTGCAGTTGAAAGTAAAAAGGTCAGATATGTCATTCATTCCAGGTAAAGCCATACAAAAGCAAAGCCCCTCACAAAATAACACCAAATTAGACCTTATTATTAATGAGTCAATTTTACTTGCACAGTTGCAAGAGTGTTTCCCAAAGGCAGACAGTTTTTAAGACTGTACTCACACAGGTTATTTCCTATCATGAAAGTGATGGTATTTCAAAGAATTTCAGAAACCTGAATCTATTCCAAATATTTCCAAAAACTGGAAGCTTTGATAATCTCCTGGTGGGAAAAGTCCAGTGTTCTTCTGAGTGCTGCAAGAGAGGATTCATGTCTGTTTGCCGAAAGCAACTGGGTAACAAGAATTTGTACCTCTCCCAGGATCACTGTTTTACAGGGAAAATCTAGCTCTCCAAAAGCTTTTGCTGGAACAAAATTATATATTTCCTTAGTTAATTATTTTACCTCTGAATTTTTTTCTCTGAGTCATTTGAGGTACCATGAGTGAGAGGCACTTTAAAACATAAAGTGACTGTAGTACATTATATTTGTTGTCTGGTTTATATCTTTTTCAATCCAAATTTAAAAAAAAAACCAAACTCCTCCTTGACTCTCAACACCTAGAGTGTCATCTAAGGTGACTGTCCTTGCTCTTATACAGGAGACTCTGTAGTTTATGGATTTTGGGTTCTGGTTTTATTGTTTTTATTGTTGTGTAGAATAGCTCCCAAAAACCTTGCAGCACAGTGTCAAAACCAGAAAGGGGGCCAATAAGGCCTGTACAGGATCCATTGGGCTTTTCACCACTCCCAGACTGGAAATTCCCATCTCTATTCCAGGCCTTGATTATGTGTTATCCTAACCCAAAAAACATTTTTAAAATCCCTCCTCCTCTTCACCTCCCACTTTGGACTTCATTGTAATGAGAAGGTGCCAGATCTGTGGCAGCTCTAGCTGCCTACAGCAAAGGTGAGGGAGAAGTGGGTTTCCTTTGTGTTCAAACTCACCACCGGCTCATCTTTTGCCCCACAGGGACAGCCTGCTCCTGCACCTTCAAGACTTCTTTCTTTAAATGTGTCCATCCTTCCTGCACCCCTTTGTTTTAAGGTATTCTCCAAATCAGCATCGTGGGTAATAATCAGAAGGCTGAATTAGTTCAGGGAGTGTCACAGTAATATCCCATACTCAGGCCCCAGGGAGGCAGAAGACTTCCCTGAGGGAAGGGTCCACTCAACACACAGGGTCCTCAATTCCCCTCAGAAGGGAGTCACCTACTACAACTGCCTTTTTCTTCTTAACACCTGAGGCTGTGATCCATCTGACAAAGTGCAACTGGGAGACAGACAGATTTTTTTCTCTAGTGTCATCTGCCTGACCCTCTGGACCCAGGGCCTTGTGCCTATTCTGTAAGGGCACCTGGAAAGACGGTGAGTGTTGGGATGCAATTATTTTACCTCCCTAGTAGTTTTACATTCCCCCTATCTATTAGGTCTCCTGCCACATGGCAAGTGTAGTGAGGCTCCTTTGACTCCTGCTGAGATTCTCTCAGGGTTGGAAGGGAATAACTCCACCTCTCTTTCTCTCTCCCAAAGACTCCTTTCCACTTCTTCCTTAAGCTCTGCCACTAGACTCACCGTAGTGAGAAGTACATCTCTGCAGCAGTTTTGTCTGAGGAGTTAAGTTTCCCCATAGCCCCTCAGTTTAAATCCTGTTATGCCAAATTTGTGACTGTGATCCTATGCAGCATTTTCTGGCATGTTACAGAGGTCTCATCAGTCCACAGTGAAAAACTGAGATGACTCCAGCGTTATCAGCTTGGGCCAAGGAAAGGATTACTTCCACAGAGTTTTTGGTTACCTAGTTTTTCTGCTCCACTGCCTCCTACATATAAGTTGGGGGTTTTGGCAAATGTGAATTCCACTTAAAAGAGTAGAGCAGGTACACAGTGAAAAAAGTGTCAAAAATATAATTTTTTTTAAACAAAATCATCTTTCTCTCTAGTTCCATGTCACCTGGCATTTTTACTTTGCTGCCAGGATGAGGTTTCTTCTTACTTTTCAGAAGCTGAGTGTGGCACCGTGTGAGTATTGCTCTTGTACCAGGAGAGCACAGCAAGGGAGGGAGGTCAGGGAGGTGTTACAGGAGAATATTGTCATCTTCAGAAACAGCAGTCTCTGATTGTTCTATCAGCCTTATTAAAGTTTTTATTTATATCTGAGGGTGAGGGAACAGCTTCTGATAGAACAAGTAATAATTCATGGAGTGATGTCTCAAGATCACAGATAACAGTATATTTCCTCTGGATGTGGCAGTCATCCAGATATTGTTTGAGAATATGTCTTGTCCTGGACATGCAGGCTAGAAAATTATATTGAAGAACTGCCTAAACCTCAAAATCATCAAAACTCTTATTGTAGCTTATAAACGTTTTATCTATAGGCAAAAGAACTACAGGCAATAACAATAACAAATAACAATTGTTTAATAACAATCAATTGTTATTAAAGAAAAATAAAGCCATTTCCTTGTAAAATTAAGAAACAAGCTGGCATTTTAGTCTGTGCTGTATTTGGTTTTTTAGATCAGAGTGTTGAAACTTTCACCACAGAGAAGGCATTTTTGCTATTTTAACAGTTAAGAAACCATCTCATATATATTCACATTGTCCCCTCGTTCTGGAAATGGAAGATGTCATTGCTTTAGCAATCAGTATTCAGTATTTTCTCTTGCTCCCCTCTGAAGTAAAAAAACAGACTGGTGAATTTGACTACAGTTAGAGTGCTGTGCCAGGTATTACAGCTGTTTCCCTGAGAACAGGATAAAGGGTTCTCAAAGGCAAGGCACACAAAACCTTCTCCAGCATAACAGCTTGTGCATGTTCCTACATACATATCTAGGTTTGTTTCCATCTGTGCAGTGAAGATCAAAAGAACTGAGCAAATTTATACTTTAGAGTTCTCTGAAATAAATAGACCTTTTAAGAAAGACACATTTAAATGTTTTGTTCAGTTCAGGCTAGAGCTGAACAATCCTAGAGAAAGCAGAAGAGTGGATTTTATTACAGTCACTTGAATACAAGCTAAATTGCACGGGTTTGATGTTTTTAATCAGTGAGTTTATATGAAATTTTAGAAAAAAATTGATTCATTCCATAAACAAGGCAACACTAATAGAAATATCACCTATGACCTCCTTTTTTATTGTCTCAGAAGTTGAGCAAGAACCTTTCTAAATAAAACTATCTTTCTTTTTTATGGTCTAATGGCACAGCAACCAAAATGTTACTAAGAGACCATTTCCAGATTTTGAAGCAGAAGAATATAACTGTATTGCACCCTACCCTAGGAATAGCTTTTTTTTAATTAAGGTAGATTTTGGGTACTGTCAAATATTTGTATATTTTGTTTTAAGAATTTGGACCAATGTGAATTACAACAGTAAATTATGAAAAATATCTTTCTACTTCCTGTCCTTATGCATCATTTAAGTTTCTGGCACCTCTGTCACAGTATTTTAATGGTCTGTTAGCACTGAGCTTCCATTTTCAGAGCCAATGAGAGAAGAAATAGTAAAGAATTTAAATACAAATAAATGCGAAAATAAGGTTACCCAAGTCTTAAAAGCTGAGACAGTATGCTAAATTCTAAATGTTTCTCTCAAATCCACACTGCCAATTATATGCTACTTGCTATTTACTGTATTAAATTCTTTGTTGTAAGAAAGCCTGGCCAGTGTTTTATATTCTTCAATTAAATGTGATGGAATATAAGGAAAAATGGTTTCCTGAATGACAAAAATAGAGTAATTTAGGATTCTGGACTATATAGCTTTTAAAAAAAAGTGCAATTATCATATTTTTTTAATTTTTCTGGTTTTGTGGAAGATGGTGAGCATGGAGCAAATCAGTTGGCTCAGCCATTGAGTCAATTATAAAAATTTTGATTTAGTAGAGGCAGAATTATTTTAAGGGATTCCAGTCTTAAATGGCATCAGATTGTAAATGTGGGAAGATTTCACAACATTTACTTTCTAGGCACAAAAAACTGAAAATCTGTTACTGATTTGAGGAAGAGAGATGAGGGAGCGGAGAACAGCATTTCAAGGCAATTTTTCTAATATTGGTACAAGACCTACAAAATTTTGAAGTTATTCCATCCAGCAGAAGGCTTCAAAACCATGCATGTTCAGTATAAGTACAACACATCCTGTCTGTGCTCCAGCAAATAAATTGCTAGCAACATAATTAGGCTTTTAGTTACACAAATAACAATATGTATATATGTATATACAAATGAAAACTTAGTTTTGAAATTCTTTGTTCCCTAAAATATCTCCAGCTGACAATAAATACATAGTTTTCTACCCAATGGGAATATCCAGTTAATTTGCTTAATTTTTACCTATATTCCTTCACTAAATTAGTAATCTAGATTTTGAATCAGATGTAATTTGCATGGTATCCTGGAAGGGGGAAATAAATGATTTTACAACCACAGTAAAATAATGGGCCAAGAAATCTACATTTTGATTCATAAATTCACAGTGAAGTTCACAGCTTTTCACTTAGTCTGCAGAAACCCTGTGCTGGCTTCTATTTGTTTCTTTTCTAGGACAAGTATAATGTGCTCCACCCACCAACTCTCCTTCTTTGCTCATTTGCACATGGAAGAAGAAACAGGAGCCCTTTGGACCGAAATAACTGAAGTCCAACAATCCACATTTCCCCACCAAATAGAAATTCAGATGTTTTCCTTTTTATGACCACAAGGAGATCACCCATGCACAGTATTTTACAGAGCTGTCAGCACCACCACCAACATTACAGCCTCTGCCCTGGGGAAGGAAACCACTGAAAGCTCCCTCAGGACATGCCATAGCTTCAGCATAAGTCTGCTCACTAAGAGGTGTTTTCATGCTGAATTATTCTCTGATGAATGAATAAACTTTCTCCAATGAGTCAGTTGAAAAGCAACTTTAAGTGCTGTGCCCAAAGCACTGTATTATGAATAACCCCACAATTAACACCAGAAGGTTAAAGTGTTTTAAATTTTCCTTCCTGACTTTTGAAGTTAGATCTAATTTTTTCTCTCTTCTTGTGCTATCCCTACAGGGCAGAAGTTATGTAATGATGCATTTCCACCCTTCTAAAAGTTTTCATGCAGACAATGACATTTACTCTGACCTATGGAAAGGTACCATATCTCTTAATTGCACTTAAATTTTTGAACTGTTTAGGAATTTATTTATCTTCCTATTAAATTTTTGCAATAATAGTAAAATTATTAAGAAATCTAAGGACATATTACTTTTACTTTATTTTTGAACAGTTCTATTCATAATCTCTTTGGAGTTGCTAAATGTAACCAGAGCAGTCTAGCAAGGTGTACTAGGGCTCATTAAGCAGCTGGGTGATGTGTTACTTTATCTTTTGAAATAAGGACATTACTTTTTGGTTGTCTTCCTGTTACACACTTACTATTGCCCATTGGTAAATTTGTTTTAACATGCATGTAAATTATACCTGCACCAGTGGAAAATAAATATCTAAGGGGAATAGTCACTTTTGCTGCTGTTTCCAAAACAGCTACAAAAGTGCACATCCCTTGAGGATCCTTGAGGGACCTGTCTTGTGAGGAGGTGCCAGATAGCAGCAACGACCGAGATACAGAATCACAGATGCATTTAGGTTGGAAAAAGCCTCTAATATCAGTGGTACTCAGTACAACTATTATCCTAACACTGCCAAGTCCACCATTAAACCATGTCCCTTAAGTGCTGCATCCATGCATATTTTAAATATGATTATTTAAAATTGATTATTGATGATTATTGAGCTCCAGAGGTGGAGACTCAACCACTTCCCTGGGCAGCCTATTACAATGCTCGAAAATTGTGACAGTGAAAGAATTTTTCCTAATATCCAATCTAAAGCTCTCCTGGTGCAACTTGAGGCCATTTCTTCCTCCTGGCCACAGAATCAGGATCAATTATGTTGGAAAGACCTCTGAGATCATGAAGCCCACACTACTGCAGATACATGCCAGGATATCATTGGCCTTCTTGGCCACCTGGGCACAGCTGGATCATGTTCAGCTGCTGTCAACCAGCACTCCCAGGTCCTTTTCCACTGAGAAGCTTCCCAGACACTTCCTAAGCCTGTGGCACTGCGTGGAGTTGCTGTAAACCTCATGCAGAACCCAGCACTTAGTCTTGTTGAACCTCATACCATTGTCCTCAGCCCATCGATCCAGCTTGTCCAGATCCCTCTGCAGAGCCTTCCTGCTCTCCAGAAGACTTGGCATCATCTGTGAACTGGCTGGGGGTCCCCTCATCCAAATCACTGATAAAACCATTAAACAGAACTGGTCCCAGTACTGAGCCCTGAGGAACATCGCTGGGGCCTGGCTGCCAGCTGGATGTAACTCCATTGACTCTCTGGCCTGGGATATCAAGCTAGTTTTTATCCAGTGAAACACTCACTCATTCAAGCCATGAGCATCTTTGACAAAGGAAGACTGGTTTCACTTGCATCGAGTGCAATGGGAGGAAGAAGCTCTTTTTATATACAGCCAGAGTCCTCACCAAATTTGGTAGGCTATGAGCAGCAACGGTGCTTGTTCTCCCGAAGAATATTTATTAGTGTCCTTCAATTTTTGAAAATCCATCAGTAGAGGATGGATCCTTCCCACACAGTCAGGCAGTTCCCCTGGAGCAAACCATGGCTTAATTGCATTGTCTATAGCCAAGAACTTGCCTTGACTTCAGTCAGAAAGCCTTTGCAGATCAGGACCCACAGCTATTGAAACTAACATTGTCTCTCTTATTTATTTTTTTTAATTTTCTCTATGATAGCCTTATGGATGGAATATTTATCTTAGTTTAAACACAGCCCGTATTTATTCACCTGAATCTTTTCACATGTTATTTCAACTCATTAATTTGACTATATTGGTTTTTTGGAACACCTAAATACATTCAGTCAGCTGGAGTCATATTTCTTATATGTTCAACTACTAATAAGACTAGAAGTTAAGATTGATCCTTGTTTGCTTCCTTCAAGCTTTAGAAGCAGAAACCAAACAGGGTTTCTTCAGGCACTTTTTCCTGGATATGGACAGACTAGGTAAACCAACAAATGTATTTTCTATAAATAATAGTTCAAAGTTGCCAGCACTGACCACAGTTTATTTATTCCTTTTGTGCTTTGTATCATAGCAAAAAATATTTATGATTATCAGGCCCCATTTTTATTCATATTAACATTGGAGACAGCTTAGAAATATCTTGGGTTCTCTGGATTTTAGCTATACTAGCTAGACAAGCACTGGAAGTTTTGTTGGTAGAAACAGCAAATGGATATTGGTGTTTTCATTCTTACAGATTATGTTCTAATCACATATTTTTTTAATTAAGTAAAAATAGGGATAGAATAGCAACAATAAAGTGAATCATGCTGTAGTGGTGAATCATGGTGTAGTGACAGATTCTTTCCTTAAGATTTCCTCTGAATTCTTTCTTCATACTCTTTATGAGTATACCCAATTCACTTTATCTGTTTCAATGATATCAGAGAACTCTTTTTATCATAGATGTTTTTCTTTCAGAATGTGCTATTTCTCAAACAAGTGAGAATGGGGAATTATCACACACATAAAAACCTCTGGCAATACATTTCTCTTTTTTTTATATTTTAAATGGATAACTCAGAGTCTTATTTTCAAAGGGCATAATGATGCAGTTACTGAGAAAGTAAAGCTTTTGTGGAAGCAGGTCCTAAGTATCCTGAGAGACATGTTCTGTTCTTTGATAAACAAATATAACTTCTAGTAATACTGTTTTTATTGCCCATTCTCAGTTGGGATTGTATGTTGACATATGCACTGTTTTCTCTGTAAACCAGTATGACTTTTTAACATCTGCTATGCTATGAGGTCACCTAGTCCTGCACTGGCTTGTTTAGACAAATATGCTCTTGGATTGTGCGTTTCTCTTTGTTGTAATGGTGACTCTAATAATAGTGCATATATTGAGTCTCTTCTGGTAACATCTTAGAGCATTCTCAAAGGACCTTCATATCTATGCTAGGGCCTTCATACCAACAGTTTGCTTTGGTCAGTAGTTCTTGGTTTTCTTTGAAATAAAGCTTATCTGGGTATATATGCCCTGCTTTCTGGATCCTTTCAGAGTCAGAGTTTTTTCCTTATAAATATGTTTTTGTCTTAAGTAGGCATTTTTTTTTTCAGATAAACATTCCTGACACACATTTGAAAGAATAAGATCTAATTTCTCTTTATTACACTAAACTTCTCAATTTTACAAATAACAAAGTATATCATTATTCTTCCTCTCAAAAGAACTCAAATTTCTCCATCACATGTGCAGACTTTTGGATGAAGATTCTGATATTTTTTTCTGTTGCTTTTATTCCATTGTCAGCAGAAGTTTCAGGGCAAGGGGCAGAGGTCAAACTCCCATGAAACCTTTAAATTTATGGTACTGCTTTTGTAGAAGTTTATGAATAAAAATTAGGAAAGGCATATAATAATATTATATGATAATTCTGTGCAATCTGTATTTCAACCTGACCTCAGAGTGGCCATTTCTACATCCAAATTCATGTGGTTAATCTCTAGGTAGAGTCTGTCCTTCAGAGTAAGTAGCCTTACTCCACACAAGCTAGATGGGGAGATAATATTCAGCATTTGCAATTTCATACTGAAAAAAGCTCATGGATATTAGAAAATGTTGTGATGAACATTAGTAATACCATAATGTCAAAGGCAAAAACATCAGTTACTTGTCTGTCTCTACCACAAGGAATAATGAGTGATTGCAAAGAACAGAAGACAAATAGTATAATCATAAATGAAGAATAATTTTCTCAATATCAAGCTGACAATGAAGGAAAGATTTTCACTGAGGACATTGTTGGGTGCTGTTATTTCATCTTACTATTTTTTCCAATTTTTGGAGGGTTTTCTTGGAAGAGAAAATGACAGGGAAGAAAATAATGTCAAATAACAAGACTATCAAGAATTTGGCTTTTTATACAGTTTTAACTGAATTATCCTCAGCTGCTATTCTATTAGAATAGCATATTAGAATTATAATATTATAATATTAATATATAATATTTATATTATATATAATACATTATATATTATATATTTCATATTATATATTATATATTATATATTATATATTATATATTATATATTATATATTATATATTATATATTATATACTATATATTATATATTATATATTATATATTATAACATTAATATAATATTATGATATTAGAATTCTTTGCTTTATTTTAAGTTTATGGCTTACCTAAGTAAAACTCTTTAAAAGTAAATATATCTTGAAGTATGCATTCCCTTTATATGCATCTTTTCTCAGAGTCAAGCTAGAATTTTATAGCCTGTTCCAAATTTTTATTTTCACACTTCTTGAACGATAGCAGTATTTCTCCTGTAGATTTTTTGAATGCCCCATTAAAAAACAATGACAACCAAAAAAATGTTGGGCAGTGGTCACTGAAGACATGGCAATCTGGTTACACAAAGTCTGCTCCAAGCAGTTGGACAGTGGGCTGGTGCTGAGTGCTTGTTAGAAGAGCTCCCTCACTCTTTTGTGAGAGTGGAAATAGATACTGTGAGGACACAGCTCATCCTAAAACTTACAGAGGGCAAAGTTTCTGGACACAGGGTTATTTTTTTTTCCCCCACAGATGGTCAGACTCTTCACAACAGTCTGCTGCCCTGGCACAGTGAAGCATGGATACAGCTCAGGCTGCAGAATCACGTGTTCCTGCTTTTCACAAATGGATTCAGCCTGGATCCCATGCCAGAAGTCTACCATTAATTTCACTAATCAGAGTCTTGTGGTAAGGTATTCTGCTTTTTGATATCTTTGCAAACTAATCCATCAAGACCTGACATTACAACAGTGGCATGGAAGATTTTTGTAATATTTTTTTCTGTTGTCATTTTAGAAATCAAGAAAAAAACCCTGAAGGCTTTTTTAATTGTAAGCTTTGATTTTCATCTCACTGTTCAACTAGCTTAGCATTTATTCCCACAATGATACATTGATGTAACCAAGGCCCCACAATGCTAAGAACATGGGCAAACAACTATAGTCTGTCTCACTCCTCTTTTTTTTTCCCTTAACAATAAAACAAACGTGAAACACAGAATAAATAAGGGATAAAGATGTCACTGCAGAAGGAAATTAATTATGCTGACTGAAAGTGTAAACATAAAGCTTGCATAGAACATAATCCAGTTTTGCAAGGCTTAAGTCAAGTCTTTACTAGTACAGAATATTGTTAAACTTACTAATGCTTATATAATGCATGTGAAAGCATTATTCCACCCACAAAGGATAAATGCTTTGCTTACCTGTTGCAGGTAATTTTTCCAAGAAAAGGATATGCAAATACATATTCCAATAGTTTTAAAGATGAGCACAAAGAATAGGAGAGGAGATCAAATGTTTTACACTAGAGATTGCAAAACAGAATCTGTAAAAAAGCCCTTCTGTGTCTAATCCCCAGAGTTCATCCATGAAGCATAATTTGACATGTACATGAAATACTGCAGGCTGGCTTTCAGAGCAACAGATATAATGCAGGACCTTTTCTTTACTGAGAACTAAAATCTGAATCCAAAATATTCATTTATCATATGGGGGAATCACCTTACATCTTTTTCATTAGAGTCAGGTCCTGGTATAATTATCTTATCCATACCAGCAGTTAGAAATTGAAATCTAAAATGATGAAATAACTGAAACTTCACAAAATTTAGTTTGTGAAGCAAATAATCTATAAAGGAAATAAAATTAAAAGCAAGAGAAAACAAATTTCTTCCCTTGCTCCAGATAGCAAGAATTTAAAAGACTGGACGACAGAATTTAGATTGCTAAATCCAGTGTTTAGATGTCAAGTTCCAAAACAAGTTAGAAATTATAACTGTTTAAATCATGACTCATAAGATGTACAACAGCATGATTGCTTTTGTTTTAGTCACATTCATTAAAAATACATGGATCCTGCATCAAAAAAGATACCACAGAAGAGATGTAACTTCATTTAGCTTATTTATAGTTCTATACAAATTAAAAAGCATATTTTCTTATTTAGCTTGAAAAACAACATTCTTTTCTCCTATGTAAATTAATGTAATGATACAGAATAAGACCTTACATGGTAGCATGCACTCAGGTGCAAAGTCACATCGAAGTCCTGCTTACATGATTCACATCATGTCAAGAAAATGAGATGCAGTAGAGATTTCAGTTTGCATGGAACTGCATTCAAACACAAGTCCTTTATGTTGGATATTTTTGATTTTGTACAACAGAAGATATTCCAGGCTTCTTTACATATTCACTACAAAATGCCACTGCTGCAAAAGTGAGTAGAGAGGCAAAAATTTCCTTTCCCACTATGATTATTGTTACTGATAGCTCTTGTTCTTCATGCAGGAATGAGGCTCAGCCTCACAGTGCCAGCCCCATCTTCTCACATTCATTCACTCTGTTACAGAGGAAGAACAGGTGCCTATGGCTCCTGTTCATGGTAATTTTGTAAGAGGCAAAACTCATCTAAGAGATTCCTGTTCATTTAACCATTTAGTCTTTTATACAGAGAGTTGCATAAATGTAGCTGAAGAGGGATGTAAGATGAATGAGTAAAGCAAAAAGAATGGTTAGTTGGAACTAAGTAGAGATGATTGTTTTTTAAACTGGCATTAACACTTGGAAAACATTAACATATCTCTAGAGTCTTAGCATGGTATCCACAAAGGCTGGCACACTGTACATAGATGTTCATTGTAGGAGATGGGGACCCTTGTTTTTCTACAGGTTTTGAATACAAATCTCTGTACAGGAAGGACTCAACTTCTCCTGCTGAGGATTTGAAGACATGAACCTCCTCACTGAGATAATCACTTCTTCCTTTTTGACTACAGCTCCAAAGAAAGAAGAATGTCAGTCTTTATACCAGCAGTTCAGCAACCCAAATATTCATTCATAAGTAGATGAGCAACTTTTCTACTCCTTTTGCAAAAATAGCAGCAAACTAAGCTAAAATCTCCTGCCTGCCAGAGAAAAATGCTAAGCTCTGGACTAGTGGAGAATCCTGTCCTGTCCTGGACAATATTCAGTTGCTCTTTCTAAAGCTTATCTATTTACTGGGTCAGTATTCCACTAGGACAAGGCTAGGTATCAGGCTGAAAAGTTCTTGGCCTTACATATTTTTTACTCTTTTTTTTTTGACACATGATATTGATATAAAACAGAAAAACTGAAGGACACAGATTACCACAGCTCCATTATCATCATCATCATCATCATCATCATCATCATCATCATCATCATCATCATCATCATTGCCATCATTATTATTACAATGCATACCATTATTATCTCTATAATGCTTACCATTATTATTATGATTATTATAACCTTAAAATAAAAACATCCAATGAAAGTACTATTTTCCCTACAATTTCCACCTGACATAAGAAAAATTAATACAACTGTCTTGTAGTCTTGTAGAGCAGAGCCCTGAGCTCTAAGAGGACTAAGAAGAATTTATTTGTATTTATAATGCAGAGTTGATTCATAATGCACCATTTTGAATGCTGGAGATCAGATATTTCCTAGGAGATAACCAGAAGAGTGTTTGGTGGCTTCTCATCAGTTTTCAAGGTACATATGGCTGTGGGGGAATTTAATGCAAAGATTCAGATAGTACCTTTTAGTGCTGTACTCCTGAAGGATTTACAATTTAAAAAAAATATTTTATTGGAATGTTTTCACAGCCTCTTGAAAGTGAGAATCAACTTCACTCGTTAAGGCAGCAAAAAATGTCTAGCAGCACTGATGGATTTTGTGCTACTTCAGCTTGCTGTTTGCATCTCCGGCTCTGTAAAGAGTGTACTTATTGCCTGAATTTCAGTGTCATTTATATTGTAAACAACACATGAGATGTAGTTGTAAGATTATCACTCAATATATTAGTGCTCCCAAAGAAGGCATACAAAAAGGCACAGGCTTTATCATTGCATTTTCATTGAAAGTACCTCATTGGTTTTAATGATCTTTATAACCTCTCAGTCCTGTAACTGTGGTAAGACCTATGTCAGATGATATAAAATAGCTTTATGCTTAAAATGTAGATATGGACAAGCTAAAAGAAATAGAGTTTGAGATTAATTCACTTCCAGTGCAACAGAAATCTACAGAAGAATAAATATTATAAATTCGGTGGAAGTAGGAATTATTGGCTTTGATTATGGAATGCAAAATAAATCACATTGTAATGCACTTGATTTTTTCTAGATTTATTGACTGTAATTTGTATATACTACTCTCTTCCTTTAGTAGGGCTAATTCTTCTGTATGCTTTTTTCTACTATGTGTATTTCAGCTACCATTTCTATTTTAAAAGTCTGTGTGTTTGTAGCCATGCAAA
Source organism: Poecile atricapillus (assembly GCF_030490865.1). NCBI lineage: Eukaryota > Metazoa > Chordata > Aves > Passeriformes > Paridae > Poecile > Poecile atricapillus. The sequence continues at coordinate 124,628,058 of NC_081250.1, read as the reverse complement.
ATTACCAGTGACACATTTTCTGTTGGGTGGGGGAGTGGAAAATAAGAAGATACTTTGTTCACACTAATAAGACACAAAATTTTCCATAGCAGGTAATTTCTTTGTTCCATTTTGGTTTTGGCATCTTTAATAATCTTCCTGCAAGTCCTGACATGTTTTAACATTTGCTAATACCATTTCTTCCTGTAAGCACTTAATGCTATGCACAAGATTTTCTTACAGAGCACAGCTCCTTCTGTCATTCTGTGGAAGTCACAGCTCCATGCCAGTTCTCCTGGGCAGAGAATTTCTCCTGGTCATTCCCATACCATGTAGCAGATGATGTCATCACAAGAACATGCTTAGATAATACCTTCATATCCTCCTGCTACTGGAAGAATTTGCCTCTCTGCTCATCTTTTACTTATTTTGCTCTTGATAGCATATATTAGCAAGTGTTTTAATTTGTATTCATCTCCAACACCCAGATTTCTAAGGAAACACAGATATCTCCATACAGAGACATCTCCCTACCACCACTGCTGTCATTACACAAGTACATTAGGATAAAAGTTAATCCCCTGTTGCAAGTATTACTGTGGTTAAACAACTTTTAGAGTTACTTTAGTTACAATCAACAGTCTGCCAGTGTTTGACCAATTTCAGCTTCTGAACAGATTTGCAGAATCACAAAATAGCAAAATTGTCAGGGTTGGAAGGGACCTCTGGGGATCATCTACTTCAATGTCACTGCTCAAGCCTGGAAGCAGGTTGCACAGGTTCATGTCCAGGCAGGTTTTTAATTCTTCCAGAGAAGGAGACTACAACTTCTCTGGGCAGCCTGTTCCAGTGCTCTGTCACCCTCACAGTAAAGAAGTTCTCATATTCAGAAGGCATTTCCTGTGTTTAAGTTTGTGCCCATGTGCCCTGGAAAGAGTCTGGCACCATCCTTTTCACATCCACCCTTAAAATACGTGCCTGTATTGATAAATGATGTACTGATTGCCCTCTGTCTTTTACAGGCTAAACAGTCCCAGCTCATTCAGCCTTTTCCCATAGAGGTGTTTCTAATCACCTTTGTTGCCCTCCACTGGATCCTCTCCTGTAGCTCCTCATCTTTCTGGAGCTGAGGAGCCCAGAACCGGACACAGCACTCCAGGTGAGGCCTCACCAGGACTGAGTAAAGGGGCAGGACTGCCTCCCTTGAGCTGCTGACAGTGCTCCACAAAACGTACCCCAGGATACCTCTGGCCTTCTTGGCCACAAGGACACCCTGCTGGCTCACAGACAACTTGTTCACCCAGTCCCTCTCTCCAGAGAGAGAAGAAAACAGAGAAAACAGAGCTGTTTTCCAGTGGGTCAGCTCCCAGCCTGTACTGGTTTTGCTTCCCCAGGTGCAGGATCCTGCATTTGCCTTTGTAGAACTCTGTCCTGCCAAACTGTGGGTCTACCAAGGTGACAAATAAGATAGAAAAAAGCTACAGATATGTATAGAGGAAAAGGTTCAACAAAGACAAAAGAAAGATGCATTAAGGGGTAGTGCTTCAGGGTTCTATAAATCCCTACCTTCATTATGAGGACATAAATTATATTTAAGAGGTTATAGTCTAGACAAGTAAAATGTGCTGATGGTAATTCACTGTAGCCTACTGTGAAGTAATACATTTATGAATCAAACATGATAAAAACTGCAGAAACTTACATTTAAAAAGTGGCCATGCATTAGCTCATAAAAGATTAAACTAGTCTGAATTGTATTTCCCTGTACAACTAGTTTGGAAGCTTTGTTTTTATTAAAGGATATTGCTTCTGAAAATGTTACAAAGCTTTCATCAAAAGGAAAATGCATGAAATAAATTCCTATGGGTATGTGGTTTTCACATATTGAAATAGACCATCTTTATGCCAACACAGAAGAAAAACTAACTGAATCAATAGCAATGAAAGTAATGGAATAAAGTTAGCATATTATGTGTGCCACAACCATTCAGGTGTCAAGTTGAATAGTATCATAAATCATCCCATGCTAGACAACAAATCTGACAAAAAGGGAACTTATGGCAGAGGTAGCTCCAGATAAAGCAGTGACCAAGGACTGAAGGCAGTAAAGTAAAATTTCTGTGAGTTTTTATCTTGATCTTTTTTACTTCTTTATAGACAATTGTTTGTAATTACAAAGCAGCGATTAAGCATTAAGAACTTTTTTTGTAATATTTGTTATCGAAGAATCCTTTTGACCATTTTAGCTTTTGTAGGCAAGACTCAATGTTTTAGAACTACAAGGCACTGTCACCTCTTGTTCTTAAAGGCTAGTTTCAGTGTACCACGAAGTTGACAACGACAAATTGATGTGGAAAGGTCATGCCATTTCATCACAAGAGGGGTCTTTTTCTCAGGAAATCGAGCCTGTAAATACATACCATTCTGAAAAGTTCTGCTGCTCTGGTAGCTGCCAGTTTAGGAAATGTTCTTAAATCCCATGAACTCCTGTTCTAGTAAATCTGTTTCTATAAAAACAAGAGTCTTACCAAAATATAATTTCAAATAAAACAATTTCAATTTAGATTAGCAATGCAAATCTTGTGTGCAAATCTTGTAGTCAAAACTATTTATTTAATTTGCTTTATTTCATTTCTTTCTGTCACACTCTTTAGGAATACAGGAATGCATAGAAAGGTAAGAAAACCATAGGATTCCACAATGCTTCCTCTCTGCTCCTGTTTTCTGTTTCCATGGATCAGTAAATGCAGCTATTTGGGGAAGACCCATGATCAGCTCTTCAAAGCAGAGGTTATGTTTCCCTAGAGTTCAGGGAGAAATGCAGCCACCTTTAAGAGGGGAAAAAGTGAACCTGGACACAAAAGACACACATGCCTGCTAATCATGGTCTTAGGGCACCAGGAATTCTCTGCTGTATTTAGCACTGGCAGGGGGGAAGAAGAAGGAGATAGTGTATGGTTCTAAACTATGGGCTAACATAGCTGCCTACAGACCAAGAATGGAAATCTCTGTCATATAACACATCGCTTACAAAAAAATGCCCACTGTTATCAGCTGAACTGGAGCACAGCTCTAATAGCTCAGAGTAGCTTTTCTGAGAGGAAAAAACCAGCTCAGCAGAGGCAGGTGGAAATTTCAGAGAAAAGAATGAGGTTCTGACAGCTTCCTATCGACAGCACTGTGCTCTGTAAGTGCTTCCATTGACCTATGGGACTATTCATGCAGTAGCGTTCTTTATGCAAGGAAACAAAACTGGTTAAATGTAAATTCAAACTCAATATGGTTAAGGTGCACAATCTGTCTCATTTGTTTTGTAGCTACAACCCACTGACTTTCTAAATTATTATGGAAGTATCAACAGCTGTTCTCTCCACCCAACTATTTCATATTGAGCTGGAATGCATGCTTATCCATCAGTAATGAGAACCAGCCCTTTCAAAGGCTATGAATAAGAAAAGAAAATCATATTGGCAAAAATGGAGATGTAAAAATTACTTAGAGATCAAAATATCCCAGCTGTCTCAGTGAAAATAGCACATAGTTGATCCATGTGAAAAACCACCCTTGTGAAGAGGGGGGAAAAGATGTTCTGTTTCTGTGCTAGGTGAATGAAAACCTGTGCCAAATTTGGGAGGACGAATACATCCACCCACTGGTGTACAATGTTATTAGCATTCACACACACAACAAATGACAGCTGTTAACAGCTGAAACTCAATTTCCTTCTGATCCTTAGTTGTCAGGGGACTTTACAGGTAGTCCAAGACAGAAGGACATTACAAGTGCAATGAAGAATTCTGCACTGCACAAAATTTCACAGCAAAGATAGAGCTCTCACAAAAATATCTTTACAATATTTAAAGGTGTGAAATAAAAGGAAAACTGGCACCTTTGCTATACAACAGAAAGACTGTTCAAGCTCAGGTTCAGAAAAGTATTTAAGGGTAGTTTATTTTTGACAAGGTTCTCTCAATTTAAGTTTTTATTGCATGTGCTATTCAGGAAGGAAAAGGGGGCAAAGAGCATCTAAAAACTCTTTTCATACATTACAGGCACATTGCTTCTTGACAAGACCTCTCAAGTCCTTTTTTCTCTATGAAAATACCTGAATTAGAACTGAGATGGGGACTCTTGGGCTGTTCTGCTTCCTTGCACTGTAAATCACAGTGGGGGTTGCATGAAATGTCATTATCATCAACAGCATCCAGCTCAGCATCCAGCACTTCACCCAGTGTAACTTTAAAACAAAAAAAAAACCAAAAAAAAAAACCCCAAAAATTATATTAAATTTAGAAATATGTTACTTTATCCCAATTAAACATCAGAAATACAGCTAATGCATTTTGCACATCTTAAGCTTTAAAGCTGTGCTTCCAACCTGTTTGCAGGCCACAGAATAACAACTGAAGACAGCAGAGTGCACATGGGCTGCACAGATTGATTAGAGGATATCCTGCAGCAGATAAGGCAGGTAGGTGTAGACAGCTGTGTAGCATGACAACTCATTACTAGACAGAGACAATGACAGGAAGTAAGCTAAAACTCTCAAGCAAGTACATTTAGACTGTGATTTAAACAATCATCAGCCTGTTCTTGGAGCCAAATGTGTCTCTCATATTCCTTAATGGACACTTTAGCTGATAATTGGAGATAACTACGGAGAAAATGTGGGGTCTTGCTACTCAGTGCATTCACGTATATATAGTGAGGGGGAAGACTGGCATTATTCATCTCCTCTGCCCTTGTTTGTTGCTGATGATGAACAGCCACTTGGGCCTGTAAGCTTTTCTGGAATTGCCCAATTCTGCAAACTGCCAGAGTAGTGGGATTTATGGCCAGTGCAAGCTAGAGCTGTCTTGCATAATAAGGGGTCATAACTGCTTGGCTACAGGCACCACACAACTGTCAGAGTGAGAGCTAGTGCAAAGAGCTACATTAGCAAAAAAACAGGCACTAGCCCAATCCATTATCCAGTATAAAAACATGGGCATGGAGATGGGGTCCAAAGAAACATCGTTTACTTTCCATCCTTGCTGACAAAAGCAGGAGAGTCCCACATTTGGTGGTTAGAAGGATAAAGAGCAGTGGGTAAGTAACTGCTCTTTGCTGCACCCAGCTGGCACAGGACAAGATAAAATTAATCCCTTGGGATAAGGGAATTCATAGGGAAAATATTTCTGACTGCAAGCCATCTGTAGCTGTAAATGTTCCCTGAATAGCAGTTTCTATGAGACATGTTTGAAATTACTGAGTAGGTTAGTAAGACTATTTGGCCTTAGATTTCAACACAGGATTTTTAGCTGAATCACCGAAGTGGTGTGCCAGTTTATTGACTCCATACGGCATTTAGGTCCTCAGCACATTCATAGCCAATGAATACCAAATGTCCAGAGTGAGACCAGCAAAAACAACAGAAGGAGAAAAACAGCAAAATAGCAGACCTAATTAGAGAATGAGTGATAATTTAGAGAATATACTCTACTCCCAGGAAAGGTAAGAGCTTTATTTGTGCAGTGGGAAATCCACAACATAGCTGCCATCACAGAGACATGGTGAGATGATTGACACATCTGGAGTGCAAGGATAGGCAAGGAAGGAGAGGTAGTGGAGTGGCCCTGTATTTTAGGGAGTGTTTCAATTGTCTAGAGCTTAGTGATGGCAACAGTGTTGAATTTTTATGCATAAAAATCAGGAGGGAGACTAACAAGGCAGATATCATGGTGGGAGGTTAGAGACCATCCAAACAGGATGAAGAGGCAGAGGAGATATTTTATTTCTATTAGAAATTAATATTTCTATTTTTTGGTGGGACAAGTCTCAGAATCACTGACCCTTGTTCTTTGGAGGGCTTTGGCTTACCAGATGTCTGCTGGGAATAAAATTCAGCAAAGAAGAAACAGTCTAGAAGTTTCCTGGAGTGCGTGAAAAGTAACTTCCTGATGCAGGAGGTGAGGAGACCTACCAAGGGAGGCACCTGCTGGACCTGTTTCCTGTGAACAGAGAAGGACTGGTGAGTGGTGTGATGGCCAGTGGTCACAAAGTTATAGAGGTTTCTTTTCTGGTCACAAAATTGCCGCCTTGGGCTTCCAGAGGCCACACTTTGGCCTGTTTAGGTGACTATTTAACAGAGCTCCTTGGGAGGCAGTCCTAAGGGCAAAAGAGTCCAGGAAGTCTGCACTTTCTTCAAGGAGGAAATCCTAAAGTTCCGGGAGCAGGCTGTTTCCATGCGCTGAAAAATGAGCTAGTGAGGAAGAAGACTGGTCTGGCTGAACACAGAACTTTGTATGACATTTAGAAGAAGGAGCAGACATGTTGTGAGGTTAGGCAGGGAGAAAACTAGAAGGGCCAAAACCCAACTAGAGCTTAATCTGGTTACTGCCATAAAAAACGGCAAAAAAATGTGCTATAAAGAAATGAGCAAGAAAAGGAGGGCTAAGGAGAATCTCCACCTGTTATTGGAAGTGAGGGGGAAGACAAAGGATGAGGAAATGGCTGAGCTACTCAATGCCTTCTTTGCCTCAATCTTTTAATAGCAAGACCAGTCATTCTCTGTGGTCCCAGTCCCCTGAGCTGGAATACAGAGATGGAGAGCAGAAGGAAGCTCCCATAATCCAAGAGGAAATGGCCATGTACCTGCTACACCACTTAGACAACTGCAATTCTATGGGGATGGATGGGATCCACCCAAGGATACTGACATACCTGGTGGAAGTGTTCACTGAAGCACTTTCAATCATTTACCAGCAGCTCTGGCTAACTGGGGAGGTCCCAGCTGACAAGGAGCTGGCAAATGTGATGCCCACCTACAAGAAGGGCTGGAAGAAGGGTCTGAGGATCTACAGGCCTGTCAGTTGACCTTGGGGCCAGGGAGGGTCATGGAGCAGATCATCCTGAGTTCCATCCCATGGCACATGCAGTACAGCCAGGAGATCAGGTCCAGACAGCCTGGGTTTAGGAAAGGCAGGTCCTTGATCTCTGATGAGGCTGCACCTCAAATCCTTTGCTCACTTCTGGGCCCCTCACAAAGACATTGGGGTGCTGGATCATGTCCAGAAAAGGCAATGGAGCTGGTGAAGGGTCTGGAGCACAAGTCATATGAGGAGTGGCTGAGAGACCTAGGGCTGTTTTTCCTGGAGGGAAGGAGGGTCAGAAGGGACCTTATCACTCTCTACGACCACCTGAAAGGATGTTATAGCAAAGTTGGGGTCAGCCTGTTCTCCCGCGTAACAAGTGACAGGATGAGAGAAAATGGCTTCAAGTTTTGTCAGGGGAGGTTTAGATTTGGTATTAGGAAAAAAATGCTAATTAAAAAAGATATAAAGGAAGGGTTATTGAAGGTGGTTGAGTCACCATTCCTGAAAGCGTTTAAAAAAATTGCTGTTTTATCATGGCTTAGTGGTGGAGATAACAGTGCAGAGTTAACAGTTGGACTTGATGATTTGAAAGATCCTTTTCAACCTAAACAACTCTATGATTCTATGAAAAGTCCTAAGATACTCTCTGTCATGATCTGAGCATTACTGATGCTCTTACAGCCTTTCTTTTGTCAGCAGTGCCAAACAGAGAGGTGCTCATGCTGCCTCAGAGCTCACTGTTCTGAATTCTCACCCTTGAGTAGAATGAGTTTAAACTTCCCTGTTACACAGCAGTGTCCAACAACGTAAGCATGCTCTTCTGATGCTGAGGAATGAAAGAAATCAGCTTCAGCTCTCCCTCTGAAATGACCTTCCAAATCCTACTGGGTAAAAAAAGATTTATTATAGAGCTCTGCACATTAATTTTTACTTTTCCTATTATTTTGCCATTGTTTGAAAGCATGCTTCTCTTATCCATATTAAACACCTAAAACTATTGCAGGCTTTTTATTTAAGACAGATAAAATGGTTAAAGTATTCTATGGTTTTGTTGTAAAGAAAAAAACCAGAAACTTTAAGGCAACTACTACCTAACAGTGATTGAAGCATCATCTTTTCCAGATCAAAGTACCTTTGTGGCAATATTTAAGTGGTTTTCACAAGCAGGGAACACTTTACTGGTTAAAAAAATTACTAAAACTATTTTGAGACAGATATTGCAACAAAACCTGAAATGATAGATTTCTTTGAAAATCTGAACCCAAATTCTTAAGTAATGAACAGCTCAATTAAGAGTAGCTTTACTTAAGAGACCAAATATTTCTTTTCATCTTCTGTTTACAAAAAAAAAGAAAAATATTTGGCTGTGAAAACTTTTCCTTCTATATGTCAAATTAGCAGTTACATGATTTATAGATGTCATGAGATACATTACTAATGTACATTAAAGTGAAGCCTCTTGTTCCCCCTTCATCTGTGGTATGGTGAATTCACATGACTTAAATTGCAAACTAATAATGTGCATTAGGGTTTACTGAGGAGATCTGTAGTGATCCTGCATTTCTGCAGGATAACAAGGCAAGAGGGGCTGGTGTAACACCATGTAATTTGATACACTTAGATTTTTAGAAACTAAATTCTAGTGAAATGGAGAAAACACATCAGAATGTAGTACACATTCATGAAATATTTGGTCTTTAATCCTCTCACAATCTGTTTGTTCATTATTTGTGTTGTAGAAAATGTGGCAGGACTTAGGTCTCTCTCTCCCCATGCACACAAAAATCCAACCACAGCCACAGCCATGCATGGTTTATAAAATTCTTTTTATTGATCTTCAATTTAGAGCCCTTTAACTTAATATAGTACTGAACTTTACTAAAATATGGCAAAGGGTAAAGAAAATAATTTCTCTGAGAGTATCACCACTTGCAGTAGTTACCTCAGGCAAGCAGTCCCAAATTCCTCTGTGCTTAGGCTGAATAATATTGGCAATTTATTTTCAGTTTTTCATTGTAATATAATGTTGTTTTACCCTACAGATACCTGTAATTCCTCTATTGTTCATCTAGGCTATTATCCACAGGAGACTTCTTTTTAAATGGAGAAAGAAGAATTATTCTTGAGATAAGTGATACTCAGTATTTGTGATTAGGTGTAAGTCAGACCAAAGCAGAGATCATTAATGGTTACAAAGACACATTTTAAATCATAACAAAAATTCACTAGAAGAACATAGGGAAAATAAACAATTCCATTTGTTGTTTCTTGGAATTTTTTGTTTGCTTTACTTTAATAGGAAGAAAAAAGCCACAGGAAACTAGAAACTTGCATTTGAAATAAAGCCCAGACCTGTCTGTGTTTTGACTGTGCTTTCATCACTCCTTCTTGGTAATTTTGACCAAGTGACAATAGGCATGTATTTACATAGAAATATTCCAGACCTTTTTATCTAGATCCAGTAGTACTAATTCCTTCAGGCACTCATATGAATTTGTTAATTAAATATTTGTAAACCATAGACAATTGAAGCATAGACAGTTGAAAACCAAAATTACACTTGTTTTGCTTTTTTTTTTTTTTTTTTGGTTAACAGATATGTCATAAGCAATACTGGACAACCAAACTAAGCAAGACACTGCAAAGATTGCAAAACCCATTTTCCACTGTGAAAAGAAAATGAGAGATGCAAGGCTGTCCCATTTTCAAGCCTTATTTAGCTGAGAATTAATGCCTTCTGAAAATGTCATATTCCTTCTTTAAATAGAAAACTGATATATCCAAGCCAGCCCGAACTGGAGCTGGAAACAGATAAGACCAATTTTAAGAGGTTTTATTACTGTCCTGAGAACTAGGGAAATGAACAATTTTTCTGACTAAGGAACACAGCCCTCCATAGGCTAGAGGTTGTGGAATAGTTTAAAACACACCACATAAATGAGATGTGTGCTTATGACTGGGATAAAATATTCTTTGATGTATTTCAACAAGATGTTTGAGTCATAATTGGGAACTGTGATGAGTAACAAAGCAACAGCTAGAAGAGGTAATGAGAAAAGGGAAGGAACACATGACCGCTTGTGGCAAAGTACTAATTCTGTCTCCTGCTACAGCCAGCTCTACCTGCCTGATCCTGAGGGTCTTTCACCTAAGTGTAAACCTCCTTAAGGCAATGAGACACTTAAATCTGAGCATTATTTTCTTCTAATAGCACTGGTTTATACTGAGGTGGTGGTGTGAACTGCTCATGACACTCAAACCTCTATTTCTTTTTGCAGTAAAGTCAAGCTATGTTTGCTTCCACTGGATGCAAATTCTGATGAAGGGTACCTTGCAGCATGAGTTACAGAAAATACTGTCATGGACAAGGCACAGACTTATCTGCTTCTTCTTTCCAGTGAACTAATATAGCAAAGGGAGATGGAGAGGGAAAAAAAAAAAAAAAAAAGAGAGGGAAGAAATTCTCTCATCTTTTTATCATCAAATATTTTTTTCTTTTTAAATGTGAGATTATTTCCCAGTAAATCAGAAACAGAAACAAAGTGGACACTGCCAAAACCACATCCCTTGCAAAATGGCAGGACAGTCATTCAGCATGTGCCTGTGAGATCACAGCCAACAGCATGTTCCAGATTGACAAACTGTCAGGATACGAATGCTTCTGTTAACACAGGGCAGCAGAAAAATGGGAGTATTATTTGTTCATCAAATAAACACAGGGGGCTTTTGTATAAAGAAAAAAAAAACCTAAAAAAAACAAAAATCAAAAAACAAAAACCAAAAATAAAAATTCTAAGAAGTTGGATGGAAAAATCACATTTTGCTCCTTTTAAGAGTGTTATACAGTATTACAGCTTATATTTAGGAAAAAATATTATTTTCTTGTTTACTGTCATACTAATCTATTACATCTTTAAACCAGAGCCAAAGCAGAGACTAATTTATCCATGGATCAATAAAAATCAGGTGCTCTTATAAATATCTTTGCCCTCTCATCTCCTTCTGTGGCTCAGTTTGCATTCCTAGCTTTTCACCAAATGAAGTACAGTGTTTCAACACACCTGGCAGACCCAGGGCCATCTGCTACAAATAACAATTAATACTTTGTAACACCTTCCATGCTTCAACAAATCCATATATATTATATGATTATATATATATATATATATATATATATATATGATGATGATTTACATATAATGATAATTTATTATGTTTTGGGCTTGAAGATAATGGATTTGGTAAATTTGGCAAATGATTCATCACACAGAAAGCAGGCAAAAGAGTTTAACTTGTTCATCAATGAGTTGAACACTTGGATGGAGTGTCTCCTCAATAAGTTTGCTGATGATGCAAAGCTGGGAGGAGAGACAAATACCCAAGTGCTGTGCAGCCATGCAGCAAGCTGGACAACAAGCTGAAGAGATGGTCAGAGAAGAACCCAAAAAAGCTCAACAAAGGCAAATGTAGGGTCCTGCCCCTGGGCAGGAATAATCCCATGCATCAATACGGGCTGAGGCTGACCTGCTGGGTCTCTGCTCTGCAGAAAAAGGCCTGGGGGTTTTGGCAGACAACAAGCTGCCCACGAGCCAGCAGCATCCTTGTGGCCAGGAGGGCCAATGGTATCCTGGGGTGCATTAGGAAGAGCACTGCCAGCAGGTGGAGGGAGGCAATCCTGCCCCTCTGCTCAGCCCTGTGTCCACTTCTGGGCTCTCCAGTACAAGAGACATGGAGCTCCTGGAGCAGGTCAGGCAGAGGGCTACTGGGGGATGACTGGAGCATCTCTCTTATGAGAGAATAGTTTGAGAGAGTTAAGCCTGTTCAGCCCGAAGAAGCAACTGAGGGGTAAACTCATTAATGTATATCTGAAGGGAGGCTGGATCATCATCCTCATCAGAAGGATGGATCCAGGCTCTTCTCAGTGGTGCCAAGTAATAGGACAAAAGACAGTGGGCAGAAATTGAGGCATGGGAAGTTCCACCTGAACATGAGGAAACTTTACTGTGCAGTGACCACACACTGGAATAGATTGCCCAGAGAGGTTGTGGAATCTCCCTCCCTGGAGATACCCAAGACCAGTGTGGACACAATCCCATACAACTTGCTCTAGGAAGACCCTGATTGAACAGGAAGGTTGGATCACAATACCCAGGTCCCTTCCAACTTTATCCATTCTGGGATTCTGTGAAAAATCATGTTAGTGCCTGATCCAGTATTTGGCAACCTCTTGTGCTTAGCATGCCTGCCCCCATAAAAACTACTCTATATCTGTAGCTGGCCCTAAAACATACTATATTTCTATGATGGTTTTCCCCAAACATGCTGGTCCACAGGCAATAAAAACAAATAATTAGCCCACTACTTAGATTTTCTTATAACCTGGGGAAGAAAATACATCTGCAAAAAGTTAAATACGATAGCTTCAGAACCTGCAAGTTGGGGCACTCTGGGTTAAAATTGTGGCAATAAGCAGAGGTGGCTCTGTTTAATTCTCACTGAGTAAATAATCTCTGGCAGCATCTCCCTTAGCATTGTGCTGATCTAAAGATCTACACTAACTTCAGTTTTGATACCGAAAGAACTTATGTGAGTAACCATGATTGCACACAATCACAATTTTCTAGGAATCACAGTAAACAAGACCATGCAGGAATGACTCCTGCTTTTCAATGCCTTTGAACATATCCTATTCAGTATTCTGGTCCACCCCAAGCTTGCTTCATTTGGAGGATTTGACAAATGTTGTTTCAAATCTCTATTGCTACTATTTCTTCCAAGAATTCTGATTATATCAGGGCAAGACCATGCCAAAGTGACAAATCATGAGCCTGAATAGCAGATGTTATTCACTGAATTCAAAGTCACCTTTGATCAAGCAGTGTGGGTATTGTCAGGAAGAGTGTAAGCCTTCTGCAAGGACAAAGTTCATGTGTAACATCAGGGCCACAAGCCCAAAGAACAATTTTCTCTTTACTCCTCAGGAAACTGATTTCTCTTAGTAGTAATCCCTCCTGGGCTGAATCTTAATTACAGGGCAAGGAGATTGCAACATCACTAAAGGAACACATATGGGTCATTAATTTCTACATATAAAAGTTTATAGCTTCTTCATTGCACAAGTTATTTTGAGGTAGCTGAATACATAGATATGAATATTTTCAGGAATGAGGATCTGGCTATTACCCATGTGACAATTTTACTTACAGTCACCGTGACAACAGCTATTGCAGGAAAATTTGTGAATCCTCAGCAACTTCAGTCAGCCTGTATAAATGCTTTTAAGTCTGAACTATAAACAAGTCTCTATTATTGAATTACATCCAAATCCTGGGAACTGCTGATGGCAGAGCATTTGCAGCCTCGCCCTCCTGTGCTTGCAGCCGAGTGCTGCCAGCACTGCCACGCCAAAGGGGAGCACAGAAAGCAACACAGCATGCCCATGTACCTACTGAAGGACGGACACACACATTGGATTTATTTTCTTCTAAAACTATCTTTAATGATTTAGTACTCCCAAGTTACGTGCTCTTTGCCTGAACTTGTGTCACTGAGATCAACTACTGGCAGAGGGACAGAGCCAGGGCAGCAGGAAAGCATATTCTTAGTGCTGTTATGTTCATTGATGTGTGCAGTTTGTTCTCTGTCTACTATTGTTCCCATGGCTTGTTGGGACATGTTTCACATCAGACTGCAAGTTGCTATGAGCAAAGTGTGTGTGTGTACTTGGCCATACCTACAGAACCCTGGCCTGGGGCTTAATTGTTTTTATTATAAGTAATGCATAATAAAATTAGTCACATAACCCAAGAGAACAAATAGCACTAGGCAGTGTCTAAACAACTTGCTGATGGTAATTAGACCAACAATTCAGCAAGTATTCAGTATGAGATATTTGACAAAAATAAAAACATTTAATGCATCACTATCTATATGCAAAGCTGTCCATGAACAGAGCTCTGCTTCATGTGCAAAGGCTTTACCTTCAATTCCTTAGAACTTTTCTAATTGTTAGCAGTTCTAAATGAAAGTTCTCTACTCCACTTATTACCTATGTCGTGGTTTTAAACCAGTAACTAAAAAAAGATTACTTATTTCTTGCTGTGAGATATGAATTAGAACAAGAGCAAAACAGGCATAAAAAAAGGAATAAAGAAAGCTTATTAACAAACTACAATAATAAGAACACCAGAATAAACTTCCAGAAAACTTCTTTTTATCCCCTACTACCCACCATTCCTTTGTTCATGTGACAACAGAGACAAAAACTTTAGAACTTTGATGGTTTAAACAATCCCAATTCCTTCTACAGTCTTTTCACCAGTCTTTGTAGAGAAACAGAAGTCTCTTTCTGTTAATTTATGGAGTTTCTCACAAGAAAACTACTTCTGTTATAGTTTCTTATTGCCCTGATATCAGCTGCCCAGAACTGCTGTTATCAGAGCTCACTCCTCCCATTCTCACATCACTCTGAGGTGTGTTATGGGCCATGAGTCTAGGGATGGCATTTTAAGGATGAGTTATTGAAAAGCAAAAGTCTTCTTCATCTGTTTCTGTGAGCTTCACTAGAAAACAGTTTTCTCATTGCCTCTCGAGGCTTCAAATCTTCCAGCACTTCACTGTACCACAATTATTCTACTTTTTACTCAAATTTTACACTTTGAACACTCTATTCCTCCCCATACTCTGTCATGAATTAAAGGAGTTCTTTTCAGGACTTCATTGTCCATCTCCATACTTTTAACAGAAAGATATTTCAGCTTAATTAAAGCATCTCCTTATTCTGTACCTTTTCTGAAGCTTCTTTTCTTTCCTGTCACTGGTAGTTTATAAAGTCTCTTTTCACATTGATCACTCTTTTTCTCTCTCTGGATAAAAGGATTAATCCGCAAGTCTCATCTGGATAAGAAAGAGTTAAAATCCTGCCCAAGCTTTTGTAGAGGGTTCTGTGGCCTCAGCCGGAGCAGCAGCTGGAGTTGTCTGCAATGGAAAGTTCCTCATAGCTGCTCTGGAGAGTGTGGTCAGTGTCTCTGCTCGCTGCAGGTTCAGAGCCCCTTTCTTTCTTTACTCGGCAGTCTCTGGTGAATTCAGTCACAGCAAAAACTGCAGCCGAGCCAGGGACCGGCCTGGCCCGGCCAGAGCCCGGGGCAAGCCCCGCAGGCCCCATCTCCCGGCCGGGAGCCGCTGGGCCCAGCCCAGCCCCCGCCTGGGCCGCATGGCCTGGGCAGGGAACGGGAGGCCAGGCGGAGCTCTGTTACCTTTCACAGCCAGGAAACAAAGAGAGCAAGAGAGCTCTGGTTGTACACTTTAAGGTGGGGTACACAAGTTGATCCCACCTTTCAATGGCCAAAACTGCTGTCAATTCTCAGCAATGACCGATAATTGGTCAGGAGAAAAGATTCCAAAAACTACCTTAAAGGTAAAGTAACCCCATGAAAGTAACCTAAATTGTACCTTTTCTTCCCCCTAATATTTCAATCTGAATATTTCAACCATTTATGAGAATGAGGTTGGGAGAAAAAAAACCCCTGCTTTTTGGTCTCATATGAAAATATTTTAATAGCATTCAGGGTTTTACAATTTGAAAGGAAAAATCATGCATTTTATCTTGAGCAATAACACAAATCAAAGAGTTCTGCTAGGAAATATTTAGAGAAATTTTGATAAAACCTGTGTGCACTGTGAATATTCTTGGAAAGTGTTTGTTCAATATATATTATTGTTAGAGAATTTAACCAGGGAAAACGAGTCATGAATCTTTTGGCTATTGACAAAGGTATAGACCCCTTGCCAATTATCAAAAACTAGGAGGACCCAAACCATGTTGTTATAGCTGGTATGTTAGTGATTTGTATGTTAGGGATGAACAAACTGCTCACTGGAGGGGGGTTGGATTAGCTGACCTTTAACAGTCCCATCTAACCCAAACAATGCTATGATTCTATGGGTACAGTGTATGTTAAGATCCAGCTAACCCACAGTCTTATAATACAAAATTAATTATATTTATTAATTATTATTATATAAAATTATTATATAAAATTAATTATATTTAATTTTTTCATAAAAGTTATTTCATATTCACAAACTTACTGAAAAATGTGGGGAAATCAATTTGTCTTAAGAGAAAGGTAGTCAAGCTCCAACCTCATGGAGCTAGCATAGTGGGTAATCTGAAAGTATATAACAATTATGAAAAAAAATCAATATAATTGTCCTCTGCTCTTATGTTCAAAATTGAAGGCATTTCAAGTCCCCAGAAGAGCTCTGCTATTTCTGTAGTAAAAATAGCAACAGTTAATGGATTTTATAAATTGCTGTTTATGAACTTTAATATCTTGCTTCTTGTAGCTCCTTCCCAATCAAATCTATGACTAAAACCAATCACATCTGCCAACATCTCATCATACCTGACTCCTTCAGCAGCACACAACACTCAGAGGGCTGAATATAGAGACTGGGGCTGCACCTTCTGCAGTAAATGAAGTGTAAGCAACACCATTGTTTACATCCAAATCACTGAACCCTTTTTTTCCCATCCTCTACACCTTTCTGTACCTGAACAGGAAGGTTTTGGCATGGATAGGGTCTAAAATGTTAACAGTTTAACACATTGAATGACACTGGGTAGTCCATAAACCCAAGCATGAGCCATGCTAAGTGTGCTGATAATAGAGATAGCCTCATACTCTAAATTCAGTTCTCTCCTGTGCACATCTTCAGTCCTAATATTTATCATCAGTATGATAAAGTTGCCACAGAAACTGACTTTATTCCTGATGGTAGTTGAGTTTGAATGCAAGGAGTCTCTGCATGCTTTAGACTGGACTTGGAAAAGAAAAACACAATGACAATATATACATAGCAGGACATAGTATACATATATATATATATATTATTATTATTATTATTATTATATATATTTTTTTTTTTTTTTTTTTTTACCTCTGTGTTATTTGCACCAATATTTCACTTGCTTTGGAAAAATAAAGGTCCTGATTCTGATCTTACTGAACATGGAGGTTTGTGCATTGCAATGACATAAAACATCAAGGTCATAATTTCTAAAGTTTATATAAGACCATTTCTAGACATGTTAGTGAAAATGGTAGGGGTATGATAGAAGCAAAACCACAATCTCAAGAAGAATGGCAGAATATACACAGATAAATCTGAATTCTGTATTACTTCCTAAGTGATGAATGAAAGGTCATCAGAGTTCTAGATAACAGGTTTTTAGAGATAATTTAATTCATGAAAAATATGATGAACCATCCAAGTTACATGGTCTGTCATTCTGGAGAGAAGAGACAGTGGAGATGCTTTGGGTTTATGTTTGTTCGTTTGCTGTAAAATTTACTGGTCAAAGCTTGAGAAAGACACAATGAGTCTATGGTCAAGCTGGATCAAGAACTGGATCAAGATCAAACAGTACCTTAGAGGGACTTCAGGTGAAATTTCAAAGTCTCTGTAAATACATCTCCAGCAATAATTCTATCAATCTTCTATAATCTGCATTTTTTTTTTTCCTGTCATTGCTTCATGGTGTTTGGAGGACTGAATAGAGGTATTATAATTGGACTAAATGCTAGGAAAACAGATACAAAACAAAAATGACCCAGGGTTCTCCAGGGGAGACAGGTCACAGGAAAAGCAGCATATTATCTTTATTTCTTAACTTAGTAATCCATGATCAACACATTCTATTGAAGGCAGTGAGGCTTTCCACTTTTTATTGCATTTGTTTTATTTAAGACAGATTCCTCCTTTTTAAAAATAATTTTTATGAGTCACTGTAGACTTTGAAGTTCAAGTATTGTCTGCCAAAGAGTCAGAATGCAAAGGCTCAGATACATGTCTCCATAAAACTAACTTTCTATCTTAAGCTCTGATATTTATAGGGAAAAAATCAGGATGTTTTCAGAACTTCTACTTCTCCTATGGGACCAACTACAGAAGAACTGAGAAACTCAGCAGTGATTCCCTTGGACACTGTGAGCACTCAAAAAGATAGATCATGATTGAGCACATATTCATTGTGTAAACAGCAAGACTTTCTTTTTTTTAGGGCTTTTTCAGCTGGATTTTCTCATACTTCTAGGAAGTTCTGAAGATCAGACAAAATAATAACTCCGTATGCAAAGGATATTTGTCTGGCTTTAAAAAGATTCTAGCAAATTGAAAATGTTTTATGCTGTTAATATTAGCATCAAATTATATATAATATTATGAACTTCCCACATAATACTCAGTGCTAAGATAGAAAAGATGCTGTGTCATTGGGCAGGTCTATTATTATCATAAAAAAGCACATGTAATGAAATATAGCATTTTGAACACCACAATTTATTTGCCTTGATTTATGATAAGATTGGAGCATATGCTCACTAGGACAAGGCTTGAATAATTTGCTGATTGGCACTTCATTAATTTTGAGGAAAAACAGCCTGTTTTTACTTTTTCAAATTCAAGAACTGTGGTATGAAAATCGATTTATTTTTCTTTACCTAAAAGGAAGTGAAACCAGGTAGGAGTTAGTGCCCTCCTAGTTCATATAAACCATGAATGAAAATTCAAGCCTAATTTACACTACAAAATTCATTCTAAAACATGCAAAGAACCTCTGTGAGTATCCTGTTCTCCCTTGTTTTCCTCTCCTTTTTACTACAAAAAAAAATCCTCTGAAGTTTGTGATGATTTGGCAAAGGCTTTAAGTTCCCCATCTGGTTCAGCCTTTTCTTCCTATCTCAGAGCAGAACTGCTAAGGTAACTTTCAGTGCCAGACTAATGCTCCCTGAGGGTGCTCTGACAGTGCATGTGTGACTAAATGACACATCTCACACTGTTCATTTCAAATTGTGAGAACTAAAGGGATTTAATAACGTTTATTGCCTAGCTAGAGTCCTCCTCTTCTGTTTGCGCCTTCTCTCTAGCCTTCTTTTCAACCCAAAAACCTATGGAGGACAGATGTATTGAACAATATTGCTGAGGAGTACATCCATTGTTTTAGCAAAGGAAGAGCTATTTTTCAAAGCACTCATCCAGAAATTTGGCTGATTACAATAGCAATCTAGGTCCCTTAGGGTATTTGCCTTTTCTTCTAGATAAGACAAGACACTGGAGAATATGTAATTAAAAAAGAAAAAAAAGAAAAAAAAAAATCCAACCAATATCAAAACCAAAAAAACCCCTCCAAACCCTACATATGGCAAAGTAAAGCAAACAGGCATTGGAATATTTTGCTTTTGTGACTCATTATGTTCCTGAATAGGGTATGACAAGTATGCTGAAGAGAACAATTGGATGCTTGACTAGCTCTGGATGTCCTGAATTGCAGTCTTAGTTCAATTCAGGAGTGTTCCTCTGAGATTAATTTTCTGATCATCCTCACTTACCAGCTAAGATTCACACAGGGACCAGGCTCTGAATACCCACACGAAATTTCTTTCAGATAAAACCAAACTTGGAGTGGTGCCCCAATACATTCTCCTCCAAAGCCTAAAGTATGTGGTTCACAGCGTGTGAAGCTGCCAAGTAAACTTCCCCTGAAGCCCATCTGGTGACAGTGTCAGACCTTAGCATACACTCATTCGCTCTCCAAACCTAGCACTGCACTGACTGGCACCACAAACGCTGCCTCTGCGGCCACATCAGGATACAGTTTGTGCCCACAGTCGTGAAATCTATTTGTGCAAATAAGAAAGAATTTTGCCTACAACCATTCTGAGAAATCAGGCTCAGTGAGTGTTTTTTCTGAGACACGGTTACTCTGCAAATGCTGCAGGTCAGTATTTCAAAGCATATGCCAGAGGGACTATAGATGAAAACAATAAAGGCAGAAACTCAGAATGTTTAATACCTTTAGGTTTAAAGACCATTTTTTATTTGTAAATAAAGATATATATAGCAAAAAATACTGTTCTGAGATATTAAAAATTTGCCACAATTTTCATTGTTGTTCTTATATTAGCATACTTACACCTATCTATAGTTTCAGATTGATAAACCATCAATCCATTTGATTAAAAAGACCATTTGTAGATCCATTTTCACAGTGCTTCTATATGCCTATAGAGGGAAGATCACAGCAAATTACTAAAAGGCCTGGTCAAAGTCTCCAGAAGCAGTAAAATTTTAGTTTATTGCCAACATGTATGAACCCAGACATGATGAACCCCAAGAACAACATTTGGGTCAAGCATGTATGTATGAACATGTGAAAATGATCAGAGAAAGCTGGATAAATTACTCTATAAAAGCATCAGTGCCACAATAGAAAAATAAAGTCGTTTGGCAGAAGTAAGTGTTTCTGCATTCAGAAGAAACTGGAATATGTACATGTGAGTTGCTTAAAAGCTGAGGTCATAATATTTGTGTTGTATTACAGACATTTTAGTGAACATGAAAACATAGTTGTGCTGTGTTTCTTAAAAATATATATATAAAAAGTAGATAAAAAAATGGAGTCTATGTTTTCACTGTCTTTGGGGACCACACAGGTAAGACCTGAAAAAAGTTAGTAACAGGAAAAGTTTTGTAAAAGCCTCTTGCTCCTTGTGAAGAACAGAAACAGAAGATAGTAAAGTAGAGCAGCACATCAATGTGCACAACTGGTTAGGAAGAATTTTTGATTCAGGAAAATGTGTGAGGAAAAAATGTTGCTCTGCTGCTGTTTTCTCAGAGATGTAAAGCCCTAGATTTTTAAGCAAATATTTATAGAGCAAGCAGACAGTATGCTGTAGAAATGAACTTGTGTTTATAGGAGGTAGAAGAGGGAAGAATGTAATAGGTCTTTTTCAATCCAAATATGCTGCTCTTTTCCTTGCTGAAATTAATTTTGAAAAATAGGTCCACAGATACAGATCGCTGTTTCAGAGCCAAAGCTGTAAAATCCAACAGTATAGTGTCAACTACAGCCAGGGGGTAGTTTAAAAGAGAAAAAAAGTAGTTTAATGTGCCTGGTTTCTCAGCTCATTTTTAGAAGGGTACGCTGAGTTTTTTGCAGAAAAGCTCTAAAATATGAAGAAAGATCAGAACACTGAAGTACACTTCTAAGGATTCTTTAATTATCTTTTTTCAGGCATTTCAAACTCCTGACAAAGGATACTCTGAGGACAGTAAAGTCCCATATTAATATATTTTTCTGACAACTACTGTAGGCTGAAGCCAGAGATTAAGTTAAACTAACCTATGTTAGTATCTTTGGAATATTGTTCCCTTTTCCCTCAGTGATGCCATAGTAGATCAATGGTCAATGTAAAGATTAAAACAGGGTGATTATCCAGACTTTTGTGGTTTCAATATTAGGTTGAAACACAGTTTCAGTGGCAAACACTTCTGGATACAACAGTGCTTTTATCAAGATGAAGAAGGGGACTCCAAAGATTGCAAGAGTCCCCAAAAGTCTTCAAAGAAAAGAAAAACTTTGTATTTTCAGACATATCATATTTATCTTTTTGATTGCACTGTAAGGTTCATTAAGTGTTGTCAGGCCCTACATTTAGCCCAGGAGTCCATAAAATCAGTTATAAAGAGAGCAGTCAGGCCTTAGGCACCAGAAAGCAGATCAATTCTGCATCCTGCACCTTGTCAGCTGCCTTTGTTCTTCCTCTCTCACTTTATTAGGGCTTTGTTTACATGGAAGTATGCTGCAGGGAGTGTATCATTTTCTAAAAATTATATTTAATGGAGTAAAATTATTAAATGGCTTTTTGGTGAAGATGGCTTGGACTGAAATTCATATATATTGACTGATCAGGATTAGGGGTTCCAAAAAAAAATGGGTGACACACTGTGAAATGCTCCAAGATGACGTGAAGTATTAATTAAGAATTCACACTAAAGTCAGCTTTCCCTGATAATGAAAAGCATCAGTCTATGCCTATGGAGATTTTTTTTTTTATTTTTTTTTTGCAGCCTTTTTCTCGCAACATCTTGTTGCTTTTAGGTTAAATGCTTGTACTACAATATTTTAAGTTTATAATGGCATTCTGGAAGGAGAGCTGTCAGAAAAGCTAAGGCCACTTGCTTGTCCAATGATGATAAGTTTTGTTGAAAAGCTTTTTAGTACTATGTGGAAAACATAAATGGTATCTCTTCTGGTAATACCATAATTATGTGTCCTACAAATAGTACTTGGTCCTTCAAGGCTCCAGCATGGTAAATCCTGGTGATGCATTTCCTCTTAAAACATGCCAACAGTCCAAAGCAAAGAAAAAAAACCCACCATTTTATCAAACATTTAATTAGAAATAAATATGAGATTTCAGAGACTACCAGAATATTGACCTATAAATATCTATTTAATTGTAATCATAGAAACATAGAAATTCTTTTTACTACACATCAGTGATTAGTAGAGTTAACAGTCAGTGAAATAATATTTCAGGTGATGTTTCAATTGGCCATGGCATCAATACCACTGGAGATATTTAAAACACATGTAGATGTGGCACTTAGGGACATGGTTTATTGCTGGATTTGGCAGTGCTGGGTTAATGGCTGGACTCAGTGATCTTGAGGTTCTTTCTCAGCCTAATGATTCTATGATTACACTGCTATAATGGCTTTGTAAAGGCAACCATTACAAATGCTCCCTTCTAGAATTTCACTCTGACCAGAGTCCACAGTTGGGACTATTTGGCTTGGGTAAAAAAAAACCAAATCAACAAAAAAAACCTCAAACATTTTTCTCTTAGGATTTGTTCCTTATGGAACAATTTTTGCAAGGGCAGTTGTGAGTCAGGAGAGGGACACAGCAGCCCTGCTGATGGGGTGCAGAAGCACCTTGGAGCTCCCTGATCAAATGGTGCTCAGCTGAAGAAGCAGCATCAGAGGCTTTGCAGATGGAGTATTAGAGATCATGGCACTGCCACAGGAGCATTGCCAGAGCTGATTCAATGCAGGTCCTCTCCAGTGACTTCCACAAGGCTTTTTTTACCCTGCTAAGGAAAAAAAATTACTCTTCATTCATATCAAATTAGACAGATTCTTTTCATTTCCAATTCTAAGCATTTTCTATGTTCATGGCTTAAAACTGGTCACCTACCACCAGCATATTAATAAAAACTGATTAATTATATCAATCTAGCTGCTGGCTTGTTTGTGAGGTTGGTTATCTACAAGATAGGAAACTAAACTTTGCATAGTGAGTAAAATCAGATTGTTACTATTCCAGTCATTAATTGTATTTCACTTGTAATTTTCATACTGCCAAACATATATTCCAGTTTGCAATTAGTTTAACAGCTTTTGTTTATTCCTTCATATCATGTTTCCTCTTAATTTAAGAAAAAATGTTTAGGTTTCCTAATCAGAATACTGTAATTTCATGATAGAATTATGATTACAATGCTGATAATGCTTTCCAAGGGAGTGTTTAATTATTTGGGGTAGATTGAACCAAGTGTTCTGGAAGAAAAAGAGAACAGAGAATACAATATCACTTACTTGATATTTTGGCATCATTACTCACTGACTTATTCTGACCTGGATTCTCGAACAACCTTCTGCAGGTGCAAAACATGCCTCAAACAGGCTGTATTCCATTTGCAAGAAGATAGATATTCCATATGCAAGAGAAATTTAACTGGATAACCAGTCCCATGCACAAGCCCACTTCCTACTGGAAGTAGGCTTCCTACTATCCTGCAGTATCTCACACCCAATCACATCAGTCTAAATCTACTTAGAAAATTACTTAGCTTCTCGCATTGCCTATGCAAGCATGGTAAAAGGAAGCTATAAATGTCCTTTATCCCAGTAGTTTGGCTACATGATATGCACTTCCCATTTAACTGCCCACATTGTTTTCCACTTGAATATGAGCTACAACTCTATCACATTAAGAGGCAATCCAGGTTTTGTACAGCTATCACGCAAAAGCAAAATATTAAGGATATTTAATGAAGCCCCATCCTCAAAACATAATGGAAATTGCACAGATTAAAAAAACATTAAGTGAAAAATTGACAAATATTTCAGGCTGTACAATATTAAAATTAATCCAGCTGAGCAGAATAAATTTGGTTAGGAGCTGGATTATTATTGTTTAATGCCAGAATAGCAGATCCTGATGGAGACTCCTATTTTTATATACTATATTTATTTTTCATTCAGTCACTTTTGCCTGATTTACAAATCTAATGTTAGACACACTACTAAAAATGGAATAGTTCAGGCATGTAATTTGGAAAACTGAGCCAAGAGACTTCTGGATGGAGAGCTTGTCACTTAAGACAAGTGGGTTTTTTGTCATTTGGCTAAATCAGTTCCAGACAATGTAAGTATCACCAGCTGGGAAGAAGAAGAATAAAAATAACAATAATAGTACCAATAATAAATTTTTTACAACCTTCAGAGAGTTCATTTGAGTATGCACTGAGATGTATTGGTACTCAAATACACAAATGAAACCTGTGGAACTAAATATTCATATGGGGTCATCCTAAAACTTGCAAAAGCATGGAGAAGCCTCCACTGAAGGAGTTCAACTTCTTCTGAAAGACAGTAAAAAACTCCAGCCAAGTTTTGTAAGGGCTGAGTGAAACAGTCACAGTAATTGAATCTTTCTCCAGCAAAAAACCCAAGATGTCTTGAAACCCAGTATTACTGCATCAGGCCATATGTGCCGGATCATTAAAGGCAGTTGAAGTAAACAGATAAGTAGGAAATCCAGTCTGGCTTTAAGAATCTGGAGCGCAATCAACTACTTCCACAAACTCAGTGAAGTGACCCAGAGCTCAGCAATTGGAACAATGAAAAATGTTTATGCATTTTGCTCATAAATTGTCTTTCACTGAATGCTTGGGATGTGAAAATAAAATGCTTTGCTTGTCATTTTGACTTTGGGAGAAGGAGTATTCTTAATGCATAATAAATACATATTTTTAGATCTGTTCTTTAGAAAACTTAATACATTAACAAGGAAATAGCAGCCAGTTCTGAAACAAATAGGGCAGTATAGACCTGCAATGCCAAAACCCATGGTAAAAGTACTGACTGAGGTGAAAACTGAACCCTTGCTGGTCTGGATCTAAAATTCTATGGGGATCAAATATAACCTGAGTTTGTTACTTCTGAATATCCAGCCAGCTTGAACCTGACACAACTGGGAACATCCAGCATTGCCAGGAGAGGAAGGAGGTTCTCCCCTCGTCCCCTGACAGCCAGAGGCTCTGTTAGGCTTAAGTGCTGATCCTGCAGCAAAAGGCATCTTTGAACAGCTGAGGTTCACAACAGCCTTCACAGGCTGATCCCAAACTGCTGAACCATGGAGATCAACCTTAAAACCTGGTGTTAACAGCTTGGTAGAAAAAAAGAGAGAAGTTAAAAAAAAAAAAAAAAAAGTTTCATTTATTTTAAAGATTTGAAGCTCCTTTTTGGTGAAACAAATTCTCTTCATTTTGGGTCCCATCCTCTTTCTCACACAACTTTGGAAAGAATAACATAATTTTCTTCTCTTCAGCCACCAAAAAAGTCCTGAGAACCTGGGATATTGCTCTTATTACAGGTCATACCTGCAGTGACAGCCCATAAAGATCTTTTACCAAATGAGTAAGCAGTCTTATATTTTATTACATCATAGGGTATGGTATTAATGAAAATCAAGAAATATCAGTATCCTGTTTTTCAGTGATTCTTTTAAAACAGATATTAAGAAAAGAATGTATTTTGTGTTAATGTATAGAAAAGAATGTATAATACGTTAATTAACAGAAGAAGCACAATTTTCACTTGGTTTAAGGTACATTCAGTCAGCCAACATATCAGGTTATTGAAATCCAGAATGCACACTCTTGTTCAAATGGTCTGCTGAAACCAGAACAAAACATCTAAGTCTGAGCCAAAATTAAACATTCTCAGAAAAAAACAGGAACAAAGGTAGTTATTTGTAAGGCAGATGTTATATATTGGAATTTTTAAGTCATTGTAATTTATTTTGCCTGGAAGCAAGCAAGCCTGCCATTTTCATACCGCTCTTTGGGGGTTTTTTACCCAGTTTTATGCCACTGGGTAGTATTTACTGATGAAATGCAGTCAGAAGAGCTTTCTGTGTAATTGCACTTTCAGTGAAGCAGTCAAATCCTCTTCAGCACTTGCTTGCTCTCACACCCACATATTCTTATTCGTATGCAGTGTCTTATCTCTTGCTGTCTGGCCTGTGAATTATGTGTCTGCCTTTATGTTTTCTGCCAGTGTTTGCTCATCACTGGTTGGTCATTTTTCACCTCCTGAGTTACACAGTCATCACTTGTTACCACTTGTACTTCCATGATAGAAAATGAAAAGTATATCCCTTCAATATTTAACCCTGTTTGTGCTAAAAGAGGCTGAGGACTATTCTAATCACAACATGTGGGGGGTTTTTTCTTGATTAATCAAGATCAATCTAAAGCTGAAAAACCAGGTAAGGTTTCTGTAGTGTATTGTTAGTAAAATTATCAGAGTAAGCAATAGTCTTGGCCTATGTGTGTGAAATACTGGGCCATAACAAATCACTGTGGGGTTAACTCTGCTCTTCTGGTGCACAGCAGGCTGAGAGGGGGAGAGACAAATTAAATGGAGATGCACACAAGTGTGTGTGAATTAGAGAAGACTGCAGGGCAGCAAATGGCTTCCTGAAAGCAGCAAGAAGCACTTAACCAGAGGGACCACGTGAGCAGCAGGAATGATTTGCTCCCTTAGCTGGGAGATGTGGCAGCATCTGCCCCACTGCTGCCATTAGGTCACCATAAACACCCCCCATTCTCTGCCATGCAGCACTGAGAATCAGATACTGGTGCAGTGACTGTCTCCCTGGTATTGCTGCCAAAAATACTTCAAGGGCATGTATGAATGGAGGAAAAAACCCCAGCAGTTTGCTTTTCAGACTGAATTACCAGCACAAGAATGCATGCATTTTGATGAAAATTCTGTTCACATAGCAAAGTGTTCAAGAAATTGAAGCACCTATGGGATTTCCAGTAGTATATCCTAGGAGGCTTCCTTTATTTCTTGTGACTTTCACTAATAAATTAATTGCTGACAAGTTTATCACACATTGTGTGCACAGATCTTCAATTGTCTTTGGCTGTGCATTCCCTTAATGCACTTTGTTCTGACAATACCAGAAAAGTCTCTAGGCATGCCAGAAATAGTAACATTCATGCAAATTCCTTGGCCCCAGCTGAAAGTCAACAGAAAAAAATACAGTTCACCATTTGCTAGTAAAACATCAGTATTGCTTACAAAGGAAAAAACAGACTTAAATAGCTACTTATTTATGAAATAAGTAGCTGAATCATGGAACCATATGTGCCAGAAACCTTGCCAAAAAAACCTGTTTGGTTTTTTTTACTGGAAATGGATTGAGAGAAATGAGTGCATTGTCCGGACTCTTTGGAAGCAGTTACTACCAAGAGATTGATCACATGAGGACAATCCTATCTCCATCTGGGAAATGGGTTCCATGGGTTCCATGCCCACGGCAGGAGGGCTGGAACCAGATGAACTTCCAGGTCCCTTCCAGCCTGAAGCACTGTATGACTGTATGGATTGAGAGTCTGACAGCCCACTTTGCACAGCAAACCCCTGTAGTCAGACACAGGTGGGGCTCCAGCTTCAGAGTCATGAGGCTGTCTGACCTGAGCCCAGGGCCCAGCCACACCCCTCCAGGGGGCAGCTCTGGGGGGAAAGAAACCCCCCCTTGCCAGGCAGGGCAGCCCATTAACATGGGTGAAGCTGAGCTGACCAGAGACACATGGTCAACCACCACGACAAAGCTCCCGCTCTGCCCGCTCCTCAGAGAGCTACAGGTTTAGGGAGGTACATGCTGGAAATCATGGATCCTTATTTCCAGCACACACTCCAGGAAAAACAGCACCTGAGGCAATGTCAGAGGAATGCCATATAGGACAAATTTTGAAACTTCTCCAGTTAAAGATAAAAAAGCAGAAAAAAAGAAGTCAAAAATTGCTATTCTGGATATTGGAGCTAAATCACAAGTCACTTGGCAACTTGTTTCTCACGAGACGTCTGGGAACAAACAGTGAATTTGCTGCCAGGAAGAATAAAGGGTAACATATTCACAACTATGGTTACCATTCCTGAAAGGCTGCACAGCCAGCCATGGTCTATAACCCCTGTGTGTTCAGGGGTTATAGAACTGAAACTACCCTTTCTTTCCTGAGAGATAGAATTAGGGTGACAATGTTCAGGCAAAGACTGTCTGGTCTGAATTAAAGACCAACACTGTAGAAATGAACATGCAAAAATTCATTGTTATTTTCTGTGGTGTGCAGCAGTTAAGTATTCATTCCCAACCTTGTGAGCCTGAAAATGTGCTGGAGGCCCAATTGAATAAAACAACTGCTGTAGAGCATGGAACAGCACCTTGTACTGCTTTAGAATGCAGCTGTGTAGCTGAACAGTGCTGCTGGTGGCACTCTCTTCTACAGAACCAAAACAAAGGGCTGTGAGACAACCTGTGGACAAAACACCTTGGGTTTTGTGCAAGAGACCCGTGCTGCCTACACTCTTCTGACCAGGGACTTGTAGAAGCATGCCCTAAATAAGGCTTGCTCCTTGCAAGCAGACCCATATGAAACTGTACAAATCATGGGGTTTACAGAGCAAAAGTCTACACAAATCTAGGAATTTTAATACAGTTTGAAAGGCTCAGAGGGTACACATACTTGCTTTCTCTCCCACTCAGACCCTAGAAGCATCTTCCGTAGTCACAGTAAAAAGCCTTAATTTTTCACCTTCCAGCTCACTGGAGTGCAGACAGGCCATTTTTAGCACATTTTGTCACAAAAAAAATACGTGACATTCTGGTCAAATTTGACATCTATGTCAAATACTTCTCAACAACAAACTAAAATTTTAAAAATTCTCATCACATGACACATGAATTTTTCTGAGGGCTGAAAGATTTTTAGGACACATCTTTTTCATGAGTACTCCACTGCCAAATATCACCTACTGTTACCTGCAGTTTTGGAGGCTGTGATTGAGTTCCACTGCCCTTGAAGAGAAGAAAAACAAGTTGCTTTTCTCTAGCTCTGGAGACCAAAACCACTGAAACAACATGGTTCCCTAACACAAGAGCCAATTTCTATAATGAACATCTTGAAAACAAATCCCAAACCTTTCATCACCTTGAATACATTCTAGAATAGAGAAACCCTATTTTATCTTGCACTTGTTACGTTGACTTCAGAAATATCATGGGTTCAAAAAGTGGAACAGCTGGACAAATAAAAAAATAAGATAAAAAGGAAAAGGAAAAGGAAATCACAACAAAGAAAGTCAATGGAATGTTCAGTTGTGGAGGGATCTGGAGAAATATGAAAACAAGCTCTTCTCTTCCCCAATGGGCTGATTCCTGGTGCCTGGGTTTATGTACCAGTCATGACTTTTCCAGCTTTTCAAGGGATGCTAACACAGAGAGACCCTGCCTTCCCCTCCACTCTCTGGCAAGGAGGACAGTCACTGCAGGGAGAGGGTAGCGCAGTCCAGCAGGCAGCGAGGCCTGGGAAACCCTCATCTCCACAGGGATGCCTCTCCCAGCTGGCTTCCCTCTCGAGGGCCCACTGCTCATCATTTCCCACTGCTGCTGTAAGACTCTCAAGTGCTTTGATGTGTGAAGCTAGCCAAGTATCACCTTCAGGAGGTGAGCAAGGGGAAGAAGTTATTCCACATGCATAAGGTGCAATTCCAAGCAAAGCTCTTTGTACTGCTGAGTAAACAGTCTGGCTTATCCTGTGCAATTGCTTCCTATTGACCTGTGAGATAAGGACTGGGGCGGTCCATTGGGACAGTGACCCAAAGTCTTTTCCAATGCATAACAGATAAGACAAAATTGAAACCAAAAGAGATTACATTTAATTTCCTAGATGCAGCCAGAAGCTGTGATCCAGTGGGAAACACTGTGTGTGTGCATGCACATACACATCCTCTGTGCTACAGGGAGTGGTCAGTGTCTAGTGTTGCCAGTAATTGTTGTTTTGCCTTTCAGGACAAAAGCTCCAGAAAGGAGAAGGCACTGAAGCATGATTTTAGTCTGGGGATCCAATTACATACTTCCACCTTTTCTTTTCTTTTCTTTTCTTTTATTTTTTTTTTCCCCTTTTGATTCAGTGTCTTTCTAGCAAGTGCTAAAACATTCCAAATCAACAGCATGCAGCTGTGGACATGCACATCTCAAAAGTGAAAGAAGCCTTTGTTCCTGAGCCACTTGTAACCAAAATGCAAAATGTAATTGTGAAAAATGAATGTGAAAATTCTGCTAAACCAGACCTTTATTACTCTTTTTCGTTATGCAAGTTATAAGGTTGAAATCACAGATATAGAAGTTTATTTTTCAGTAATTAGACAGATCCTTTCTCAGGCAAGCACAACACATTCTTAATAAATTAAATGCTGTATGTATACTCTTCTCCTTTCCTCTTTCAATTTTTCATTCAAATTATCTTCTATAATTTCCTTTATTTTAAAAAAAAGTACTTCAGAAGTAATAAATACTCTAAATAACATGAAACTACCTTTCATCTTTCATCTTTCAACTGCTCTCAAAAACAATAAAAAATCTCACACAACATATAATTAAAATATTATGTTACTATTTAAGAACACAAACAGGAAAGTACCCCTGTCAGATGAAAATCTCTTGAGCTATTATAACTTTCTCTGATTCAGCAGACATAAAATACTGTAGCATAAAACTAATTTCATGCTGACAAATAAATCAGCGTGTCATATTCACATTACTACATACTCTTAAGTAAATGTTCACTTGAAATAAAGTATATGCTACATTGTTTTTTAAAAAGCATGTAGAAATGCATGTATATACATTATGTGGCATTTAATGTAATCACAACTGAGATGACTTCTGCATGAAAATCTGGATTCACCTAACTTTCAAAAGTCTGAAGGAATAATTTCAGCCCGCAAATATCAGTCCCATGGTCCAAAACTCAAAGGACAATGTTACATCAGGGATTCAGTTGACCCATCATGTATTTCCACTTCATTATAATATTTTTCTTCATTTGCAGTAAATATCTAAAGCAGAGAAATGTATTTCCAAACAAAGAGATGAAGTAATTTTATATATCTTTACCAGCTATCTTTTTTCAAATGCATTGGTACAGATGGCATTTTAGCTTAAGATTGTTTTCACTAATCATTAACAAATGTCATCCTACTTAAGATGTTATTCAATAAATGCATACTTTAGAGTTTTCTAGGGAATATTTATTAGAAAATGTATTAAAAACAATGCTTTTTTATAAAATGTATTATATGTACATCAATGAATCCAAGACAGCTTCAGTTTTCTTTGTGTTTTTTTGTATAATTTGCCTATTAGTCCTCTTTTATTGCTGAATATATTAAAGCAATCTCTTGAGATATTGTTTATAAATTCTGGAACAGCTTGTATTTTCTTATATCCTTTTAGGCAAGAGCTTGTTTTCCTTACTCTTTTCATATTCCATGGAGATTTTGAAAAAATTCAAATTTGTCTAATTGTCCATTTAAAATTTTCAGTTGACTTGTGTTCAGCGTTATTACCTGCATCAAGTTTTCGTATACTTTCATGCCATGCAGATAAACCACAATAATTCTGGAAAGCTTCTAGCTGTATCAGCACCACTAGCACATATTGAAGTCCCGTTTGTTACAACAGTGATCATTACTAGTTTGTCCTGTTCCTGTGAAAATTCCCAGAGAGAGTCCAAAGTGCATGGCAAAGGCCACTAAAGTCTTGTTTTGGAACTTGTTTGCAGGTTGCCGTCACCTGGGGATACAATCCAGCCATCAGAACACTTGACAGCATTCTGCAGTATTCTCAGCCTGGCCAGCAGCAGTCTGGGGTGGGTCAGGAGAGCCACACTCTGTGCAACCTCGCTGCAGGGGAAGGGACAGTGTGTCCCACCTACCCCATCCCCAGCTGCACAGCATGGAGAAGTCACAACGTGAACTAGAATGAGCTCCCTTCCTGGATGTGTGACACATGAGATGTTCTACAGACACCAAACAATCTGTACCAGAATGCTTTAACTTAAATTGCTTGGCTGGACTTTACACTTGAGTTTCACAGCAGAATGCACTTAGTTAGGTTACAGAGTCAGCGTGAGAGAGCCAGGCTACCTTCCTTCCACTGTGTTCTGCTCATCATCCACTCTGCTGGGTATTGTGGCATTGCAATTTCATTTCTGCAATGATTCAGCTCTTATACTGGGAGTTTGCATCTTCTTATGTAGTTCTTCTTCCCCCTGCAGTTTTTCATGAGCTTCATTCGAATTCCACTGAATGAGAACACTGCCCACTGGAAGCCACAGTACTTTTTTTTTTAATAATAACATTTCTCAGCAATGGTTTTGGCTGCCTTTATAAGAGAAACAAAAGAGAAAATGTGTAGCCATTCAATCTATTGTAAGGAAAACCAACAGAGACCGCTGCTTACAGGTACCTACTTCTCTGGATGTCTCCGCTGATCACTGAAGCCAAGATGGGTTTTTTTTACATTATATGTATTTTCTTTTTCTCTAAATAAATATGTACTATGCTGAGTCTGAGTTTCCTTAATTTCACAGGTTAACCATCTATCCTACAGTACAATCATTTGTGTTTACATAATGAGCTTTAGTACTATTGTCCATATTATGATTACACCTATACCTATCAGAGACTTCTCATTTTCATTCTTTGCTTTAGTAAATATTGATTATCTGTAACTATTTTTAATATACAGATATGCATTGGGAACTTATGCATTTTGCATAAGCAACTGATCAACAGAAAGCCTTGTAATATACAGAAGACATTATGTAGTATAATAATCAGAATGTGAAATTTGGGATTATGTGCATAGTGAGAAAAATACTGAAAACAAAACAAATATTTTTTAAATATTACCTTGAAACATTAACAGGTAGCTATCTTATTTGGTTAAACTGGGTGCATTAGAGAATTTTATAGTTTCTGTAAACGAGATGTTCTGTGTAAGTACACTTTTAGCCTTAGAGAAACAACAGCCTGAGGTTGCATTTGACTCCCTGGGATAATAGATGACTTAAACATTCTCCTTCACTAGCTTTAATGGTTGAATTGGACAGCTTCCTGTCTGACAGAAAGAAACCTTCTTTCCCCATGGATCTCTTCTTTCATAAAGGTCAGCACAGCGTCTGTTTTGCCTTTGTCACTTAAAAAAAAAAAAAGTCAGTAAATGTACCAGTATATTTGCTAACCCTTGACTTCCTGAGGTTTTTCCCCCTTTTTTAATGAACTAAAAAAAATAAAAGAGAACAAATGAGTGAAAGCTATTCTCATTGAAAGTGTTTGCTTTACAGTATTGTAATATTTATATTCCATCAATCTTCAAAAAAACCCACCCATATGGGTATTTTGCAAGTATTTCTTCCCTTGTCAGACAAAAAGTTATTTTTACCTAACAATTAAGGCACTTGCTAAGATGCTTCTCACAGATATTTCTTCCCATGCAACTATTTTTTCATACAATTGCTAAGATTAAAAAGAAGATAATTTACTCTTAAGAGCTGTTCTCAGTGAAATAAACTGTCTGAAGAAAAGTCTGAGTGCACTTCCAATTACTGGACATGCGTTATTTTAAATGCATTTTGGTTCTATACAGTTTTCCAGTTGTTTGCATTAGCTGTCAACCATAAGTTGACTACGAATTTTAGCCACAGATTACTTGGTGTATGGGCTTACTAGTAATGCACTTTGCATTTTTAAGAATTAGTCATAATTCACACAGCATGCAAATCTAACAAGTGATTCTTCCTCAGTGTAATTTGAGGGGACACTGTAAGGCAGATGCAAATGTCAATATTACCCTCTACATGTAAACATGCCCTTTGTTTGCATAATCCTCACGGGTATCATGTTTCAGCATTTGTCTGTTTTCAGCAGACCAAAGGGCAAAGTGGTGGACAGATCAGCAGTAGTGTACATCATGAGAGGCAGTCAAACAGCTTTTGGCCTTGGCAAAACCAAAGTCACCAAATTCAGTTTCTGGTTATGATGTGGTCAGTTTTACACATCAAGTGACATTTGTAGGAGTCAAACAAAGGAGATAATGCCCAGTGCTTCACCCTTCTCCTACAACCCCCACTACAGCACATGGAAGACACACTAACAACTCCATCCTGGGGTGTGATGCAGCAAGTGTTTGTACATCCACACACATTCATAGCCCCCCACAAGTAAATGAAAACCATACTCCACAATCCAAAACATATCCCCTGCCCTAAGACAAAATGTTTCATTTGCTCTTTTGACCAGCTATTAATGCCCCTCAGCTCTGGTGATCGTGTCCATCAGGCCAGGATCAGGCCAACAAGACTGACTGGACATACACAGCAGATCCCAGCGGTGAGGCAGCTGTGTGAGGGACCTCATCCATGTCTGCAGGAAGGGGTGTCAAAGGGATGGAGCCAGGCTCTCCTCAGTGGTGCCAAGCAATAGGACAAGAAGCAATGGGCAGAAACCCCCACACAGGAAGTTCCACTGAATGTGAGGAAGAACTTGCCTGCTATGTGGGTGACCAAGCACTGGAACACCTTACCCAGAGAGATTGTGGAGTGTCCTTCACTGGAGATATTCCAAAAACCATCTGGACACAATCCTTGTCATGTGCTCTGGGCTGTCCCTGCTTGACCAGCAAAGTGGGACCTGATGACCAACTGTGGTCCCTTCTAACGTGATCCATCCTGTGATTCTGTAATTGAGGGGTTTTGTCTCCTTTTCACACACATTACTGTCAAATCCTAAAGAACAGTGGGTTTTGCTTTGTAAAATTGAGTGATGCAATAAACAATAGTTTTCCCTGCAAAAAT
Source organism: Poecile atricapillus (assembly GCF_030490865.1). Classification (NCBI taxonomy): domain Eukaryota; kingdom Metazoa; phylum Chordata; class Aves; order Passeriformes; family Paridae; genus Poecile; species Poecile atricapillus. The sequence continues at coordinate 124,593,380 of NC_081250.1, read as the reverse complement.
TAGACTGCTCTTGCTTGAAATTGTTATTTTAAAACAATGGCTTTTTATATTTTGTTAATCTATAAATTTTCCAAAATGTTTCATTTTCTTTATGTGCCCACACGCTTTCCTGCTTGCAGACCTGTCTCAGATTTTGGACACTTGTTGGCTCAGAAACCTTCCTGGAAATGCATTTTCACAGACACACCTCAATGTACAGCCTAGCTCAGTTGGCTCCACGTTTCCAGCACAGGACTCATTTTAACCTTCATGTGTTCAACCAAACCAGCAGTACAAGCTGACCTCCTTAAGGGACAATTACCTGTCAAAGGAAGTTTTTTGGCAAGAGTATTTTTTAGTATCACCAACTCTTACTTCAGATCTATTAACTTTTATTGCAGTTAATTTCAAAACTTCAGGTTGTTCTGAGATCTATTATCACCCACTATCTGACTTCATAGGTCTGGGAATTTTCCATGTAGCACATGTATTCCTAGAAGGATTCTAATTAGAGGATTTGTTGTTTTGTTAGTGTGTCAGTAGGAAGTACCTCTTTGAACATGCAACTCTATACAAAAGTATTCTTACTTTCTATTGCACTGCCAGGTGCTGCACATTTTAATTCTAATTTCACCCCCCAGTTTGCCTGCTGCATTTATTGCCTCAGCTAAGCCAAATACTAAACTCCAGATAAGGGACAGCAGCCTTTGCAGATTATTCCAAGAGCAATGAGGCACTCGTGTCTTTGCACAGCCACAGCAGAGTTTCTTTGGGCTGCTGGTAATTTCTCAGCACGGGGCAGCAGCAGCAGCAGCAGCTCCGTGGGTGAAGCCCTGCCCTGGCCCCAAGGCGATGGCAGCGCCTCCGGGAGAGTTTAGGATGGATTCATTCACCGGGTTCACTGCTGACGTGTTAAAGACAGTTCTGGCTCCCTCTCGTGGAGCATGAGCCATAGGCAAGGCTTTGCCAAGCACTGGTTACATGCCTGCCCTAAAGTTTATAGACTAATAATATAAACTCTTTCATTACACAGATTAATGCACTCTCACACTCTGATTTCTGAAAAAAAAGAAAAATAAAAATTAGTTCCTGTATCTTCACCATCTTATCTTCACCATCTTCTTACTCTAGACCACCACACTCTCCAACATAATGCTTCAATTCTTCCTGAGACTTCAGCAAAGATCCAGTGGGGTCCTTTCCTTCCTCAGTACTTCCCTGACTCTGCCTATCTGATATTCACCTTCCACCTCTAGCTCCTGCATGCACCACACCCAAAGATGGAAGATGCTCTTGCCAGAGCTCTCCTTCAGCACACAGCATCACACTAAGGTCTGTTTCTAGGATAAAGAGAACCAATACTGCAGATAATATTTACATTTCATTCTTGTGGTTGTTTTCTGAGATGTTTCAAATTTTTTTTTACAGCATCTCTTTCATATAATGAAATAAAAAGTGACACTACAACGTGGTAAGAATTGCTAATGTCAGATACAGAAGTCATGAATATTTTCCTTTTCTCCCTTTGCGTTTCAATTCAGCTCTCCATGGATCTATAAAATATGAAGATGACATCATCTTACTAAATGGTCATGTTTATTTGATGGTCCTTTATTACCTTCATTAAGCAGAAGAAAATGAAATGTGAAACAAGAACCAGGGGGAGAAAAAGGCATTACTTAGACTTAAATCTTTACAAGAGGATCCCACATTGTGCTTGACTGGTGAGAAAATACCTTGCTGCTTCACTTCAACATGAAGTTTTCTATGTGAATTTTATATGAGGTATTAATTGGTATGGCATATCAGAGTACGCAACATTTTTCAAGCCCAGAATTCCACCATGTGCCATATTCATCACTGCACTTGAAGTACAGACCACCACAGAAGAAGTCAATTTTTTGTACAAAAACTTCTACAGAAGCAAGCTGTGCAGCCTTATAGACACAAAAAGGAAAGTGATGGCATCACAGGCATAACAGGGTTGGTTCTGCAGCACTTAAAATGCCACTCATAAGTCTTACTCTTCATTAATAAACTAAAGCAAGTTTTATATGATGTGTTTTATTTTTGTCTATAAATGGTAATAAATATTGCAACTCATAAGTTAAAAAAAATCTATTAGACTGTCAATGAGAGGTATGACCTTACACAGAAGCATGCCCTGGAAGAGGGTTACTTGCATTTTCCCCAGCCTCTGCAGGACTCCACTGGACTGGTGAAATGTTTCCAGCATAGTAAAATGTTGTTTTTCCCTTCATGACAGCAAAAAGAACAAATACAACAGCTGCTTCCTAAGAAGATGCAGCCAAAGTAAGTAAAATGGTGCTCCTGGACAAAGAGTGGGCACCTCCTACACCTCCCATATTCTAGTATTCTAGTCTTGAAAATGTCTATATAATCCCAGTCCAATCCATAGCAAGCTACTTGATTATCCTAGGTTGAACTGTTTGGTTAGCCTAATCCTTCTTACTCTGTAAACACTCATGACAGCAATAAAGTAATTAATAATAACAATGCTAAGTAGTGTTCCTTGAGAGAATGCAGTAATTTTGATTTGAAACTTCTGTATTAGTGAAAGCTGACAGACAACAAACATCTTTGGAAAATTCCTGCTCCTCATAAATTGAGGCTGTTATGCTGGTTATATTTTTTCTCTTACATTCGTTATGTGTTTTATTTTCACTTTTAATTCTCAGAAAAACAAGTGCACCTTGTAAAGAATCTAGTTTGCAATAACTCAAATCTCTGAAAGCCCAAATGATGCTCAGTCAATAAGAACTCATTTGTTTCAATAAGAACTCATTTCATTATGGTTCTTGTGACTGGTCTTTGCAATATTTTCTTTCAGTATTTTGAGGCAGCTCACAGTCAACAAACTCACATCTCAAGGAACTTACTCTCTTACTCAGATGAACTGGAAGAAGTGGCCAATACTGATTCTGCTAGAGTTGCTGGTTCTCAGCCAGCCAAAGCTCTCAGCAAAGATGACTTGCATGGAATTGTATTTTTTCTTACAAAAATATTTTTAGAATATGATATGAGAAAATTAAAAAAAGAAAGCCAAAACAAAATGAAAACATAAGTCTGCCTCCTTATTCCACCCTCAAATAAAAACACAAATTACATAATAGAAATTGTTCCATGCATAACAAGAAAATTGCAAGAGGCTTGCAGGAATGTCAAAAACAATGCATGTGTCTTGCTGAAACCTCCAAAATTCTGATAAAATCACAACTTTTGGCTTCTGACCACTATTACAGGCCAAAACAATATTTTGTCTGTAAGTAATCAAATTATGTAATAATTGCTTGTCACTAGACAACCATTGATTTTAAGATGAGTTTTCAGTTCTTGGGGACAAAGCATAAACTAAACATAACCAGCAATTGCTTGTTAATTCTTTAAATGGTCATTAAAATCAAAGAAATTATCTTTTCACTCCCCAGAAAACTACACTTCTTAACTCTCAACTTTAAAGAATCAGCAAATACGTTAGTGTGGCTTTGCTAAATTTGTTCTTGATTTAATTATATAGAAGATATAAAAGTGCTTGTATCAAAAAACAAAAAGAAAAAAAGTGAATGTGAGAGACAGACTTTAGTGTATTGAAAATCTTTGCTACAGCTCAGGACTGAAAAGTACTATTGGCCATTTTATTTTATCTCTTACAGTCTCCTAGCAACATTATTTTCATATTTTTACCACCTTTTTTTTTTTTTTTATTCTAATCTTTATCTCTGACACAATACCAACTAAAGGCTAACGAAACACAGAAATATGTTGGGGTTTTTTCCCCTTGGTTAGAAGCCATCTTCAAGGATCTAGCCTGAGGTTATTTGTTAACTAATTGCACAGATAAAACACCCATTAGTTTATCTAGCTCTTTCCCATTGTGGTCAGTATCTAGATTTACCCAGGAGTAAATCCTATTCTCCCTCTTCGGTAGGCAATAATCAGGCAGTTCAAAACTTGCTTTTGCACCAAAGGATCTCTGCTCTCTTGATGTCAACTGTATGTATCAGTCCTTGTCAACTTCTATTTTTCTTGAGTATGCTTGAGTCATCTTCTTCCAGATCTGTATTTCACCAACACCTTAACAGTAATGTTTCCTTTCTTCAGAGGAAGTGTCTTTACTGCTGATCTGCCAGTTCTCTATGCCTAGAAATGAGAAAGTGATCTGGCATGATTATTCCTTAAAATAAGTCCTTAAAATTCCTTAAAATACAAGCTGGCAAGGGAATAAAAACAAACAGTCCTTCTACAGAACACTTCAGACATCTGTACCAGTGAAAGAAATGCAGGAACATGAATGGAAGCCCCTAACTGTAGGAAATACTACGTGTGGCTGCCTGGGCCAGTTAATATAGCTGAGAATGGATTGGGTAATTGATGTAGGCTGAATATGTGGCAGAACAATCCTGGGGGGAAGAAATATCCTGTTACCATGTGCCAGGAGAACACACCCTTGGCAGAGGGTAGTGGGAAGTGTTATGTTGAAGGTGATCTGGTAACGGTGAGGAGAGCCAGAATTCTGTCAGAAGAGTTATACCTATAGTTGTCCAAAAAAGTCTGTGTCCTAGTGCTGGGGAAAGAAAACAAAATCTGGTAATAATTTAAGGGAGAAGACAGATTGGCAGAGAAAGTAAAGAAAGCAGAGAGAGAAGATTTCCAATGGTCAGCAGTGCTACCAGGAGAATCCTGTGCATACATAGGTAGGCCAGGTAGCAGAACCAGCATATGGCATATGCCAGCTTAGCATTTCTGGGGGAAAAAAAAAGAAAAAAAAGAAAAAAAAGAGGAAGAGGAGCAAGGGACATCAAGATAGGACACTTCAAAGGAACTGATTCTATTTCACTGGTAGAAAAGGAGTATATCTCAAAAAAATATAAGCAAAATAATAATAATAATAATAATGATAATAATAATAATAATAGATTAAAATTACAAAGAGATCACTTGTGGGTTGTGGGTCATCAATTATCTGAGCTCAAGAAGTATACAACAGGAAATAAATGAGTGGCAAAAATATTTTTGAAGCATGAAGGACAGAATGAGGCTGTCCAAAGTACAGAGGCAGATCTGTCAGGCAAAGGTCATAAAGAAGAAAAGAAAATATGCTGTCCACATATATTGTCATGGGACAAGCACAGAAAGAGATGGCACAGAAAAGGTCAGTGTTTATTCATTGTCTGCTTTACACTCACACTCACAACTGTATTTTGCTTTCTACTGACTCACTGCTACCAGGTGCAGATCTTTCACATCTTCCTACTGAAATGCTTATTTTCCTTCTCCTACTCCCAGAACTACCACAGTGATTGAGGTTTTTTGCAGTATTTATCCTCCAGCATACACTATACCACTCACAGCTCCAAGGCACACTCTCCATTACATAGGCAATACATGGATTAGCAGGGGACACAAAACACACCCTTCCAAAATAGTGTTTTCAGTGACAAGTTTGTTTGAAATCTGAATTCTAGGTCATGCACCCAGCTAGTTCTACATTGCCTTGGCTGTATTTCTCTTACTGTACAAGCCTGTCATAAATAACAGTATCAAAAGCCCTAAAAACGCCAAGGCAGATTAAATTCATGGCTTCCTCTCTGTTCAAATGACATGTTATCCTAACAAAGAAAGAAATAATATTGGCTCAACACAACTTGTTGATTATAATTAATCTCATTTTGTTCTTTCAAGTACTTTTATGTATTTAGAATTTTTATTCCAGAATTTATCTGGAAATTGGAGATAGTTGACTGGTCTACAACTATCCCTACTTTTCCTTTTTCCCTTCTTCCTCTTCCCTACCACATCTGTTTTCTCAGCACTTTTCCTGTCTTTCACATATGCAGAGAGTGCAAGCAGCTCTAATTTTCAAACAATTTCAAACAATTTTAATTTGGGGTTGCATAAAATGTTGGCTGATGCAACATCCTGCCTCTTAATTGCTGCTCTAAATTCTCTTATTTGAGAAGGACTACTATTGAGTAGCTCTCAATAGAATAAATTACAGACATGTCTTCCTACAAATATTTGCACTTCACATAAAGTATAAAATGAAAAAGGACATGAATATGTTCAAGTAACCAGTAAAAATTCTGTTAATATTTTACATAAGAACATATCAGATAACCTATTATAAGAAAGGAAAAAAAAAAAAAAAAAGGAAGAAGACTGGAAACTAATAAGCATCATCATTTATTTCATGGCATATTTTTGTTTTCTCTCCTCATTTCAGAATCAAAGTCCTTGAATAGTCAAATATTTCTAATCACTACATTCCTTAAAGTAGAACACAGAGTAGCCTGAGAAAGGAGAGTATTGATAGAAATGGAAGACAAGAAAACAATATCTCATAACAGATGTCTGATCTTTGGCATTTTAGATATTCTTCCTTCATGTTTGCTGATTCATTTCTTGACTCTCTTTCCTGGAAGTCTTAGCTACTTAGTCACACCCTTCACTCATATATCTTTTGAAAAAAAACCATAATTTTTACCTAGTGATGACAGTTTGTCATCTTTCTCTGGAGAATTCATACTGAAGGATGCTTGAGGTGTATCCAAGACTGAAATAATCTGCTTTTGTTTTCACTTAATAAGCTAAAATGTATAAAAAGCTGTGGTACATGAGACTGAAGCACTGAAATCCATTTTCATTTACAGCTCTTCTCAGTGCAATTCTCTAACTCTTAATCCTTTCTTTTAAGGAAGCTTTTCCGAGAGAGCCTTCCCTGTTTGAGAAGAACTTGAAGCTCAGGGTCAGAAGGACATAGACCCATTTTCCCCCAGAGCAAGCATCCCTACCTGGACCCCTGTTTTGCAAAACTGGTGCAAAACACTTCTTTTAGTTCCTTGTAACAGCAGTGACCTCCTCACAGGAGCAGGGCTCCTGGAATAATTTTGCTGCTCACAATTCCTTGTTCTTTCTGCAGTGAAGGGTTCAGAGATGAAAGGCTAGCCTACAGAAATTCTGGGGTTATACTGTCACCAATTTTCAAGCCTGAAAACTTGTTTAAAAAGTCCACATCATTCACATATGGATATACCCAAAAATCATGACAGTAAACACAAATGGAGTTTTTCACATATAATAAAATTCTCAATAATTTGGCTAGGGAAAAATCAATTTAAAATATATCTCATGTATTAGACCACCACAATGTCAAACAACTGAAAAAGATGAAGTCTAACAAACACACAAAAACCCAAAAAAATCCTGAGAGTAGAGTGGATACACAAAGGAGCAAATAAAATCATATAAAAGGAATGGTTTGTTTAGTCGCTTTTATTTTTAATTGAGAGAGAAGGCCTGGGTGGCTATAATTTCATTACAGGGAGCATTACCCATATTTAATAATAGAATGGAAGTTCTCAAGTGCTTTTATGATGTGGTTGTATCACAGTGAATATACAAAATTCCTTACTTCCATATGCAGTCACACAAGATTCCTATCTACCCTGCAGAACTGGATGAGATACCATCTTGTAAGCACCAAGTATCTGGAGCAGTGCCTGCTCAACATGACCAGCCAGCTGTCTTAAGGCCACCAACAAGTGTTCTGCAGATCAGAAGTTTCAAAACCCTTCAATGAACAAATATTTAGAGCATCATGTCTACAAAAATGTTTTCTTGCTACATTTTTCAAACCCACAGAATAATGTTAAGAGACATAAAGGCAGTGAAAAGTCGCCAGAAAACACCATTCCAACATCTGTGCTTCTTTTAAGCTCTGCAGAACTCAGACATGATGACTTATACATACTCACATATGATCACAAATGTAATATATCATAATTTGTCAGGGCAATACAAATCTGAGGATAAAAATAAAAGCACACTATAGCATCATCTACTTTTGACCTTTGCTATTTAGAAGAGGGCAAGCAATTTTTGTTTCTTCTCTGTTAGGAAAAGCCATGATGAAGAATGACAGAGCTGTGTTAGGACATTTCAGACATGACCCTAAGCTCTGCTCCCACACAGAATGGTGGTACTACAGCACCATGTACTGAAAAAAAAAACAAAACAGGGAGTGAACCATACTTGGTTTTCTCTATCTTTGCCTATCAGCTTGGCTGCAAACTGCAAGGTTTCATAATTCCCTCTCTCATGTTGATTATCTGATTTACAACAAAGCACAAGTTTGTATTAAAGCCACTCCTCCTGCCAAGGCATTGAGTGTCTTTCACCCAACTTGGAGGAACTGTGTATCTTCGTGATAGCCAGCCTGCTCTTATCAACAAATGAAACCAGTATTTTGAGATAACAAGATACAAATCCTTTGGCAGCAGTGCTTAAAAGACAGCATTAGGCTAAGAGGAGGGAGGCTGCAGTGATGATGTAGTGTGTAGGGAAAGAGTCCTTAAACAATTTATTTGCTTACAAGCCAAGTATTAACTGGCTCGAAATAGATTCTCTCCAGTAAAGTACTGTCAACAATTAAACATTTCCAAAACTGATTTAAGTAGATTCTAGTTCTAAGGTTTGGAAATATTGATTTTAACAATCTTATTTATTCTCTTGAGCCTTTGATTTCTTTTTCTCCTGACCAGAAAAATCTAATTTATTTTTTGCACAAAAAAGGGTTGAAATGAGATTTGTCCAATTCCTATGTAATCTTTTCACTAAAAAGGAAGAAGATATAATGGAAAAAAGTAGAGATTATAAATGTTTTATAGTATGCAACTACATACAAAATGTTAAAAGTACTATGACAGGGTGTTTTGCATACTGGTAATTGGTTAAAAATCAACTATACAGTAACTTGGAATACATTACACATAAAAGGATTCTATCAAATGAGAAAGTAAAACCTGTGCTTTTTCAAAGACATTTCTTTTGCAACATTCAAACAGTAAGTATTGTTATGGCCTCACTACGAAAGAAGCTTTACAGGTCTGTGTCCAACAACCACTGCATTATAGTGTGACTTGGTGCTACAAGGAAGTAAATTATTTAATAAGTGAATCACTGAAGTTTATAAAAGAAGAATTTATATCTTTCACTGTCAGCACTTTACACCCTCACATATCAAATTACGCCACCACTTCTCAGCGTAGTAGCCTGTATAGATTTATGGCCCAGAACTTTTAGATCAATTAGGAAGACAATAGGTATTCCAGAATCCAGTCCACTTCTACACAGGGAGTTATTTTTATTTTTTCCAACTCTATCTTTCCAAGAACGAAGCGTATCCAGAAAGAGACATCTGTACAAATATGGCACATTAGGAAAGCTTGGTGCATTTGGAAGGAATTAGTATAAATTAAACTATTATGAAAAGTCACCTAATCCATTTTTGAATAACATACAATTTCAGATAAACACATGCAACTGGAGGCCAGAGTGTTATAATCTCAAATTAACCAGCAGCTATAGGAATACTTAATAAAACTTCTAGAAGTACACAGCATGTCTGACCTTGTTAAACTGGCATGTATTAAGACATGGCCTAAGCCAGAAATGAGCTACAGGGAAAGTTTCATACCACTGCAATTTTGTACTGCAGTACAAATTTGATGTGTAAACCATCAGCCATTTAAGCTTCCAAAGTGGCAAGGCTACAGCTCCAGTTATCAGAGCACAGTATTTGATGTAATCCCTCAAACGTGTTTTGCAGCTAACAAAAAGGTAAACATGTCTATGCAGAGTTTAACTCTGCAGGCTACCTAGACTGCCAAGTTTCAGCTGCATGTCCTGGCCCAAATCTCTCACACTAAACAAGGACTGCAGAGCATGTCTCTCCCAACCTCTGAGCTGTGCTCCAGTCACCTAAATCAGGAGGCAGAAAACAGGGACTCAGAATGACTGTTGGGCTTTTGTGGTTTTGGAGATGAAACTGAATATACTCATTATTTGCAAGTCGCTGAATATATGTAACTTTCTTTGTTAAAGACCTACTCAGAATTCTCCAATATGATTTCATATGACATATCTCCAATATGACTAAAAAAAAGACATTTTTATTCAAGAAATCTCTTTTATTCTGAGCTCAATCAGTTTTTGTTCTACAAACACATCTGAAATAACATGGCATTTTGTAGTGTACAATTATTCAATTTAATTAAAAAATATCAGGTAATTTATTACCATCAGTTTTACTCAATACCTAAGTGGCAGGATTCAGAAGGTTTTGGCTTTCTTAACTGTTTGATTTGAAGTTCCACCAGATATAATAAACATGTAACAGAAATGATTCTTCTGTTTTTTTACCAGCCTTCGTATTCCATAATTATCTTCTACTTGGTGAAAATGTAGAGCAGTACTGCTACCTAATGAGTAATTTTCTTCAGGGCAAGAGGCAAATGACCTATTAGATAAAAGACAATTTTATCTGCATGTTTCTTTTTCCATGTCAGAAAAACCATCATGAGGACACTTAGCAGTGGTGGTTCTGAGTGTGTCACCACCATGCTAATTTTTAATGACAGTACTGACTGACAGTGGCACTTGGATGAAGCAGTTAACTGCATAATAATCACTGTGGCAAATGCCACTAGATTCAGTTAGCAATACACTCATCAGTTTATCAGTTTATAAATCAAATAAACCATCTTTCAGCCTTGGCCCTTCTACTGATACTATTTTTTTGCATATATTATTCAGACGAACAATCAATCCAAAATCAATGTATATTCATGGGCAAATCTGTATTCATGAGCAATCTGTATTCAAGGCAAAAAACCTGATTCTTTCACACATAACACAGAAAGGGGAAAGCAAACAAAATCTTCATTGGTTATCAAGAAGTAGGATAGGGAATCAAATTACTTGTTGATAAAGGACAAAACAAATTATTAATTACATAAGAAACAGCATGCAAATGTTTCCACTATATGCAACACCTTTTTATTTTGGCCCTAACTCTGTTGAGCAATGAAACACTTCCCATAAAGTTTTTGCCACTTATTTCCATGCTGCTCCAAAGCAAGTCCTTCTTTCCTACCCTACTGTAAGCACCCTCAAACAGCAAGGGAAGGCCACCCTCTAACATTTGCACATACAGGCAGACCCAGCCAGCACTGAGAGATACCTGCAAAAGCCAGAACAAATATTTGCTACAGCTGACAGATCATTTCAAGTTTTAACTGGAACATTAAAGATGTTTTGTGTGAGCTGTGCCAATTTTCTCCCACTTGTGGGCAGCTAGAGTGAACAAGTTCCATCCTAGCAAGTATTTTTCTTCAGCGCTTCTCCTTCTTTCAGAAGTCAACCAGCCTGTTTTTACTTAAATTTTCTTAAAATAACCTATCAATAGTATTGTCAGGCTGGAAACAGACACCTTTATTCAGCTGAAAGGTATAGGGACATAAGTAGAAAGCAGCAGACAAGAAGATCTTGGATCAACAATGTTACATATAACTAACGCTAAAATTATCGGGATGGGGAGAGGCTGTTCCTGCTTAAAAACCTCAATCTACTTCCTCCCCTCAAAGCAGCCTTGGAAAAAAAGACATTCAATCTTTTTTGGTGAAGATTCTAGTAAAGGATAACACTTGAGACATCCTGATAATAATAGGAGGCAAAGACATCTTACTTAGAGAAACACTTTATTCACTTTTACTGCACCTATATTGTGCAAATTTTTTAGTCTCCAAATTCTTCAGTGCTTATTACAAAGATATTGAAAGCCAAAACCTATATGTCAATTCCAGCTTCCAAAAGTGCTTTCAAATTGTAAGAAATGGACAATTTAATTTTTCAAAGCACAAGCACTGTGGAGAGCACCAACAGGCAGACCTCTCCCAGTAAGCAAGGCAACATATTAGCAACTTCATTCTCTTGGGGCTAAAATATCCTGCATTCCTGATTGCATCTGAAGCTTCTTCAGACTGTTTAGCTTACAGCCTTGCTCCAGAAATCACTGTGAAGCACATAAACCTGTGCAGCAGCCACTGCAGCTTCATACACACTGCCAACCCTCTTCCAGCCTGCCCTGCTTTGGGCACATTTCTCACCTGACTTACCGTTTTATTTAGCTGTTCCCTAAGAAATGAGGAGAACAGATGAGGGGAAAAAAACCAGGCTAGCCCTTAACCTTTTCCCTTAAGCTTTGTCGGGTTCACCAACTTTTTAATAATTTGTCTTGCACCAGAAAAATCATGTACACTTTATCTTCTTGCTACTCTTGTTTAAACATTAATTTAAAAGAAATATACATCTGCCATGTTTATGATCTTCAATTTGTGTCTGTGGTGAGGCAAGATAACCAAAAAGTATTCTCACAAAGTGTTTTTGGAGGGAAAATCAAAATGTAGCCCTGTACTCCCCTTTGCCCACAAATGGTGCAGAAAGTCTAGGAAGGGGAGGTTGTCACACCCCAACTCTCTGTGAACATGGGATACTTTATCATTCCTATGGAGCCAGCTCCCTTCCAGCCCTGCCAGGCTGGCACAGCAGGCCATCCATCCTTGACGGCCAGGAATGAAAAGGGGAGGAAGGAATCCCTGAGTATTTGGTGATTTTCATACAAGCTGGTCTGGCACTGTCTTGCCTCTGGATATTCCTCCTGGTTCTACCTAAGCCACTCACCCAAGCTGTGCTCCAGGGCTTAGCAGTGGTAACTCCAATCTCAACAATCCTGAGCACTTCTTAAGTTTCTAGACCTGGCATATTTTTGAAATACTTCTAGAAAGGGGCAAAGAATAGACTTAATTGTCACCAGAGGGATCTGGGAGGCAGGTGCTCCACTGAATCCAGACATCCAAGGGAAGGAAGCTGGCATCCCATTGAATTTTCTGTAGATGTGCCTTGTGGAAAATGTCTTGATCACTTTCTTAAACTTATGTTGGAAACACCTCCCCAGGCAAGGTGCAGAAGGATGTCCTCCTGTTCCCTCTCCCTAATGGGGCTGCCTTGTCTTGTTCTGATCAGAGCAATTTCTGGTCAATGCCTGGGTGGAGCTCCATCTGGGATGTTGACAAGCTTGAAAGGTCACTGTAGGATGTAAGTTTGTAAGGCTCTTAGGTAATTTGCCAAGCCAGGAGTTACTGACAATGGAGGGCTTCTTTACAGGTGTCACGATCCGCAAGGTGGGATTCGTGATGTGGTTCTTTTAGTCAGTCTTAGAGTACAAAAGATTATCAGCAAACCAGGGACGTAAAAAGCAAAACACACTTTGTTGAGTGCTCATCAGCACTAATATGCAATACAGGGAAATGAGGAGAAAGCAAAGCATAAGAAAAAGAGAGTAAGGGGATTATAGCTACCAACATCGAAGTCCACTCAGCCGTCCACCGATGCAGAGGCTTCTGTCCGTTGGGAAGATCTCAAAGGAAGGTAAGTTTGGGGTATAATTTTATAGTCTCTTACAAAGCAAGGGGCACAGGGCCAAAACCAGAGGAGATTGATGATCACTGAGATGAATTCCATTGCACGGGGGGCAGATGTAGGGTACAGAGCAAACCATGTCTCGCAAGTGTTTGCTCACCAGCAGGAATGAGAACAATGTGTCGTGGAAACCCATTGCACAGGGTACCACACACAAGCCTCTTCTCACCAGCAGGAACGAGAGCAGTGTACCGTGCAACCGCCTGCAAACAATCACTCAGCAAACATCCACCTCAGCTAGGCCCAAACTCCTAAACCAAGTCCCTTGTGATATTCAGGGTCTCAGTCTCTGTCCTTGAGACAGTTGTGAGACAGATGAAAAAATCTTCGGACCATCTCTTACAACAGGTCAATGGCTAAAAAGATCTTTTAGCCATTGACCTGTTTTAAGAGGGAGAGGCAGTTTTCCAGGAGTTTAAGCTTCCAGCACCTGGTTAGAAGTTATTCCAGAATCCTTCCTCAGGTGGCTTCCAGATGACCAGAGGACACTTGTGACTTGACTTGTGGCCTTGTGCCACATATTGACTCCAAACAGTGCGAACAGGAAGGACAGAATAGGAAGAGACTGATAATCTTTGAAGGAGAAAAATGGAAAAGCTGGTAATTCCTAGCATTTCCCATGCAATAAGCAACTCTTGGTAAGCTGTATACACACTAATAGCCACATGCCAAAGTGTAGTGAGAACCCAGCCCAAGGGAAGTCAGTGCTCAGGAGATGAAGTCTTACTGGGAATGATGACAGTGGTGCCCATGCACCATTAAATCCTCATATTGTTCTTTATGCAATCCAGAGTCAAGGGAACATACTTCTGATATTCCAGCCCAAACTCTCCTACAATGTTGTCTTCACAGTTTCATATGCTCCACTGTATCAACTAAAACACTTCTTCTGAGAAAAAACTTGGGGTTCTTTTAATGATTTTGTAACCCATTTGGATAGCACTGGTTTGTTTCTGCTATTTTGCTCAGCTATGGGGAGGCAGCAGGAGTGGGGCCTCAGGGTCATTGGTTGCTGTGGGACCCGTGGAGTTTGTACAATAGTTTGAGTTGGGAAGGGACCTTTAAGATCATCTTTTTCCAACCTTCCTGCTGTGGGCACCTTCCACTACAGGAGGCTGGTCAATGCCTCAACTGACCTGGCCTTGCCATCTCCATACTGAGACCGAGTGCAACTTCTGGGTCTATTTACCATCTCCAAGTGCTAACAAGACAAGGTGTCTTGGTTCATACAGCAGTAAAGATTTCTTTTATTCTTTTACAAGAGTCAGAAAATTTGGCGCTTTCTTTGCATCTGTCTCCTAGACTCACATAGAAACTTTTTTCCTAAAGGGACACAACCATTCTTCTACCTGCCAAACAGTAACAGTGAGCTCTGATTCCCACTGAGGAGAGAGAGGTTTACACGCCAGGGAAATGGAGGGGACAGCAATTTCAGCTTGCAACTAGTGGAAACAGTCATTACATCTCCTAAATGCCTCACTCAGTTCCACCCATGGAAGCAAAGGTGCTAATAGATTCACCAGCTGGCACTGGAGAGGACTCTTGTCCAGGTTCACAAGCTGTGTTATCACCACCACTGGATATAGTATTTGCATTTAAAAACAGAGCTCCTTACAAACAGAGCAAGGCACAGGAATATCAAGTTTGGGCAGGATAAGTGCAAGAAGAATGCCCCATGGATTTGAGACTGGTATTTTTCCCAGGAGTGCCCCAAGTAAGGCTGCATTTGCTGTACCAGAAGTCACTTAAGGGATCATAACACAAATGTGAGAACACTGTGGCACAGGGATCTGTTCCCACAGTGTTCAGAAGCAGCTCCAGGCAGTGTGTACGATGTCATTAATATCTCCAAGGCTCTGCCTATGTGGAAGGTGTGGCAATTCTACCCCTTACAAAGCCCTCCTGATTTAGGGGCCCAGGTTGCCAGGGGTGGACTAGCATTCCCAAAGAGACCTCCTTAAATGTCCCGGTCACACAGTCTTACCTAAACACATCTCCAGCTGCCTTGCTCACAGCCTTGCCCTAATCTTTGCTACACACAGACAAAAGGCACTAAATTGTATCATCTGTGTCAGGAAAGATAACCCCTAACGCTGGGTGTGACACACAGAGAAAATGCCACAGCTTCTCAGTGAGTGCCCATATGAAAACACATCAAATAAAACACGTGGCAGAACGGAACTCTGTCTGTGAAATAACTTGTGAATTGCTGGCCAGTTATTTTTTCCTTCCAAAACTGTAAGGCCCAGAATTCCAACAAATAAACCAGGGATAAGAACTGAGAGATATGTTGTATATTTCTTTAATACCTCTAGAGAGGAAGGGGCTAAGAACTGTGGAGTCAGAAAACCTTTACTATTAAAATACCAACCTTTATTAGCTGCATCTCCTATTGGTGTTGTTTCTTCAAAATTACATGCCTTTTTAATACCTTGAAAGAGACCCAAATCTTCAGTGCAACGTGAAACATTCAAGAATATGTTTCTGAAATCACAACAGCTTATTAAAGACTGATTAATTAGACAGTAGTAATTGTGGATGCAAGGCATGGAGAGTCTCAAGTCACGTTTAGCTTGAGTCTTCATCATCATTCTGAAAAATGTCACTGCTGAATATTTTGGGAACAATTTGTGAATGTAATTTAAAACAATAAAAAAAAGAGCTACTGCTGGCAGTCACTCATTTCTTCCCTTTTGTTTTATAGCTCACATCATTATTTGATCCATTTTCTGTAGGTTAGAATAATTTCAGGTCATTTTTTTAGAGCCGGTGGTGTCATCCCTGCTGTGGGAGAGAACACAAACCAAAGGCAGTAAAAGGCTTAAACATCACAGAGCAAGCACACACACATCCATTCACTGTTTCAAATTCAGCCCTTTAAAAGGGATACATAAAACAAAAAAAACCAGTACCTGTACACTGTTCTTATGAAATACTGCAGCTAGATCTTCATTTAATATATAAGGGTACATTGTTTAAAAAAAAAAAAAATCAAGTCTCAGCATGCACTGACTGTTTTGATTTGCCAAGTGATGCTTATTGGGCAAACTGCATTAATATATCATATTTTAATTGTAGTTTTTCTTCTTTCTTAACCACCCCCTCCCACTCTAACCACACACACATCACACACTCAAAGAAGAAAGGCACATATGTAATGGTTTCCAATACTATTACAACATAATTTGTAGTCTTCAAAGATAGAGATGTGTTTGGAATTATTTCAGAGCAGCTCCAGAGAGCAGGAAAATAAATGTCAGAAATAATTCATACCTTCAAAGGGGAAATTTCAAATTTCAAGTTTCAAAACCAAAAATTAATCTTTTGCTTACAAATAAGCATTTAAGTTAGGTTTGTTAAACTGGGGCTAAGCAGGCACAGGCTTGCAGGATTAGGCCCACAAAATCCACACTTACAATAAGAGTTCTCTATTTTAAACCATTGTATTGTATTCAAACCATTTATATTGTTTTTGTTTTTGTTTTTTTTTTTAATAAGATTAGTTTTAAATAGAGGCTTCCTTTTCAGGATCATTTACCATCACATAATAAATGCAGCTTCTTGATAGTAAAGAGTACAGCTCACAAGATTTTTTAAGTGGATGAATTTAAATCAAGTAAATGTTGATCAAGTAAAACTATATGAAGGATGGAAAGGCATGATTATCAAAATCAAAAAGCCCTGAAGTTCACAGAATTCATCATATTTAAGTTAGTTTTCACACTGTTAGAAAGGAGTCAGCTTTATGTTATGTATGAAGAACACAGAACACAGAATATCTCTTCCTAAATTAAACATTTAATCAGAGAAGAGATTTTACAAGAAAAAACAAAGAAAAACTAACATCCCCCCCACTCCTCTTTCAGATGGAGAAAAAAAATGTCTTTTAATTAATTTAGGAACAGCCCTAAACCCTTCATTGGAACTGTAATCAAACACAGACATTTATTAATCCAAAGAAAAGATAAAATAACCTTTAGCATCCTGAATTATATTTCCAAGATTTAAGACCTGACACTCATTCCTCAGGTAGTCCTCGGCTTCTAAAATATCCTAGATATTTAGTTTTACTCCCTGCCACAGTGGATCTAAATAAGTTGTTGTCACTTTTCAGGGTGATTTTCTGTCTGCCTTTAAAAACAGAAGGAAGACTTTCAGTTCTCTTAAAAAAAAATAAATAAAAGCACATTAAAAGAAAAAAAAAAAAAGGAAAAGAGAAAAAATGGAAGAAATTGAGTACTATTTCAGGGACAGTTTGCCTGAAATGGACTCACTAACCACATTTTCTCAAAACAAATAATGGGCAATGAAGGAGAGGAGAAGAGAAAATTAAAAATTTCAATAAATGCTTTTTTGCACTTGTATATATAACATTGTAAAAAGAAAGACCACTAAGACACATTGGTTCACTCAAATCATAAAAACCATTTTATTATAAATTTGGAAAATAAACTCTTCAAAACACAACACCAAACCCAAAGGAAATTTCATGACCCTGAAATATAGTGAAATTGTCATTATTTCAATATGGGTTAATATGTGGGAAGATTATTGTTGTTACCAGACCTCCTGTCTTCCCTAAAAAAGGCACTTGCTAAAGTAGGAAAAGTTAAAGAATATGCATTGACAGAAACCAACACCCAACCCCTTCTTTCTTCTGTGCCCCACTAAAGCAGGAACAGGATTTTTATCATTTTTCCTGCTGAAATATTAATTTCTCCCACGTTCAGGCTCATTGAGGCACCGAAACAAGCCAGCCTGAGCTCAGAGCTCGGCAGGGTGAGGAGGGCAGGTGCTGTGAGCCAGGGGCACGGTCCCCCGCTGGGCTTCAGGCACAGCCCTGGCTCCAGCAGAACACCTGGACACTTCTGGGGCCTGATGGAAACAGGGACAAAGCCTGATCCATGCCCAGCTCTGGGGCCAGCAGCCTGATTGCCACCATCTCGTCAATGCTGCTGCTCCTGGGAGACCTCTCCTTCCTAGTGTGCCTTCTCCAAATACCCTCATTTGGCACATTGCTCTTGATAAAATCTTTATTGGCATCTTCCTGCACAGCAAGACAGGAAGAGAAAGTAATAACCGCTACCATTCTGCAGCTTGATAATGAAACATTCCTCTGCGTTTCCCACATTTACACAAATCTTAATAGTTTTCCAGAAATATTTTTGTTCTTTTTTTAATTCTCACCAAAGAAAAAGAGATGCATCCATTACACTTGAATGAATGTGAGATACAATTCCACGTTAAAAACAGTTTATCAATCAGTTTGTGTGGTTTCTTCAGCGCTCACCACAGTGTCAGGCCAAACGATTTGTAAACAAAAAGTTGCAAAAGTAATTATTTAAAAGTGGGTGTTCTAGTGCAATGTTAATATTAGGTCCCTTGGTTTTGCCTAAATACAGCAGAAGATTAGAACTTCCCACAGCTGAGTGTCAATGAGAGTTTTGTGTGCACAATAAACATGACTCTGAATCCCAGTTAAGTAAAGATTCTCTTGTGGGTTCAGATTTATTTAGTGGAAGGAGTAGGGGAATATGTTTCTTTTTTTTCCCCCACTCCCCAGTCAGTTGAGAAAAATTTAAGTATTAGACATATTTGTTCTTAAAAATAAGAGCATAACTGTGGTCACACTTTTCTGAGTTCCACCAGTTT
The DNA here is from genome assembly GCF_030490865.1 of Poecile atricapillus. Classification (NCBI taxonomy): domain Eukaryota; kingdom Metazoa; phylum Chordata; class Aves; order Passeriformes; family Paridae; genus Poecile; species Poecile atricapillus. Next base: position 124,574,411 of record NC_081250.1, on the reverse strand, counting down.
GTGACAACTGGAGCACATACATTTTATTCCAAAATGACATAAAAATATTTATAACTTTTAAACTTTATTAAATAATACAATAATTCACTAATGGTACTGTAAATTTTCAAGCAGCCTAAAGTCAAATCTAAAGTCATGCTCAAAAGAGCTTTTCAAGTTGACAAGCAACAGCTGGAGAAAGACAGCAACAATCCCAGAAGTATTTGGTCTTTGGAGAGCAGAATCTTAACAAGAAATTATGTGCTTTGCAATCATGTAGTTCTCATGTAGCAATATTAGTATTCTGGTGGAGGTTAATATCTAATGCCTGCTTTTCTAAGAATAAATTTGACCAAGTCAGGTGACAGATGGATCTCTAAATTTAAACTCGTTTAGAGAAATTGTCCTCAGAATATGTATTGAATGTGAAATATGGTCATACATGAATAGCTAAAAATTAGCAGTGCCTTTCATTTGTTATATACATAATTTGTGGTAGCCTCTTTTATGGTTTAAAAAGTTCTTGTCAAAAATAGTGTGAAAGAGAAAACTACACACATTTGCAGCAATGCCCTGCATTGGACTACATCTTTCCAGAGATTGCTTATTTGGAATCTTAGTCAAATTATCTACATAATAAAGCTAGTATATCTCCTATTAAAACAGTCAGCTCTGTAAAGTCCCAAGGCATGAAAGTGAAGTGGGACACCTAATGTCTCTGAAATTCTACAGAAATATTTCAGTTTTATTCTGCCTACAAAGGTTTTACTCACAGCCCCAGACAATCTGCAGCTTAATTCCACTCCAGAGGGAGAGGTCTCTATTACAGCTCGGCATCAACTGTGTTTTGCAAAACAGGCAAAGTGAATTTAAACATTTAATCATTTAAATAAGGTAAGACTCAGCTGGGATAGACTTGTATATGTTCAGGACTCTTTTCATGATTTCTTGATTAAAACAGCTTGTGAAGATGATATTCACATAATAGATCTTAAATTCCATCTTTTAATTTTTCAACTGGTTGGTGTTTGGTTTTTCCTTTAAAAAAATACAGAACTCTTCTGAACACTTGATCTTTTGGCAGGTAATCTTTCTAGAAAAAAACCCCAAAATATTGCTAAATCACGAAAAGAAACACTTGGAAAACAAAATTCATATAGTGATTCAAGATACTTTTAAAAGCAGACAAAGTTTGAATATTTCAGCACTCTCTACATACAAATACATCAAATAACATCTTTATCTAAAGATATGCCATGGTCCAGGGTTAGGTCACATGAGAAGGATTGATCTAAACACATGATATGGAGCATAGTACAGATCACACCATCTATTTGTCACTTTGATTGAAGAAAACGTTTCCTATGCGTTACCAGACTTTTCATCTTAAAATAAAATAAAGTCCTGCCGTTGCTGAAGGAAAGAGCAAAATTCCCGTTACAAGACTTCAGCATCATCTTTCAGTCATGTTTACATTAATGCATTAAGCTACTAGGCTGACTTCTTCCATCAATTATATTATTTAAAGAAAAAAATTAAATTGAACTAATTATCAGTCTTCCTGATGTTTCAGCCATAAAACTAACATTAACAAAGCAGCTAAGGAAGTTTTTCCTTTATATTTTGCACCCTGACAATCTGCATATACTATCTCATTTTGTGAACACACATGTACTAATATAAGAAATTGGAAGAACTACTAGAAGGAAAGTTTCTTAGAAGGAAAGTTGATCTTGGTAATAGTTTTGCACGACTGCAGTTTCATAGTGCATATTTTTCAAAACATTTGACTATTGAAAGTGCAAGTCTTTAAGTACCAGACCATAGAAGAGACAGTCAAAAATTTGCTTGCATTACACCAGGTACTAACTAATCCCCCAAAAGAAGAGTCCTGTGGCATTCTCAGAGCTGTACATGCCCGCAAACCGAAATGCACAGAGATGTTTTCAGAAAATATTCGACAGAAGAGCAAAAAGAAAACAGTAAATGAAACGAAGCAAAAAAGTGACAACCTACAACACAATAAGAACTAGATAATTTAGTCATTAATGAGGCAAAATCGTTGTTCAAATTCAAGAACTGAACAATACATCACATCCAAGCTGGCACTCACTTAAGGAACAAGCAAGCACAGGTGCTCCTTGTGTGGAACTGTCTTGATATTGATCCCTATTATTTGCCCAAATCGTAGTCATAGGTAACCTTTAGTAAAATCAAGCAGCTCAGAGCTGAAGGTGTGGAAAATTGAACACTTCAGAATATTTCTGAAGAAGAAGCGATTAAATTTTTTTTTTCAAAGAAAAATAAATGAGAAATTTATAGCAAATCTAAAGCAGAGTCTAATTCACAGACAATAAAGGAGACTAGGGACCTCTTCACACAGGAAGGAAGCAGCACAATTTCATTCCAAGAGAATGGGAGGAAACTATCCTGAGCATTCCAAATATTTGCTCCTTAATATTCACACCTCAATATCTGTCTCCCCTTGGAAAAGCACTCTTGTGAGAGGAAAGAGGGGTTATGCAGTCAGCTCTCTGTTGTCATGCAGAGCAGGAAAAGTGATGTAGAACTCAAAATCAGAAAGTCTCTGGGCAGGACATGTGAAGGGGACACTACTAAGATATTTCATATTCTGTTTTATTCCAAGCCTTTTGAATTGCACATGAAAAATGTTGCATTCTGAATTCACCTAGACAAAACACATCCTTCTACAGGTTTTCCTTTTAGAAGTTGGGTATTTTCCAGGCTGAAACCCCCTCCTGAGCCATCCACCATCCTTTCTTAATCCTTTCAGATTCCACAAAATGATTTTGCAGGGGAAGGGTGGGGGTGGGGAGGGGAAAGGGTGTAAACGAGAACTCTGCAGAAACCATCCACCTTTCGCTTCTGAGCCCATGCCAACAGCCTGGGGTAACCCTTGACCGGAGAGAGAGCACTCTTGGCAGTCCCGCCTTCCACAACCCATCCAAGGGCAGCTGAAGGAGCGAAAGGGCAGCGCATCAACCTTCAAGCTAAGCCGCTCTCCTCCGAAATAGCGACTCCACAACACGCAGTGATTTTTTTTTTTTTTTTTTTTTTTTTTTTAAAGGATATCCTCCCCACGGATGAGCGGCTCTTTCCACGCGTACTGCCAAGATCCATCCTTCCCTCCCCGGCCGCACACACGGCACTGGGCGTGTAGCCGGGGCTCTATGTAACCCCGCCGCCGCTGCCGCCGCTGCCGCCGCTCCGCCCGGCCCGAGGCGCTCCGGACCCCGCGGCGGCGGAGCGGGGATGCCGTCGGTGCCGGGGCCCGCGCCCGCCGCCGGCCCGCGGGCAGCACCGCCGCGGCGGAGCAGAAAGTGAAAGTACCGCGGCCGGCGGAGCCCCATGGGAAAGGCAAAGCCCGGCCGTCCCGCCGCCGCCTCGGACAGCGCCGCGGTCCCCCCGGGCGGGCGGGCGGCGGGGGGCTGCTGAGCCCGGCCCCGCCGCCGCCGCGGCCCCTCTCGGCCCCTGCGTGGCGCTCCGCGGGCTGCGCCCGTCATGGGCGAGGCGGCGCCGCCACCATGACCGCGGACCCGTCGGCGCAGCTCCCCGAGAGCCTCCCCACGGACCATGTTCCATGGTAAGGAGCGCGCCCTGCCCCGCTCCGCTCCGCTCCGCTCCGCAGAAGGCGCCCCGCTTCACCTGCCCCCGGCTGGGCTGGGCTGGGCTCCGCCGCGCTGCTCCGCACCCCCGGCCGCGCTGGCTCCTCACCTGCTCCGCTGGCTCCCGGCCGCCGGCCCCGCCGTCTCGCCTGCTCTGCCGGCGCGGTGCTGCCCGGTGCCTTTTAAACCCCTGGTGACGGCTGGGGAAATTCCCAGTTTCGCTTTTTTATCTCTTTTTTCCCGTAGAATGAAAGTAAAAGAGTCCGGTTCCCATCACGCCTGCTGCCGGGAAGGGCAGCTGGGGAATGGCAGAGGTAGCGGGACAGCGCGGGGCGGGGGAGCTGCGGGAGGCATTGCTCCGCGCTGGCCCGTGCTGCTCCCACCGCCCGTGGGCATCTGCCTTCCCGCGAGCATCAGCATTCCCGTAGGCATCTGCCTTCCCGTGGGCATCTGCATCCCGTGGGCATCAGCATTCCCGTAGGCATCTGCATCCCGTGGGCACCTGCTGCCCCGCGGTGCGCCCGGAGCAGGTGTGGGGTGCCTCGCCCCAGGGCGGGAGCGCTCGCCCGCCCGCCCCTCCGCACGGGTCCAGCGGGACGGAGGGAAAAGAACTGGCAGTGACCCGTTCCCCAAGGGAATTGCGGGTTGCAGAGCGGGAAAGGGGGCAGAGGGAGCGGCCGCCGAGATTGGGGTGAGTTGCGGGACACCGGGGCTGCTGCAAGGATCCCGCTGGGTGCCGCCCGCCGAGGACGTGCCTCGGGCTGCATGCACAGGAGAGTTTTTTAATGCTAAAAACCCAAGAGGTCTGGGGGGGGGGGGGTTTCTAAATGTGTGGAAATACTGGAATACTAGCTCTTCCTGACTTTCATAGGAGAATTTCTGGGGCTTTCCAGATATGACTTAGGAGTTTACTGGAAAGATGGGTTATTACCAGTAATACATACTCTCTTTCTTTTGAATTGATAGCCATATGGAGTGCCATAAACTCCCACTGCTTCAAAGTTACCTAACTTTAAGAAAATCCCTTTCAATTTTCAGTTGTCTCCTAGAATTTTTTATGACACTTATCTAATATTTTTTCCAGAGGACTCATATAGGAATGTCTGAAAATATTTGATCACCATCCTGCAGTGGCTCAAGGGACTTCATGAGTGTGCAACACGTGACCTGCTTTTATTCTGTAGTTTCCTCATTTAAAAAAGATTGGCAATCTGTACAATACAGAGAAAGTAAAGATGACAAAATAAAAGTGACTTTGCGTGTTTCACCTCTTATCTCCACTTGTTGCCGGACAAACCAAGTTTAAAGTGATGGAGTTTCAATTTCAGACTGTTTCAATTCTATTTTCTTCCCTTGAAATATGTTTGTGAAGCAGCATATTCAAGTTGTTTGTATTACCCTATTTGCAAACAAGCATTGCAGTTCATTTTTTGCACTGGAATCAAGAGATACAATGGGAGATTGGAAAAATGTTGCCCTATAATTGAGTTCTTGAATGTTTTTTGTAAGTGTCTTTTAAAATACTAAATCTTAGTCCTGCAAACTAATAAATCATTCAACAGAGATATAATTAGCATAGAGATTTGCAAAGATAAAGTTCTGTTAAAGTCAGGTGTGTCTACTTGGAGCTTAAAGATCATAATAGAGTCTTACAGAGTTTTTGAATTTATTACATGTAGGATCCATTTAAGATTCACTAAGCTCATCAGGCTAGATTTTCTGAGACATTAACAGACCTTGGTAGATCAGTATATGAAAAGGCCAGAAAATCTGATTTCCAACCCATCAAATTTCCCATTAAAATTTGTCAGGCAGCTGGACACAAGAATTCTGTGATTTAGCTTGTCCAGGTAAAACTTTTCCAGTCCTCTTTCTAGGACAGAGATGTACATCACAGCATGTTCACATGCAGTGTATCAGAAAGAGAAGGCTTCACTAGCCAGGAAAAGCATGCATTCTTCTTTGAGGATTTGGTCTGCTGTGTGTGGTGGGAGTTGGCTGGGATGGGCTGTAAGGGACTGTGTTTCTTTGAATGGCAGTGAGCATGTTGTGTGACTGTGGTTTTTGCTTCGCAGAAATTAGGTGGGTCAATACAAATTATGGTCAACTTTTATTGCTGATTTCTTAGGTGTTCAAAATTCCTTTCTGAGGCTGTGATTTACTAGTGATGCCCAAGTCCAGAGGTGCTCATCTCTTGAGTGCTGGACTGGCTGTACCTAATAGCCCATCCTTGCCAACAAGGAAGGAAAGTAGCAGCTGGAGCCAGGGCATCCCTTCTTCTTTTCCTGGCTGCTATCCCACAGCAACTCTGTATGCAGTTGTTGTTCTTATTCAGTAGTGGAGATGGGCAGAAACACTGCATACTCCTCCAGGAATTTGCTGTGATCTTTGCTTGTCCACCAACATAAATTTCTACTTTTGTTTTTTTTCTCAAAAACCTTCCATTTAAGCATTATCCTAGCCAGAGTAGCTATAGACCAGAGTCCAATTATTCCAAATCACATATTATCATGTACTTGGTCTTCTTTATGCCCAGTACCAGGTGACTCACCTGCAGCCTCCTGTCAGTTCCTTCAGGCTCTTTTGATGTTTCTTTTCTCTCTGCCCATCCTCACAGAGCTCATATTTTCCTGGGTGCTATGTGAGGACAGAACACCAGGGGTCTGAGCAAAGCAAGATGGTCCACTAAAGGGGCCAACAAAGTGATGGGCTGTGAAGTTTGCTCGAAAAGATTGCAAAAAACTTGCAGAGAAGGTTGTGTTGCTGCTTTATCTCATATTGTGGCCAGTAGTGTGGATTTGTACATTTGCCCAGCCTGAAAATGTGTTTAAACACACCTTTGTTGCAGAGATGGGGATTTGTAGAAGTTATCAAAGGAAAACTGGACAGTTGAGATTCAGCTGCAGGTAAAGACACTTGCGTGTCTAAACATATATGATTAAAACACTCCTCTACATATGTCCGATGTGGTTATGGTCCAATAAAATTCAGTGCTTGGAGTGAACCTTGAAGGTGAATTCAGCCCAATCAGTCACCAAGTAGCTGGTCAGCTCAATAGTTGTAGGCTCTTATCCACACTGGCTGAACCATCTTTGGGTATGAGGGAGTTTAGACACTCAAAGAGTATCTTAATCTGGCACTCAGTCCTTCCCTCTAGCAAGGCACAAGTCATTAGGCTGTACAAAGATCCCTTTTAAACTATTTTAACAGAATATAGAATGTTTTTGTTAATACAGCACACAGTCTGTGACATTAATATGCACCTAACTGTTCTTCTTGTAATCCAGCCTTTTTTAGATCTACCTTACCAGTTCTGCCACTGCTCCTTGTTCTGTCTCCAGTGAATGCATCTAGCTGTGCAATGGGAAATAAAACTGAAATCCGTGTGAAGTATGAAAATGTACTAAGCCACGACATCAATGAGCTGGTAGGTAGTAGCTCTCAGGCTTCCAAAAAATGTTGATTATTTTTATATGCTAACAATTAATAATAAAAACTCTAATGTTAAAACATGATAAAAGACGAATTTAAAATCACACATTGTGCTGGAGTGGTGGTTTTATTTGTGGGGTGCAACAATTCAGCCTCTTTAAAATCTCTGAAATCTGTGGACAGTGCCTATTTGCATGTACAAATACTGTGATACAGTTTTTTGTGCCTGTGCATCGTGTAGTTAGACACATGTACCTTTTGGCCATACATCATACATTTCATTAAAAAGTACTCTTTATAAAGTAATTTCATGACTACTATTTATATGTTTTATCAAGAGAGGAAAGCATTACACCTGTACTTTGTTCTATGAATTAGAGTTCTTGACCAAAGTTTTATGTTGTCCATTAAATACGAATGCACAGAGGTACAAAATTCATAGGACAGTAAAATTTTCTTTGTATCTTAATAGGTTTCCTTGTACCTTTTAATATATATTGTTTAGCCAACAAAAAATATAATTTCTAGATGGCAGCAAAGAAGAATTTAACATTTTCATGTGTAGAGCTCCTGCATTATGGATTATATGCAGGAGACAATTCATAAGCATATAGCCATATGAATTATGGCTATCAACCACATTTACTACAGCTCTACATAATAGTTTCTTAACAGTTTACCAATCCATGCCCAAAATTTACCTTCCAGTTCTTCCTCATGAATTATTAGAAATTAAATTCATCTGTCAAGAACACTGCCATGGGGGAACATTTAACTTATTTGTATTAGCAGAGGAATTCCCACAAAAAAAGGTGATTTTTCTGACAGATTGTCACTAAATGAGAATTCCCCATTCTGTTGGAATCTTAAATCAAGATCTATTTGCATGAAATACAAATACAGCCTTTTTCCAAGGGCAAAATCAGGAGTCATTGCATTTCTTCACACTTATGAACTACCACCATCCTTCAGAGCATTATGGCAGTGGTTTCCAACCTTTTTCTACCAAGACACATCAACCAACATCTGGAAACAAAATACCTTTAGGGTCAGGGAATGATCTTTTAACATTTTGATCATGTTATGTTTGTTGAGATTATGAAGAGAGAAAGGTATTTCTCTGAAGATAAATGGCTTTATTCGGAATGAGGCATCAAATTTGTGGAGAATATTAATAGCGATTAATATTGGATAAGTATTTCCATAATAGATAATATAAGAGATAAGTATTCCCTTTAGTTTGCTGTCTTAATTCTGATACAGACGAGTATTCCCTAGAGAACAAAAATAAACTCTCTTGGTGAGCAGTTAGAAGATAGCTGATGTGTAAGAAAAAATGGTACTAAGGAGTAACACCCTCTGGGAGGCAGATCCTGCTGCCTTCTGGTGGTGGAGATCCATGAGGTGCATCCCAGCCCTGCTCAAGATGCCAGCTCAGGGAGGCTGGGGGGCTGCCCTGGCCTGGATAGGGCAATGACTTGCCACTGTCCTGTGGTAGGCTGGAGCTTGATGTAGTCAGTGCCCCATGGTGCCATCAAGGATTGGAATAGAGCAATGCCATTATTCCAGACACATTTTGAAGGATGTATTGGCGCTTTTTTTTATGTTTGTTTTTGTGGGGGGGGGTTAGTTGCAATAAATATTATTAAATTTTTTTAAGACATAGGCGTTTTTTAGAAGAGTATATGAAAACCGTAAAAGAGTTACCAAAATATATACATAAATAAAACCTTCATTAATTAATGTTTATGAAAACTAATGGGAATGTACTGAGCTCTAAAGGTTTTACTTCCTCGAAGACATACACAAGCAACTACTGTGCAAGTTTCTGCAATTTTTTTTCTCTTGACTTTTCCCCATTTAAGAGAAATTAATCTTCTATGTATAATCAGTGTATTGTCACTATAAGTTAACAGAAAATATGTGGGCACTGTGGGTGATAGCGACTGCCCAGTAGGTACTTTGCTGCAACTGCAGGGCCAAAGTCAATAGCTTTCAGTTCCTCAGCCAAATGTTTGGAGCAGCTATGGGTTTGCTGCAGAGCAGATAGTGAGTCATAGACTAGATCTTTGTATGGAAATTAAATATTCACTAATGCCTTTTCTGAGGCCAGAATTTCCCTTAGGTTGGTTTAGACAGCCAATAAACTGCCTTCAGATGTGGTTACTTTACATTATAGTAAAGGTGATGTGAGAAAACTAGAGAGGATGAGAAAATCTCATAGCAGTCAGCAAATGAAGTGACAGATATATAGTTTTTAGGGTGATTATATATAAATTTATATATATATATATATATATAAAATGATAAATTTTAGTGCTGTGTGACTGTAACAATATCTGTTGTAGTACAAGAAAATATGTGCATTAGCTTCTTGATGTTGGTGGTTTGGGTTTTTTAATTTGGTTTTGTTGTTTTGTGTTGTTTTTTTCTTTGTCAGTGAATATTTGACTTCCTAAACTCTTGGTTTTGAAAACACTTTCTGGATAAAGTTCTGTTTATCTTGGGTGAACTTCTTAAATACAGGCAATTTCTGCAGAAAAACTTTAAGAATTAACTGTCTAATGCGCTCATGCGCGTGGCTAAGTGAAGAGATCTAAAAATAGTGTTGTGAGCTGCCTTTTTTAAAACCCTTTGACTTAACTGGGATGTCTGGATACAGGCTGAAGAAGACAAAGCTTCTGTTGAGTTGGCTTCCATTGTCATCTTGATGACAAGAGTAAAAGTGGAAGAAAAAACTACAAGAGAGGATAAACTATTGATAAAATATTACAGTCAGGCAAAAGACCATGTGAAGTTGCTTAGGCCATCTTCTGTTATTACATATGCAAAGTGAGTGCTACCATCTGCTTAGAGCTAAGACATGTATTTATTGAGACAAACACTGACAAACAGTGTATTCAATGTATTCAATGTTACAATCCAAATGTAAGATTTAAACATTGCTCTATGTTTCAAAATTTCCAAAGAACGAAGCAATTCAATAGAATATAAAGATGTAAATTGAACAGATTTGTGTCCATTTCCGGACTCCTTAGTATGAGAGAAATAGGGAGCTACTGGAGAGAGTCCAGCAAAGAGCCATGAAGATGCTGAGGGGACTGGAGCATCTCTCTGATGAGGGAAGGCTGATAGAGCTGGGACTGTTCAGCCTGGAGAAGAGAAGGCTCAGAGGGATTTCATCAATGTGTAGAAATATCTCAAGTGAGTGGGCAAAGAGTACAGAGCCAGGCTCTTACCAGCAGTGCCAGTGACGGGACCAGGGGCAGTGGGCACACACCAACACACAGGAGGCTCCTTCTGAACATCAGGAAAGAGCTTTTTACTGTGAGGGTGACTGGGCACTGGGCACAGTACTTCCATGTCTAAACGTACATGATATTTTACAGGTAAATATGTCTGCAGAGAATCCTGACAGGTGCTGCAAGAATGAAAATGATGAAAATATCAAAGTGTTTTTCTGCAATGATACTGAGGTAAAATTTAACTTTTCAGAATTTAGAGAATACAAACCTAAATGAGTTCTTTGTACAGTTCAGAATACAACAGTGTGCTAGGGTAGTATTTTGTTTTAAAAGTCAAATCACAATATTCAGGATGGTTTGTGTTTTGAATCTGGAACTATAAGATGTGTCAATTAAACTGATGTTTTAAACATTTAAATATTAAGCAATTCCATATCCAAGATATGTGTGGGGAGGTTTCCTACTATGAAGATTCTTCTATATTTTTAATCCAAAACCAGACACAACACTTTTCTTTTTGCCAATGGAAATAAATATTAAAATTTCCAAATCTCTGTTTTTATTTTTCTATCAAACATTGTATTAGCTAAGCTTTTCACTTCAGACATGAAAGCTTTAAAATAGTAGTTTGGGCAGATCTCAAATGCCAGAAAGTACAATTGTCAGCTGTTGCTACAGATTTTATCATGACTTGATAAAAGGACTGGCTGCAAAAATAATTTGTTTTCATAACTGCATTAATTAATTTGATTACAGCTGTGATTTTTCCCTAACATCCTTATGCTACTATTATACTACTAAAAATTGCTGTTTTAAATATCTTGAAAAGATGCCAGGTAAGTCAGATCAGTTATGTGTTTTATTGCAAAAATATTTGCACTATGAAAGCAAAAGAAACCAATAGTAATTGATGGACAGTTTGAGGTTTTTTAAAGATAAACCAACATTGCAAAGAATTAATGGTGCACAAACTTTTCAGGACATATTTTCCTTGCTCTCTTGACAGGAAATAGCATCACTACAGAGCATGGCATGCAACATGCTCAGATTCCTTAATAAGCAAAGAATCAACAAAGCCTTTAGATGGAAAGCAGCATTTGTCTCATGTTGGACATTACAAGTTCTGCAGTGTAAATGTGAAAGACCTAAAATAGCAAAGGTGAGTTGCATTAACCTTTAGTGAGTAAAAGTTTAACTATTTGGCTTATTTTCCAGAGCTCTTCAACACAGACTATCACATCCACCTCTAAAAGATACATCTTGCGCATGTTCTATGCCAGAGGAAGCTTGCTTTGTATAGCATTTGTCTTGTAAATAGACATTAAGCCCAGTGCAAAGACTAAGACAATCATCTGGAAGTCTATGGTGAAGGTACCTGCTCTAGTTCAGTAGTGAAATAAGTGAGTTAATTCTCCAAAGACAAGGACCAGACTTTTGTAAAGGTGTTTAAATTTCTCTAGAGTCAGAGTTATAACTTCTCACTAACCCTAAGAGTAATGTTTAATTTTGTTTCAACAAAAGATGAGGGTGAGATTATCTCTTTTCTATAATCTCTTTGGTCTTTATTTTAACCACAATATCTCAAACTCAACACAATTAGGTATGATATTTGGTTTTTCAGTCTTTGGCAGAACCTTCTTTTTGAGGCTACATTAAATGTACATTAATTACATTATTAAATTACATTACATTAAATGTAGCACAGTGATCTACAGACTACTGTAGCAAAGGAAGAGTGTTCTTTTAAGTGTGCCTCAGTGTTACCTATTTAACACAAAAAATATTAAACAACATCAAAAAATCTCCACATAGGCACCAAAGGATATAATGCTTAAATAGATGGATTGAAGGCTTCATGTAACTATTTTTTTTTTTCCCTCCTGGAAGGGGAGAGACTTATAATCTGTGATGAGATCTTCAAAGTAATGTTGGTATCTATGTTTGGCTTTGTCACTTCTGGTGAATCCAACATTTGCCTTACTTTAAAGGTATCCCAGTCAAGGAAGTCATAGAAGTCAGTGTCACCCTTGCAACTCCTGCCTAACCTTATGGATTCCCATTTTTAAGACAAATTAAAGTAATTTAGCAAAAAATTATGAGCAGTCATTGAATATGAACAAGAACCACAATAGTTTTGTCTGGCCCCTGGAACTGGTCTGTTTAGTTCCACTAGTCTCAACACATATAGTCAAAATTTGGCTCACAATTTAATTTGCTTTATTTTCTCAGTCCTTCAAACAATGGAGGATAAATTTTAATCTGTGACAGAGGATGTGCATGTTCTCAGTTGGACATACTGGTTTCAGGTGTCATTATTTGCTTTGAGTTAAAGCCACGTTCCCACAGTCCCGTGGGCAGGGTCTCTCCAGTACTGAGATATAAAGCAATTGGTTCGCTTTGAAAGATGGCTACAGGAATAGAATAAGCAGCTCTCAGATAACAATACAATCTCTTCTGTTTCAGGTTTGCCTAGATGTATTGAGCATAGAAGATACAGAGACAGGTGAAAAGTCCAAAAAGAAATGTAACCAAGAAGTTTGTGAACTGAAAGAAAATATATCTAGCCTTCGATCCTGCTGGAATAAATTTGAAAAAACAATTTCCAGGTGATTCCAGGTGAATCCTGCTCTTTTCTTTTGAAGTGGCATTACTTGGTATCTTTGCATTTTATATGCATTCTTCAAGTAACCTTGCTCGCTTATATGAACACTTTATGCCAGAATTCTGATGGAAGGCTACTGTACCTTGTTCCTGGAGATGACAGCAAGCTGCTGAAGTCCATGAAGTGGAAATAGAAGACCAGAATTTGAAACAAAGAACTCTGCAGAAGTCTGTGTCCAACCTTTGTGCTCTAGAAACTACTTTGAATTTTCTGATTTTTCAAGTAACTTTACAATACTGTCACATGAAAGCGGCCACTTACGTGTTGACTGGAATTTATAAAAATGTCTTGGAATCTGCAGGTGAAGAAAAGAGTATGAAAAAGTAGCTGGTTTCTTTATATCTATGCAAAATGCATCAAGGACCAAAAGTAACAATTTACCAAAGCAGCTCATCTTGGGTATGGTCTCCTGACACAGAAGTTTTCAGTGTGGGTCTGATGAGTCAGCTAACTGATTTGGGTTTGGAAAAGCAGGGAAAAAGTTAGCTTTTTGAAAAATTTAGGAAGGGAACTGATTTTTGAGAGATGCAACATGTTTCTGCCAGCTGAAGCACAGGCAAGACTGAATCCTGTGGAAGAAGAAAAAGGAGATGCCTGAATGCAAGTTGTTCAGTTGACTGGTAACAGCACTACAGTCATGCATTTAATCAACCCAGAGTTAACTGCAGGAGGAGCTAGAATTCTTTAACTTCAGATTGTGGTTTCTCATATGCAATTATTTTATATAACATATTTTAAGATGTTAGGCAAACGACTTAAAGTGTGTGAATATTTTCAGAGAATAATATATTGGCATTTAACTAATAAAGTGTTCATATTTAATTTTGAATAAATATAAGTATTTTTTGTAGTTGTTTATTACTCTTTTGCAGTTTCTTACTTTGATATAACTCCTTTGATAATAAAATATTTGTCTTCTATGAAATTGGGCTGTTCACTTTTTGATTGCCATTACTCCTTTTTTAGGTTTTTTTCAGAGCCAGTCAGTCATTTGAAGTACAGCTGGGGACTTCCTGTTTTAAAATACCCATTTCTTAGCTGCTTGTAACGAGTCCAGTTTAGGTAAACTTTTCCATACCAGCCATCTGCCTTGGACTAAATAGCTCATGAAAGCTTTAGTTAAGCCAGCCTGTTTGTTTCCTGGTTCAAGTAAACTAATATAAATGGTTTTATCTGTGCTAAAGAATTTTTCTGTAAAACAACTGTAAAAATTTTGGTATTCAGAACAAACACCTCAAAAAGCAGTAAGATGTGCTTCAAAGAACCATTTTCTCAGTTGACTGTAAACAGCACTAGCTTTATGAATTTGACTGGAATAAGATCGTTGTAATGAATCTGAGAGGGCAGTGGTTAAGAGCAAAGCAAGCATGCCATGCTGTCCTGAAATACACCCTCTGCAATCCCCCATGTATTCATGGTGATGATGAGGCAGTAGAGGTTACTTTGCAAACTGTGACTGAGACTGTCATATATTCTCTTTTAGCTCTTCATGTAAGAGATGGCAACTTTAACTCCAAACCCTTTAAAAAACTGAAACCAACCCCAACCCATAAATCTTTTATGGAACAGGGAAATATTTCCCACTATCATACTGCAGATAAAGAGAACGTAACAATTTTAAGGACTTTGCTGGAAATTCATTCTTCTGAGAGATTACCCAGGAGACTGTGGGGATTCAGTTGGTCTTTGAGACTGAGGAACAGTTGTTTTGGTATTTTTTGGAAATTCAGGAACAGTTGAAAGCCAGCACTTATTTCCTAATAACCACTTGGCAAGGAAAGGGCAGTGTGAATTAAAGCAAAATACACAGATGTGGTATTAGCTACTACAAAATTGAAAGGTCTAACAGTTTAAGTTCCTTAAGCAGCAATCCACAACTTAAGTCTTGAGAGAAATAAAGCAATTCCAGGACTACCCTGGGGGAAAGATGAAAGGTAGATCGAGAGTAGAAATTTTAAATAGATTATGAAATTGTGGATTTCTTCTGATTATTTCTCTTTACAAATATCCTGCCTGTCTGATTCTTTCTGCCAAATTTCCTGAGTCACCACTTACATACAAACACTAATTGCTAACTGCAGTAAATTGTGCTCTTTGGTTTGTTCCTTCCATTTGAGAACTTCCTCTGGTCTCCTGAACTTCCAAATGTGGCACTGAAGTGCTTTTCAGGAATTGGCAAAGGGACAAAAACTGTGCATGGTATTGTCACCATCAGACCTACCTCCCTGTCACTTTCACTTATGCTTTTATTTATTTATTTGGCCATAGAAAATATGAGTAGGTCAAAACCATGATTTAGAAGTACATAGAATTTATGAAAAGGTGTCAAGGACAAAAAATTAGGTATTTAAATTAAAAGGATTTTCACAAAGTTGTGACAAGAGGTTCAGGTTTGAGACTATCTAAGGAACCTAAAGGTGCACAAGTCCATGGGACCTGACACAATACATCTGTGGGTTCTGAGGGAGCTGTCAGAGGAAGTATCTATGTCACTATCCATGGTATTTGAGAAGTCATGGCAGTCCAGTCACTTTGGATGGCATCCTGTCCTTCCAGTGTGTCAGCTGCACTGCTCAGCTTTGTGTCATATGCAAACTTGCTCAGGGTGCACTTGATCACACTCAATCATTGACAAAGATATTAAAAGAGCACCAAAACAAGGAGTCCAAAACAAGAGTCCTGAGGGACAGCACTTGTTACCAGCCTCCACTTGAACATAGACACTGACCATAACTTTCCAGCTGTATCCATCCAGTCAATTCCTTTTCCACTGAATAGTCTACCCTTCTAATCTGTATTTCCAAGTAAACTAAAGAGCTCAGTAGAAGGAAGTTTCCCCTAAAAAAAAGTAATGAAAAGAGGAATTGATTTCTATTCATCCATATTTAGTCAAAAAAACCCAACAATCAGCAATCCAAACCCTTATTGTAATTTCTGCTCACACCAATGAAACTTCTGAAGAAAAATATAAATTTCTGGGTTTTTTTCTTAATAATTTCATCAACAAAACAGTGTTCTAATGTCATGAAGGAGAACAAACTCAGATCAAGCTCATGTTTATTATCCCTTACAGTTTTATTATTAAGAAAAAAAATAATGAAATACTACAGATGTCACAGTGATGGGCTCTACATAAACTGAATTCTCAATATAGATGGGGAAACAGGAGATACAGAGTTAACTTTATATAAGCAGATCATGCTAATTTAAATATCTGGTATATTTTTCAAGGTGACTTAGGAATGCAAATCTCATCTCACTCAATTTAAAAGCCCTATTCTTTGTGTACCTGAAATCAGACATCACAATATTCATAAGTCTGAAATTATATTACCTACCTGTATGGTATGCTATATTAGATAATTTTACATTTGACTACAAAAATTTGCACATCACAAGAAGTTTTATTGGCATATTTGCTTTATTGTTAACAAGTGGCAAATCAGCATTAGGTGGTGATTTACATTTATTAATTAATAATTAATAAAACAGAACTGAAACTTTCAAATACACATAATATACAAAATAAGAGGCAAACAAACCGAGGAATTGTGGCAAAAAAAACCTTCACTGGATGGTCACAAATATTCCATGTACTAAGGGGCAAGGCAAACATAATAAATGCAATGCTGAAAAAATTAATCACCTCCAACACATGAATGAACACACCATTTAAAAACACAGAACATTAATAAATAAACTTATGAAGAGAAACATATTAAGTGTCATATGAAGGATGAACACCAAAAGTTAGAGTAATCATATGAAGTATGCTTTGTAACAGTTGTAGTGTACTCAGCATTTACAGATCCCACCCAAAACCATTCATGGTTCTGCCAGAAAGACAAATTGAAATACAGAACTATGGTAAACCATGCACTTCTGTTTAGAACGTGGGTTCGATACTCAGCTATATTAAGTATTTAATTGAGTATTTGATTTGCTGACTCAAATGTTCAAATTGGGGAAATATAATTTCCCTACTGATTATTTTTGTAAAGAACAAACACTTATTAAGAGAAAATATGAAGATGCTGTTTTCTGGCAAGATGAAGTGGAATGGGACTAAATAGGATCCTCCAGAAACGTGTATTATTCTGAACTGACATAACACCAAAAAAACCAAACACAAAACAAAACAATATATGAACTAGTATGCAAGAGTAATCTCTTATATACTGTGAATACTGGAACCAAAATATTAACCAAGTAACTACTGAATTCAGCTAATGGAGTCCTTTACCTAACAATTCTTCCAACAATACAACACAATTAGGTCACTCAAACCTTACTTAGCAAGTTGGAAAAAAACCAACCAAACCAACCAGCAACAAAACAATCACAAGTTGGAATAAACTGTACTTGAAAGGCAATAAAACTTTTTTCACCAGAGCCACTAAAACAAATTTTACCAAGATGAAAATTCTACCTTTTCATACAACCCATATAACTATTCATAGCTTAGTCGAACTGGATAGAAATAAAATTGAAAAAAGTGCTCTTACTAAACACAAATTTTTCAGCCAAGATTAAAAACACTCATAACAGGTTTGCTCTTTGCAGATATACAAAGTCAATGTGATGGAAACTAGCACTTCTTGTGACCTTTGTAATACATAGATAATACCATTTAATTTTATATGCAGACTATTTACAGTCTACATCAGTGTGCACATATCTTGTTTATTTAAAGTACTGCAGTCATACCTCCTCCCACTGACTCAGTAAGCAGGCAATATGGAAACACTCTCCCTGCATTTCAGGCACCAGCTCTCAGCTGTGATGGTGAATTAGGAGCTAGTCCCTTGCAGATGACAGAGAACTTCCATGCTGCATACAGACTGGGTCAGGCGTTACAACACAATCTGGAGTTCCCACCTGTGAAGGCGCAGGACGCGTGGCTGCACTGCAGCAGGCGCTGCCCCAGCACTGCAGCTCAGCACCAGAGCACCATGGAGAGCTCCCCCCACCTGACACCCTCCCAACCAGGCAACTCTCAGGTGGAGCTTTCCCACTCCCTCCAGGGAGTTCAAGGGCTCTTTGAGTCTCTTTGGCAAATTTGAAAAATTCTGCCTGTATGTTCATTCTAGTTACAACCTGAAATGGGGGTGGAGCACCTCCCTGTGCCCACCTCCCTGCAGTGTTGTGTAGGACTAATTATCCACATAAACACATATTTTAATTACTGTAAATTTAGAGATTCCAGTTCTGAAACTACCTAGGGTGTAGGCATCATGCATAAATACAAACCTGTGTAAGGTACATCATACAGAGATTAAGCTTTATGGTATGCTGTTTTGACTATTGAAGCTAGCATTTTTCGTAACTCCATTGCACTTCTATCAGCATAGCCCCGATAATCCTGCACTACTTCCTGGCATAGAGAGGTCCTTTGTATAAGAGAAAATCACCAAAGTAGAATGGGAATGCAAACTTCCTCAGGCCAAACATCAAAACCAGCCTCTTCCTTGCCTCTTTAAATGGAATTTTACCTTTCACCTTTCCTTTTCCCCCTATTTTTTAATGAATGGAAGAACCTTAGTAAGAACATTAGGAAGATGGAATGGCAGACAGTAAATCTGTTGCAGGGTTATACATTGGTATAGGAATCATCACAACAATTGCATCACTAAATTTCGCTATAAACAGACAGTGCATAGTTCATGTTTCTTCCTCCCATTAAAACCATAAGGGCTTGGAGACTAGGGGAAAAGGGTTTGGATGTAGATCACCAATACATTAAATTTGGAAACTTCTTGACACATGTAATACACTAAGGATTGAAAATTCAGTCCAACTCCCTGAATTTTTTTTTTTTCTTTAAATTTAAAAAATCGGTTTTCCACATTCAGTTCTTCAGGGATGTTACACAAACCAGTCCAGTTTTGTACAAACATCCACAGAGATGGAATTACAAATGATCAGTGCTGATACCTTGAGTAATACAGGCTAGGGTCTGTAACATCACACACTTCAGAAACCTATGTCATTCAGTAACAAAACCAGTTGATAAACACAACACATACTGAGCCTCTCATAAATTAGCATACAGCACCAAACTACACAGTTATAGAATTTTGCTGTCTGCTTATATTTACTGTAGATTACAACACACACACATTACCCAGTGTTACTATCAACAGTCACTTAAGTTTCACAGACCTTTTTTGTAGGGCCAAATTAAAAGATAAGTTTTAAAAACCTTTCCTTCCGTTCAGGTTAATTCCCTATCTAATCCTCATGATAAAATCACATGAGTGTAAATGAAACAAATGATGTGCTACTCAAGTAATTTACTTAATGCAGCACTGAAAGCAAAGAATCTCATCAACAGCTCACAAAGCAGAAAAATACAGTAACTGTACGAGTATTGATTTGAAATTAGGAAATCTGCCACTTACAATTTAAAGGAGAAAGAGTCAACATGTTTTTTCCCACAGTTACAATAACTCTGTTCCCTTTGTAGAAATCATTTTTAATAAGTGGAAAAATGAATTTTCTAGCAGAAACAACTGCAAATTCATCAGGTAAGAGGATTCACTATCTGATCAAACCTATTCTGGACTGGTATCTTTGCTGATGGACTCTCAGCTCACAATACTTCAGTCTGCAGACCTCCATGGCCCAAGTCCAGGGCAAGTTTTCCAAAGCAGGCTTATCTATGGAAAGAATGCAGAATTCCAGTTTTTCCAAATACAGACATGAATGTGAATAGTAATACAGATCCTAGAATCTAAATTCCTCGAAAATAAACTGGCTAGGATTTGTCAGCTGTGTCATTAAGAGCCATCCATCCTATCATGCTCAGTAGCCAGTTT
The DNA here is from genome assembly GCF_030490865.1 of Poecile atricapillus. NCBI lineage: Eukaryota > Metazoa > Chordata > Aves > Passeriformes > Paridae > Poecile > Poecile atricapillus. Next base: position 124,554,649 of record NC_081250.1, on the reverse strand, counting down.
ATTCCAGTTATGAAAAGACTACACTGAATGAGGAATAATTTCTAAAAAAAAAAAAATTTAAAAGAAGTGCAAGACATTCACTGAACTTTATTTAAACTGAATTTTAAAACATCAACAGCTTGTGGCCTGCAATATAAGTACATCAAGTCCCTTAAATCACTCATTCTCTTAGACTGGTATCTGCTTTGAAGATGCGTTTCTTCAATCACGCTTTCTTCCAAACTGGCCCTATTGATAATCACAGTTTTTGAGAATGCAAGCAACAACCATAATACTATCAGGGAACACTACATTGTATTTTGTATAAGTTGTAAAGAGATTAAATTAATTGAAACTAATGAAGTTTGTGAGCTGAAAGTACCAGTTTCTGACAAAAAATGTATTTACTGTGGGAAAGGCACAGATAAGTTATTTCAGATTGTTCTGTCACGCATAACAAAGATGGTGCAAGGACTTCAAAGCAAGACTTCACAAAATAAATTACTACATTAAGATACAAGTTAAGTGATTTGGCTTGTGAGTAGTTTTATTAGCAAACGTGTAATTTACTAACTTACTGTGTAATTAGTAAAATACTTTGAGTCTCTCCCTTCTTCCCAATGGATTAATGTGATGTCTATGACTAACTTGAAAAGACTGTTATGAGATCAAAATTTAAAAAAAAAAGAAAAAAAAAAAAGTCAGGTATTGACACAAATACCAATGAAGCACAGTTATTCCCCTATGCTATTTTCACAGGAATGAGAATAAAAAAAGACTCACTACTTACATCAAGATCTACTGCTCTAATAGCATTCATTTCTATAGAACTATTTTTTTTTTTGGTATTGGATACATCAAGAAGGCTGTTTTCAAAATAAGAGTTCAACATTTAGGTAGGAAAAGCATGGACTTTGAATTTCCTCGAGGAAATGAGGACCTTCGGATATAGGACAAAGACAAAGCACAACAGCTTTAGATATGGTAGTTGTGGTGGAGCACAGGAAGACAAGTATTTTGAAACAAAAGGATCTTAATAAAATGAATAATAATAAAATTAATATCATATTTGTCCTTATAAATACATAAAAGTAGTAACATGTTTTTACTGAAAAACAGAACATGGAAAGCCACAAAAAGAAAATCTAGCCTTTCTTCTTAGATGCAAAGAGAATTCTCAGGTAGTCTTTCCACTTAGATTCTTTAAAAATTCTAGGAAGCAACTGGAAAGTCCAATTAGCATCTTACTGTTAAAGAGTTTAAAGATCCAAACTTTTTACATTTTTTTCTAGGAATTTTTAAGGAGTTGCTCATGTTGTCTCATGCTGAACACAGCATCTAAGTTATTGTCACAGATGAAGGAAATGCCTCCACGGAGAAACTTTTGAAGCCCAAGCTGTTCATGGCTAGCTCCCTATAGGTAAGCATTACCCTACATAAGAGATTTAAAAAATCCTTTGCCTAGTAGAATTTACAAAAAAAAAAAAAAATAACACTGAACCTCTTCTGCTACCTAGGTTACTTAATGCATTTTTACCGTAATTTTAAGTATTTTCAACAGAGTAAAGAGTATTTCCTTGAATGGCACAGTTTTTAGGTAGCTGCTATTTTTATATACAGTATACATCATTGTTTATAAATAACTGCGTAACCAGAAGATTGCACTCAGAAAATTACAAAATGATGTTTCGATCTTTGCAGCGTGAAGTCTTACTGGATGGAGTGCTCAAGCTTTCCATGCAACAGTACATAGCAGATGTTCCAATTACTTGTTTTCTTTCTGCTTTAAAGAATGTGTTCACACAACCATTCTTCGAATTCCACACTCACAGCAGAACTTCGCCCATTCCACTGGATACTTTGTTCCACATTCATGGCAGAACTTGGATAACTGTACAGGTGAAATGCCTTCACTGCTTTTTGCACTTCCTCCATTGACTGAGGACGGGCTGTCTCCACTGTCACACCCAGTTTTCCCATCAGACCTGAAAATTCCCAGACGAAGAACATTCTCCATGAGTCAGTCCAGTATAAATGTAAAATTAGTCTAATCCTTGCAATGAATATAGCAACTGTTACTGTGATTTTCATGCCTGCACTTCCTATTTACAGTGGTATATCTTATATACAATGCTACCCAGGCTCCAATATGTATCTCCAGATACCCACCTTCCCTGCAAGAAAACAAAAAAACCCAGAGTTCTAGGAGCAGGATCAAATGTTTCACTGACTACTTTGATAAACTGGAGTGTTTGAAAACTTAAAGCTTAGCTTGTCAAAAAAAGAAAGGCTAAACCAGCAATAAAATTTTCATCCTACCCTTTAAAAGGCCAAGACAATTTGTGTGTTTAGCATGTAGATATCATTAAGTTTCTACTGAAATAGTATTTGATTATTTTTTCAACAGCTCCCATGGTTTTTTTGACATTTCCAACAGGGTCTCTGTGCATATCTGAGACAGCTGATGACAAAGGTGTGCCATAAACATGCAAAATATATTGAGCCTCTTATACAAGCCAAATAATATTATCTATTAGCTGCAGAGAATAATACATTCCCCAACTTCTTTAGTAGTAAGTAATCCCCTTTAATGAAGGCTCTATTAATGACAAAATCCACCAAGTTAAAAGCTACCTTAAGCAAATATCTGAATTGCTAGTTTTTCTTCTGTTTGTTAAAGCACCCGTGCTCATGGCTCTTGCCACACTAGGAGGGGTTGATGTCCGGGTTTTTGTTGCACTTCTAAAATAGAAGAAATATCTGATGATTTATACATACACAAAGTAATACATACAAGAATATGCATTTTCAAATTATATATATCTACACATACATATAAAAATGCACAAATCTACACATTAGTTAACTGTATGAAAAACAACTAATTTCCTACCAACAGCAGCCAGAGGTGCTTTGGCACAAACTTGCATGGTTTGAACTGCTAAGACTTGAACCATACAATGACAAATTACATGCAACAGCAAGTCCCTTCCAGTTCATGTGTCTCACTTCCTAACAGGTAGATCCTGCATTATTGGCTGCTCAGCACATTCTAATGTCTAACTTGACAAATTATAAGTCACTTTTTAGGACTGGCAGGTCTTTCAGGAAAATAGAGGGCAGATGACTTTAATAGTCTAAGATCTGTAGAAAGGGTACAATATTTTCAACACTTTGTGACTAATATGAAGTAAGTATAAGACCTTTTCTTCTTAGATAATGGTGTAAATCCTTTTTCTTCAAAGCACAGTTATATTTATGAATATAAATATAAATAGAAGGAGAAGAAAAACTGCATCCAGGTGGGCATTAGGGCCTCAATTCTTTCTGAACTGTCACAGTGTTCTTCAAGTTGGGGTCAATAGTATGACCACATAGACACGGAAACCGCTTCCCTCAGGACTCAGGGGTATTATGAGAAGCCAGTAGACAATGATCAGCACGTCCCAAACGTTGAGAACATCTTGCTGCTGGCTTTGATGAGTAGAGAAACACCAGAATCCCCTGAAAAATCTGAGTAGCACTAAGAAAAATAAATTGGAATTGGCATAGTTTTATCATTAATGATCAAGGACAGAAGTTTTCATCATTATTCAAAAGAATTACCATTCACTGGGATTTCTTACTCTTTGGTAAATCTATGACTATGACATCTTGTGCATGACCAAGTTTTTCTGTTCTTGTTCTTGAACACCAATGCATAAATGAAATTTAAATTGGGACTCGTTCAAGGACATTAAAAAAAATTAAAACAAGACAGTTGAAAAAATTAGTCACCAAGAGACCATAGTTCCCTTCAGATAAACCTAACTGATCTTTTAAGATTATAAACTCTCCTGTCTTTGGTTTTCAAACCACATATAAGGAAATGCATTCAACTCCAGTAACTTCAAATGCAACACTTACACAATTGAGGAACATGTAATAACTCCTCAATTATATATATGCTGCATAAAACATTTCTCCCTTCATGTCATGCATGTGGAATAAAGACAGCTTCTCAGCTCCTTCTATCACTTCAACCAGTGGGAAAGTGATCAAATAATTAAGCACAAAGGTGGAAATCAGCAACTAAATTTAATATTAAATAAATTGAAATCATATCTAACTGAAGTATTCAGGTTTAAAAAGAATGGCTTCTACTCGCAAAAAAAAAGTAAAGTGGGATGATCAAAGATTATGGTTCATTGGACAGAATACTAACCTTCTCCATTAGTTTTCCTGTCTGCCCCCTTATTTTGCAAGGAGATTTTAAAGATGGACTTAATTGAAAAAAAACAAAATACTGTGCACACTGAAAAGCACTACATCAGTTATATGAGAATTACAACTTACTGGAAGTTATGGCAGCCTTTTGAAGTTACACAATTCTAGAATAAAAGTTCTAAATGTAAGCTAAATTGTATTGCTATGATGTACAGATGCTAAATACTCATCTTGTGCTATTTTCTTGATCTCATTATACAACAAATAGTGACCTTTACTTTATAATTGTGCCCTACAGTAAAAAGAACATACGGGACTGTTACTTTACCTGTTAAGGAAGACAGAAAAGCATATAAAGAAAAATTCAGCTGCACACAAAGAAACATTATGGGATCATCAAAGATCAGGGCTGATCAGGCAATGAAGCTAAAAATAGAATTGTGCCTCGTTCCTGTTTAGACAGCTCCAAGTAATTAAAAAAAAATATTCAAAATTATTACTGACTCAGTTTTCTATGGATTTTCACCTTGGGACCAATATGCTACTTTTTCAAAACTAACAGCATTAATTTCTTAAATTGAAGTCTCTTCAGAGTGTACTTTGAATCAGTTTTGAACATCATGTTAAAAGTCCTGGATATTTGAAATAAATTGATATTAAAATCAGTCCACTATTCTTCCTTGTATTTCAACTGTATCATACACCCTCAACTCCCTAAATACTCTGAAAATTCATGTGGTGCTTTAGTATTAAGTGTATACTAAAGATATTTCAGAGAAATTAGTGTTTTAATACAGCATTCAGGCCACTGACTGAGCTGAGGGGAGGAAATTCGAAATACTGAAAAGCCACATTCAAAGTGCACAGTCCACCCTGTGTATCAAAGGAGGCAAAGTCTCATGAACAGATAAAATATCACTCATTAAGGGTTTAACAGGGCATCTTCCAAGATGTTTAAACACAGCTTTCTTAATAATTTCTGCAGTCTTTTTCCACAATGAGTTTTCCAAAAATACAGAATATTTTCAGACCAGAAACTTCTCTTCCAATCTTACCCATTCTGTTATTTCTGACATTTTTGATGAGTAAATCAATACAAGGAGTAGGCTGCCACTGTCCACAGCTTTATTCAGCCTGGATCTAGACACACAGCTAGCATCAGGTTTCACATATGTTTGGTGACAAATCTTGAAATTGCAGCCTAAAGTAGAAATCTGATCTCTAGAGACAGATGCCCTCCAACAAAGTCACATATTTTTGGTTATTTCAACTTGTGCTACCACAGCTTGGTTTCTTCTGATCTGCCCCATCTCTGCCTCTTCTATATACTTGTCCACTTCTGTTGTTTTTCCTGTTTGGCTGGATTTTGTGTTTTACTTTTGAAAAGCTATATAAATCCCTGCTCTACATTGTATCACATCAAGTATGAATAGAGACTGACAGAAGATGAGGTGTACCAATACCAGCTGGAACCCTAAAAATCTAGACATACTGTAAAGAAACTTATTATCCACTCCATTTTAAAAGAAATAAGATTGAAAGTGACTTCCCTTCCTAAAGCAGCTCATGTTGCAGTTGAATTATCACGGCTTGCAAAATAAAGATCTGAAAGAAGTTTGTAAAAGAAGCTTGTCTTTTTCTATGCACACATTCATGATTTGATGAATTCTATCATAAAACACTGAAATATGTCTTGCCTCTTAAGAGTGTTTGCAGATATTCTTGACAGCTGTCACTGTTACAGCAACTCATAGTTCTGTGCAAAGTCATAAATAATTTTCTGCTGACTAATGGCATGCATCCCAAAGTCCAGAAACCTTTGCCATAAACTGCAACCACCCACACTGTTATGCTGAATTTAAGAATGGTTAGGAATTACTCACACTTGCTGAATGCTGTTGGCATGCAATATACTGAATAACCTACTGCAAGTAAGGCAGTAGTAATTCTTGAACTCAGTAGATACTTGAGTAAGAACAACAGGGATTGTATGAAGAGGAGAACTGCCTGTACTTTTAAAGAATTTTTCTCATGAAGAAAAATCAAATCACTGGTCTATGGATAGGGCCTATTTTAAGCAATTGCAGTAACTCACTAAGCTAAATTTCCAACATCTTAATAATGCATTACAAAATGAAAAGCTGTGCTAACTTTTGATGGTTCAGAGGATTTATAACTCTAACCAAACCTGCAAAGGAACAAATAAAAGAATTTCTGTTTGTCTAAGAAAACCTCCCATTCCTTTCATTGCTTTTGCTCCTTCAAAACTGAAGACAAATATTCTGTCCCTGTCTCAAAGACACTACAGCTTTGGTTACAGCATTAAGAGATTCAGGCACATTTCTACTACATAAAGCAATACAGTCCATGTATGTGCCACATAATTGATTACTTTCTTTTTTACAATATGAAAAAGCAGCCTATTTGAATTTGGCATCTTCCAAAATATAACAAAGGTTTAACTACAATTTAGTATCTAATTCCTTTTCAAAATATTAGAATAATTGGAATAACCTTCCTTCCAAACTTAGATGTAATAAAGACTTCTGAATATCCAGAAGTCTTTATATAAGGTAAATTGGACTTGACCTTCCATTTCAAAGACTTTATCTTTCATTATAAAGTCTGTCTTCCTCATGTTTTTGGATCATCACAGTTACCGTACAGATGTAGGAGTTAGAGTAATATTTGACATTAAGAGAATAAAATTACTTTGTCAAAAACCAGTACAGTTATCAGGCTTAAATGCTTACTTCAGATTTGCATCATGCAAAAAAAGTTTTATCTTGGGTTTAAAAATGCACAAGTTCATTACTTTTAATCTGTAATCAAGCACTGACAGAAAGAAATCAAATCTGAGGGAAACAGACATCTTCACTCTCCTATGAAGCTATTTACTTCACTCTGATACTAATTATATCATCTACTCTTCTCCCACAGCATTTATATGGAAGACATATTGGGCAGCAGATGTTCATCAAGGGCACACTTTTCTGCTTAGGACAAACATTTTTGCAAAATAGATAAACCACACTGATTTACAATACTTACTTCTTTACAGACAACAACTCATTTGGCCTTTAGACGGTACCGTCTGTTTTTGTATCAGTGTCATAAAACCTTTGCACATCTCTTCCAGTTCACAGTGGAGGGTCTAACTTGTCCATCTTACCATTAAAATATATCAAGGGGTGCTCATAAAGACAGTGCTATGTTGCTATTCAAGTTACGCAGAAAAAAAATAATAAAAAATACCGACAATTCATTACTTATATTATCAAAGAAATCCCATTGACTTTAAAAAAACAAAAAAGTACAAATCAGACTTTAATTATCCAGCAAACAAAGGGTTTCTTCTTGCTTTGATGAAGAATGGATTTCATAGGCATTGGATTAGGTTTCCAATGAATTTTTTAAAATTCTTTTTCAAACAAAACACTAATGCCAGTCATTCTCACACTCTGCACAATGTATTCACATTTGGTCTCTTTTAAGAACAGCTTTCATGATATCATACAACATGTCTAGAAAAAGGGGCTCATAATTACAAGTTATAATAAGTTTAAACATTAGAAAATAACAGATATATACATACAACTCTAGAATTAGCAAGAAAAATAATTTTTCCTTTTTCTTCTTTTTTTATTTGTAAAGGCAGAATAGAGGACAGCCTGATAGAAATCCAGCTTTTAACAACAAAAACACCATTCACAACAGACAATACTATATACACAGCCAATATTATAATACTTTTATTTTTTAGTATTATGGGTAACATTCCCAAAAAAACCCCAAAAATCAAATTTTAAAAACATTTTTAAAAAAGGCAACCAACAAAAAATAACAAAAAACCAAAATAAAAAATCCCTCACTCACATCATCATAAGAAAAACTGTAGTTTTTCAGAAATCACAGCTTAGATTAGAAAACCAGATCTTTAAGTTAAGTTCTGCATTTTTATCATCTTATCATCATAAAGTAAAACCTACAGCTTCCCAAACAGCTGTTCGAGTTCAAACCAATTAACTCCTGTTTGACCCAATATATACTCTTCACATGCTCCCAAGAAACTGAGAAGGAAGACTGAGGTCTTTGACACTGTAAGACACATACTCCAACCTAACATGATTCTTTAGTTAAACTTTAACAAATTATCAGTGTAATCTGTGAACTCCAGGGACATACTGAGTAGAACACCGAAGAAATATCCCAGACGATAACCTAGAAGCCATCATAATACTACCAAAATAAAGCAGTGCAGTATTCTTTCACATCTTAACAAAACCAAAAACCCAAAGCAGACTGCCTTTTCACATTCTAATGAAAAAAAAAAAAACCATGATCACAAGAATCTTTTGAAATGCAAAGATCTTGAAGACAACTACTTGCATATCTTGATTTTACTGAACAAAGCCCTGGAAGTTACAGTCTTCATAAAAGGAACAAACTGTTTTAAATGATAGCGTTTTTAAAGGTTACAAATGCTTTATGGCAAATATGTAAGCAGAATTTCAAATTTACTGTTATTGATTTGGTGTGCTGTTCATATTGTATTTCAGCTGTAAGACTGCAGTGGATGTATCACTAGCAGACATGATTCCCAGGAGGGAAACATTAACATTAAAGTGTATGTTTTATCCCCAGAATAAAACATAAATTAAAAATTAATTTCTAAGGGTTCATTTGCCATATTAAAAAATAACATAATTTCCAAGTCGCATTAAAAAAACAAACAAAACTGTTGACAAATGAAACATGTACAGACAATTAATCTGTATACTCAAAAGATTCCTGTCTGGCCACAAACAGTGGTGTCGGGTTCTGCTGGGCACAACAGCTTGCATATAAGTGTGGAGTTCACCTGTTTGCTTACCCTTAGGTTAGGAAGAACCTGCCCAGTTTTTTCTCCTGAACATCTGATTACTTCTGACAGCTTACTACAACTGCCATACATCTCAAGAAACGTAAGACACTACTAACCTGTACACTGACATGAAATATATATCAAACTTGGGTTCACCATACGATATCAAATTATAAGCCTAATGACAGGTAACTTATATAAATTAATTTTCCTTTTTTCAGTTCTTCAAGACCAAAAAGATAAAAACCTATTTTCCCCCAAATGAATGAAGACTTTCCAACTGACTACAACAATCACATGCTACTCCTTACTTGCTTTTTGTATGACCTAGAAATGATGCCCTTATGCAACACTTTCATTCATACTAGAAGGACTGTCTGTGTCCTTACTCTGTCTAGGCAGAAAAAGAAAACTACAGCAGGACTCAGCTGACACATCCTGATCTACACGTACAAAGTAAGCCTCACTGGCACTAACACAGCTTATGTTGCTGATACTGTGCTGTGCTCTCCCAGTAGAGTCCTTTACTTGGGGAGCAGAAGAGAAGAAGTCAAATTTAAAAAAGAAGGACACCGCACAGTAAAAATAACTTCCAGAAAGCGAGCTCCTAAAACAGGGTTCCCCTTCTGCCCATACAAAGTGAAAGCGTGTGCTGCGATGCGGCACACGAGGTTCACAGGCGCTGCCTCCGAGCTCCGGCCCGGCCCCGGGCAGCGCTGCGCCAGCGCCACCTGCGGGGCGCGGCCGGCACTGCGCGCTCCGCACGGCGTCCCCTCCCCTGTCCCTGCACCACACCGACCACGGCAGGCAAAGGTGTCCCATCACCTCGTACAGAGAATTAATTCATCCTTGATACTGCACAATATAATTGTAATTCTACTATGAAGCCTCCCTTCTATTACGCCTCTGGAAAATCCAGAATTACAACAATCTAAGCAAAGATGGAAGGGTACACACTGAAGTAACACCTAAGAAAACCTCTGAAGTTACAGTTTCTCTTAGTGCAAATGGCAGAAACCTCTTTCCTACGGCAAAACCTGGAATTTAACCTGGTCAAAAGTGTGTAGGCTCTTTAATATTTGTCAAGGAGAAAAGAAAAAGTGATTGCTTAACATTCACTTTAAAAGACTGCCCTTTAAACAACCACCACACAACACTGCTGAGGAAATTGTTTCACTAACAACTCAGAAGAGCATAACATCTTTCAGCATAAGCTCTGAATTCTGTAGAACAGAATCCCAGATCTCACACTAAGGCTTGTCATTCTACTGGTTAAATCATAAATGTAGTAAAAGAAATAAATCATGTTTAATCCTACTAAAAGGGTAATGTTCAAAAGTTCTTCTATTTTAGAAAGTAATTCCAGCTGCATTTATCTATAGCATAAATTATAAGATGTTTTAATGTTTAAAATCTGTCACTGAAGTATTAATTATTTTCACACTCATGTAGGACATTGAATGTTAAGAGTCTCAGTCCCTGCTTTGGTATCATTTCCTAGGTATTTCAACAGAACCCAATGTATTTCGCCCTCATGCCCCAATACTAAGGCAGAAGTTGAGATGATTACAGCCAAAATTGTCACCAGTGACCAATCTGAGGAACCTAACTTTTCCATGATGTAACTGGCTCCTACACCTCTTTGCTTCAATACAGCTCCTGACAAATTTGTCCCCAGAAGGGAATACAATGAAGCTAGAAAAAGAAATGCCAGGTCACGGATATAACACACAGGAACAATACACATTGCACCTGTGGAAGATTGGTTAGTATGAGCAGCAAATACCATCAGGGCTAGTTGGAAAACAGAAGAAAGTAAGTATCTAATAGCAATGAGAAAAACTGCAGGCAGAAACATGCTCATCACATGCATACTCTAAAAATCTGGAAATCGTGCAGGCAATTAAGGTCATAAGCCAAGCTAACATTTACTGCCTTTCAGCAGAGATCATTATCTGAGAGCTGTGCCAACCAGAAACCATGTATTTGTGCTTAGCAGAATGCATAAACAGAGAGAACCTGGGCAAACATGTCCCCAGCTGCTATTTGGATTCATCATATTCACTCTCCAAGCAACAGAGCAGCAAAATGGAAAACTACCGAAAACAAAGTCCAGTAAGCAACTGTGGAAAATTGCCAGGTGTATTATGTCAAGATACAGAGATGCTGTTAATTTGTGGAGAATTCATGAGGCTGTTTGAGCAACAATGTGAGCCAAGCCACTTGCTTATCCTGCACTAGGCTGGAGCAAGGCTTAACAACTGAATGATGCCTGGAGTGAGGCAGAGGTCTCACAGCCCAATGGTGTCTCAGTGAAGTGTCTCCTTGAGTCTCAGTGGTGTCTCTCAGCACAGGAGCACACCCAGGCCTCAGTACCAGCCTCACTCCACCTTATCCATGCACAACCAGCCTCTGTTACAAATCTGTTCCTTTGGGAAGATAATGATGTGAGGTTGTAACATGCTGACAGGAGTAATGTCAGGTGGACTTCACTGCTCCCTAACCTGGGTGGAGGACAATACTGAATTATTAGGGATCTGTGCTGCCTTTGTTCAATTCAACCAATTCAGCCAGAGGTATCCAAAGATGTTTAATATACTGAAAAAAGCAACCACCAATATGAAAATGAGAAAAAAATTAGCTGCTTCTTCACCAACTAGGACCACAGCAACTGGTAAGCAATTATATTTGACTATAGTCATACCTGCACTTTTCCAAAAAGTCTAAAATTGATATTTGAAATCCTCCATTTTTAGAGTATAAGAACATGACCTTACTTCATAGATAACAGGCTTGCTCCTCTCTCTCCTCCCCAAAGCAGGGATGACTCTTTGGTAAAATTTACACCTCCAGCTGCACCAAGAGTAGAGCTGGGAACAGTTGTACATAGCACTGTACACTTACATTTTGTAGATCTACTGCATTTATCACCTGCAATCTAAGAGTCAATGATCTGCTCCTTCAATAAACTACATTATTTGTGAAACTGGAATTGTAAATATTCTTATTGAACATAACCAGCCATAGTGCCTAATGGTTATAAACAGAAATTAAGTCAAGCTGCACCCAGCCCCTCTGATTTCTGAGAAATAGCTGGAACACAAGGGGTTTATTTTCTACCAGATTTCATATGATTATTGCAACAGAAACTGACAGGTAAAATTAAATAGAACTACTTTGTTAACAAGTGAAAATCAAAATTGCTGCATCCTCAGAGACAAACACAGACTTCAGTTAGGAACCGCCAGTGGGAAAAAACCTTTCCCAGATAGCTGGGTTACACTACTGGACTCAGAAACATGTCTTCAGATTATCTCAGCTAACTTCTTTACTGTGGCTTGGAGACCTGCTTGTTTGCTACTCATCAGTAGGTGTTAATTCAACTCCTAAAAATGGATAAACAAAGAAAATCAGTGAATAAGGGGCTGTGATTTTTCAACAGTCACAGCATAGATGCCTACAAACGGTAGTGAAGCTGACCAAAGAGTCACCAGGAGAGGGGTGAAATAATAAAAGAAAGACATTTGTCAACCTCATGGACTCTGCATGTGACCTGTGTCTGAAACAGTTATCATGAGTAGATAGAGCAAGGAGAGACAGAATTGAATCCTGATGCTACAGGGGCATTAGGAGTGAAGCATGACAGAGCTATAATTCATATTCATGCATAACCTGTAAAATTTAAGAGTGATAAACTGGTTTTGTGTAATTGCTATCCAACCCCATGAGTTTTCAGAATATCCTTTTCTTCCTCATGAATTTAAGACACTGTTTTTTTGTTTTCACATTATACTGTCTTCACCAATCAGATACTCATTTTTATAGGAATAAATATTTTTCAATCACCAGTGTTATAATTGCAATCGCTTCCTTTTATCTTTTGTGTTCTCAATGCTCCTTGGTGCTCCTCAAACTTCTGTAGAATTGCACTACTTTTCTTCAATCCTTTCCAGAGATTTCTCCATGAGATTCTGTGAAATGTCTACCCCTCCAGTAAAGCATGAGTCACAGCCTTGATCACATCAGCACTTACACAGAACTCTAATAATCTTCATGTAGCAGTCCTTGCTGTTATTAATGCGCTGGTTTTGTCTTATTTGTGCTCATTCATTTGCTGCCTCTTAAGACAGGAAAAGCAAGAGAGAAAGCCTCCATCCTTTTGTGCTAAGAGAGAAGATCCTGTCACAATAGCCTTGTAGGCAGAAGCCTCTTTCTTCCATTTCTGTGAAGTGCAGGGAATGATGCCTAATGTTTTCCGCTTTTTTTAAGACCCTTTATTTTTACCAAGAAAAATTTAATTGCTCCAACCATTCTGCCTATTCTGTAATTTTTGATATATTTTATTTTCATCTCTTGACCTCCTTTGTTGTTAAATCAACTATATAAAAACTTTGCTTTCTCCAATGTTTCTTAAACATTAGCTATATTTACAGATAAAGGATAAATATAAAACACTGTATTTCTGAAGCTCATAGGAAAAAAAATAAAAGCAAGTGAAACAAACCACAGAGACTTCTAGAACTAGAATAACGTAAATATGAAATAAAGCACAAATGACAACATTAGATTGAACTCACCCTGTTTGTGGGTTCACTGTTCCCAGAGAGTTTTTATGAGCTGGTGATAATGTCTGAATTTTGCTCCCACTGGATCCAGATGAAGACAGTGCTTTACCTGAAGAGGCACCTTGCAGTTGAAAAGCAAGTATGAAAATATAAGAAAATGTAAGATTTTGCTGCTGAAATGATACAATTTATTAAAAAAAAATTAATTGCAAAATTCAAGAAAAAGAGCTTTAGAAATAAAGATATGAGCCAGTATCAAGATAATACAAAAAGACAATACATTTCAAAAACGTATAGAAAATATTTAATTGAGACATAGTGTTTTATTCTAAGAAAACATACTGTATCTCAATTTCTTTGCTCAGAAAAAAAGGGAAAAAAAAGTTGAAGTATGTACAGACAGAAAATGTTTGATATTGACATCTGAAACCCCAATTAGAGCACTGTTTCATAATTACAATATACATGCCCTGACTATGTATTTTCACCAATTTATGATCATATTCAGCAGACAAATTAGAATTAAGCATTAGATAAATTTCAGGTGAGAGACCAGTATTCGAGACAATCATGCATTACTACACCGAATGATTTTTTTCATATTCAATTCAGGAAAAAAAAAAAAAGAACTGGCCTGATATATAAACCAGAATCCTAAATCATCAAGATAGATGGCAATTACAGTGCCCTTTCCAAATGTATTTTAAACAAGATTTTGCAAACCACTATATCAAATAAACATAGTTTGCAGAACAATGCATAGTTTGAGAACTGTTATTTAGAAAAGACATGGAATAATTCATAACATTCATTTCATACCTACAACAGTTTTGCTGACACCACTTGGCTGTGGTAAGCGTGATGATGGTGATGGTGTTGATCCTACAGAAGGCATCTTCTTAACTGGAGCAGGTTTGTACTGTAACAAAATACAACCTAGGAATTTAAGCAATTAAATGAAGCCATCTCTATAACACAAGAGGTAGTTCCTTCAGGTACTGTGGGAGAACAGACGATGATTTCTTGCTAGGTAACCTGTTTCTGGTATGGGAACATGCAAATGGTTTCTGATAGTCTGTTTTCTAACACTTACAGACGATACGAGCAGGAAACATTCTCTAACCTAGTAGCTTTGGTGTTCAACTGTATGTCTTTCTACATTTTTTTCTACAGCTTTCATCAACTTTTTCCATAGCTGGAATGAAGCTAAAGTTAAGATTAAAAGTATCGCCTCATCACCAATTAATTTAAAAGAGAATACTCAAAAGGCAGAATTATTTTTGTCTTTCAAATCCAAATCTTACTTCCACCTGTGTTGTCTGGACCAGTCCCTGCACTGATTCAAAATACTGTGTAATACACCTGAATCCCGCTCAAGCCTCTAATTAGCCAGAATTCTGCTGTCAGTTGTCCTGTAGTCAGGTACCTGTCTGCCCCTTAAGTAAATCTCTAATTGGATTTAGAAACCAGCACAACAGAAATTCAACTTCCTTTACAAAAACTGCATCTCTATTTCCTCCTGCTATCTTTACATGTCATTTGCACATTTCTACATTACATTTATGACTGGTTTTGATTTTGCAACTACTGCCATTTCACTAATGGATCTCTGCAGTTTAAGAAAGTAAAAGCCTCGTCCATGCCTAGTGCTAATTTCAGTCAGTGCAAGTAATAAAATTACACAATAAAATAGTTAACTTCTTTTAAAAGCCACACACTATTTAACAAGCTTGATTTGACATTGAATGCAAGTTACAGGTTAACAAAAGTGTTACAGCTCACCTGTGTTCGAGTAGGAAGCTTCCCTTTGGTATCAGCTGCCAATTTCCCCTTATTAGTAATACGTGCGGCTTGCTCCTTACAGAAATTGATGTGTCTGTCAGCTGCATTTTCATTAAATCTCCTCTGACAGTATGGACACTGAATGTAATCTTAAAAGACATAAAATACCTAACATTAATAATATGTTTTAAAAATGAGTGTATTAAAGTCTTTTTAAGACCAGGCTCTCCTCCAGGGGAAATTACGGCTTCTTGAATCTGAAAATGAAATACAGATTGCTAGGTCAAAGCATATTCTCATTTGATGGGTAACAGTAGCTGAGGGTTAGAAATAACCTAAGCAAAAATCAGAAACTTTAAAAGATGCTATCCTTGCAGAGAAGGTAGCCAAAGAAGTACAAGGGCATGGCAGAGAGATCAGCTGGAAGGAAGTGGAGAAGTAGCTAAACAAACAAACAATCAAAAATTTTAAAAAAATTACTAACAGTTCAGTTTGTTCATGATATGGGGATACATTAAAACCTTGCCCACACAAGCTACAAAAGACAACAAATCTGTTTCCTCTGGCAATTTTGAACGAACTGAAAAATTCTAACTGCAATACTGATCATTATTAAAAAAAATCAGAAATTTAACAAATAAAAAGAATCAAAAGAAAAGCAGCCAAAATAAGGAGCTATCAAGTAACTGTTGGCCATCTTACTTTTGCAAGATTAATTTACTCACATTGCAAACAGTATTACATACAGGAAATAGTATTCTCATTGGGGAAAAAACAGAAAGTGCTATATAAATGCTTAAAATATTAAAAGATACATCATCTGTATGCTGGAAATACACACCTTAAAATACAGTGCCCTTGGAAAATTGTATGTTTGGACTGCAGTTTCAGACAACTGGGTATTTCACTTTCTAGAGATATTAATGCTGTATGCCCCAGATTAGAGCATTCAAAACCATGTAAGCATCAGCTTAAAAAAATCTTGACACTGGCAAAGCAGGTTAAATTTGTGTGTTTCTAGGTCATATTAGAAATGTATTGAAGAAAATGAGATGAAATTCAAGCCACTGACTCCAAAATTACAATAAATATTATAAAATCTAAAATAAGTTTTGGATTACATGTTATTAGTCCAAATGCAGAAAATTTGGCTTAAATAGTTGTCTCTTTGAATATTTATAAACAGTTTTGAGTAAGCTGAATTATGTAATGGCCACCAATCCATGAACTGTGACCCAAGAAGTGTGAGCTAAGGACAGAGGAAAAACAGAGAGAAGCGACAGCATGGGAATCTCATGGGTAACAACAATGTTTTATTTATTTTACATATGCTCTGCTACCATGAGAACACTTGAACATCAACTACACCTTAAGAGACAAAAAATCATTAAAAAAAATGCAATAGCTATGTAGTCAAACCAAAATTATTCCAAAGAAAGTAAAAAAAAGAAAAAAATTAATAAAGCAGCTGTGAAAACCTCTAGATAACAGGCCATTTCAGCCGGTGCAGAGTTCACTTCCCACAGAAAACTTTCAAAGCCCACAAATGTATTTGAGAGGATGAATGTATACCATTAAGAATCAGAAATTGTATCTTCATCCTTCAGTAAAACACATACTTCCAGCTGAACACCTGCCTATCTGAAAGTACTGCTCATACTGTCCAGAAGAACTTCTAGGATTCAATGTAAGCTTTATAAAATAAAAACTAATCAAAATAAGAGGGCAGTACACACATGCAGTCAAGTTCAGAGCGATTTAAAGTCCTTCTTAACCCGAGGGTATTCCGCACTTCCTCAGAAAAAGTGGAAGAGGAGATGGAAGAAGCAGCAATACTGGTCATTTGCCAGCTCAGAGCAGATAAGTAGAAAATATAAATATGAGACTCTTTCCATTAAAAGGAAAAAGACTCGCTGTCGCTGTTTGCTAGAAACAAGCATTCCCAAGACAGAGCTGAGTAGGAGAGGATACACTCATGGTACGTTCACAATCCTACATGAAAAGTGGAAAAGGGGCATAAGTAGCTGCTCCTGCTCTATTTGTGAGAAGAGTATCCACTGATGATTTTGAGCATGGTCTCTTCATTCCTGGTTTCCTCTTCCTAAGTCCTACCCACTGCAGCAGGATGAAGCCAGGAGCCTAAAACCAACTACAATTAGGTAGATTATAGATATATAGATTATTAATTATTCTTTTAATGATCAATCCTTGCGATTCTTATCCACAGAATTTGCTATTGGCTTTAAGATGGTTTTACCTTTTAAAATTAGCTATATGGCTTTTCAAGATTGTGAGTACAGAATGCTACATAATACGGTCTCTTAGAGTGAATGCATAATTACAATCCTAATACTGGACTAACACATCTTCTGTAAAGAAACAGGGTAGGAAACACTTCATATCCTCACTTGACCATAGACAGGCAAACACATGTTTTTTCCCAGTCTTTCTGAAAAAAAGCCACTGAGCTAATCAAATGGTTTAGCTCTTAGGACAAGAGGAAGAAATATATTCTTCAATCTATTACCATATCCCAGAAGTTAAATGAAAAGCATTTCATTCTCATTCACATCAGACTGCTTGAACACTTTATCCAGTCTCAGTTTGAAGGTACCAAACGTCGTGCTAATAATACAAACTCCACACATCTCACATACCTAAAACAAAACTACATGAAGCATTAAGTCATACACTGCAATACATGAAAACAAATATGAATTCAGCAAGAAATGGGAGAGGTTACATTTGAAAAACACAAAACGGCATTCCCACAATGTAAATATGTTGTGGGTCACAGCCAATCAAAAAGGCAGCTTGATATTTCTGAGCAGTTCCACTGTTGTGAGCAGAAACAGGGCATGAAAACAACTTGTCCAGCCTATGGTTTACAAGGCAGTAGCAGGCTGCAAGTTGGCCCCAGCTATCTTTCAACACATTAAAAACAAAGCTACACAGAATGTGAGCCAACCAGACACAAAGTAACAACCCAGCATCAGCACCCGGATAATAAGTCATCTTCAGGAACTTGTGAATTCTGTATTCCAACAAATTCCTTTTCAATTCAAATTTCTACATATCAACTCAAAGTCTCTAAGGAACTTTACTGTTTTACATACCAGGGTCATATGATGGTGGAGGTGGTGGAGGGAGTTTTCCACCGTCTTTAAGATTAAGTCCTTTGGCTGCTCGTATAGTTGCTATAAATTCTTCGTGCTTTCGTCTCCAGTTAGAAGGTTTTTTGGGTGGTTCTGGCTAAGAGGCAAAAAAGAAAGTTCTGTATATCTGAAGCTTTTACTTGAAGCTAAGTATGCACCTTATTTTAGTACATAACATCATAGATTTCTTCCAAATTTTAGTTGGTCTAATTAACACGAATTTCCAGCAGAAATAAGCTTTATTAAAGTGCATATATAGTAAGCCTAAAATGCTCAATATCAGAGTAAATTATAACATACCCGTGGCTTAAGAGGTTTTACTGTGGGAATGTCAGTTCCTTCTGCTCTCTGTCGGCTGGAATCGAATGTCTTCCTTTTCTTGGCAGAAGTTTTTTGGCAAATGGGTCCATGTTTTTTCTATAAGCAGAAGCAAATCAAAAGAATACAGAACTTACTTTTAAAAATAGAAGTTATTAACACATTATTTCCCTCTTTCTTGATATAAAAATTAGCTAAAAAGCCCCAACTCCTGATAAATAAGCTCAGGCTGTTTTCACTTAAACATTTATGTCAGCTGCTACCTTTAAAACAGAACTACAGGAATTCATGGACATGTATACAGTCACAAAAACATGGGTGGTAATGAAGAAGAAAAGCAGAAGGCGTCTATATTTGCTCCTTACATGTAAAAAATTGATGATAGGTAGGCAGCTTTTGCATTGAGTGGCAAAACATATCACAGGTGTCTGAAATTCATATTCACATTTAATGAGAGACTGATTTCTATTAACAAAGGAGAAGTGAGTTTTGGAGATGGCTAACAAAACATTTACTAGCTGAGACTTAAAACTGCAGAAGACAAGGATTGATCATGTAAACCTAGAAAAGATGCTTTTAGAGGAATGTACTTCAGAAAATCATGGGATCTTAAAATAAAATTAGATCCCTTCTAAGGAGCTTCAAACCTGAGACAACTGGAATCAGTAATTACTTGGGGGAGGGAAAAAAACCCCACCAAAATCCCTACCAAAACAAAGCACCTAGATCTATTTTATTTAGCTATATTGAGCACTGCTTAACTTGCTTATCAACTTATCAAATCTAAAAGCAAACAATGCTCACACCACTTACCAGTGCTGCTGGAAAGAAAGTTCTTCCACAAATCTTACATGGCAACAGATCTCCAGTTTGCACTGTAACCTCACCTTAAAAAAACCAACATACTTCTTTAAGAAAATTTGATTAAATCAATGACAAAACATTATTTCATAAATGCTAACCTCATATACACTTAGCCATAATAAGAGTTGTTACTGTAAAAGTATACATCCTTTGACTTGTGCAGAGACTATGCAGATGAGAAAGGCAAAAAATATACTCAAGTCCTTATGCACTTTTGGAAGCTGTCAGGCCCAACAACACATCACCTGCAATTCTGTTTATTTATAATACATAACTCCACTCCCTTAAAAGGATGCATATCGATATACAAATAAAAAAATCCCCTGTAAGTCCCAATAACCGCTCAACTACACACCAAGAATAAAGCTATTTAGTGGGTATTTCTGTGTCTTTGGAAGTGATCAAATTTAGTGTCAAATACAGAAAAGTGACATTCCATCATTTATTTTGCTCTACTAAGTTAAACTATTCCACTTTCTCATGTAAAGAAAACATTTTGGAATGCTATTTTTAGTATATATTTAGTTCAGATTATTACTGATGGTTTACAGAAGTATTTCTGATGTTGCTATTCAAGCATTGGATGTAAACAATATATTTGACATACAGCTGATCCACAGAACCAGACAAAAGACCAACAAGTCAAAGTATCAAGGCCTATGCAAGCAAATATATTCATAATGCACATGCAACAGAATTCATATATGCATTATGCAACAGAACTGTGGCAGAGACAAAAAACTCCAGAGTTTCCCAGCAGAAGGCATCTATTATATCTAGTACTATACCAGAGGAATACAGGGATATTTTTCTATCACGTACACATCAAGAAAGAGGCAGTAAATTTGGATTATGTTTGAGACTTACTAGTAGCTTTCTCTGTGCTCAATCTGACTACTGCAGACAATACAACTGTCTATTTACACCACGTTAAAATAAAACCACTTAGAACTGACTTGTATTTAGGCGAAGCAGCATCTTAAACTAACATAGTCATCAACACAGAAATGTTCAGTGATTTGGTCAGCTTTTGTTCCCGGTTTCCCAGTGGAAAACTGTTTTCCATCTAAACATACATACTTGCTAACTAAGTGTACGACCAGTCCTAAAAAACGAGTAATTTAATTAAATACTTCAAAGCAAACAAAGAGATTCAGGCAGCCATCGTTCCCACTGAAAACCATTTTTGCCCAAATGCAAAGATTAAAACGGAGTAAGATCTCTATTACCAATTTGCAATTTTTGTCTATTTCTGATTTTTTCAATTACTTAAAGCAATTTCACTCCCAGTATATAACTGCATACAATGTATTAGTTGTCTGAACATACTATGGAACACAATGCATTTTAAGAATGCATTTTAAAAATCACATGAGAAGTATAGTTTAAAACATTTAGTTCATACCTTTAAGTAATTTATATACCTTTTCCATGTGGATATGAATAAGCCTGTCCTTACCACAACACAGCAACACTGCACTGACAGTAACCAAATTTTACAAATGAAAGTCATAATCAAGCTTCTTTTTGTGCCATCTAAATATCTGTGCATTTAGATATACACAAGTAGGAGAAGTAGGAAAAATGCAAAACATATAGATAAATCTTGGTTTTCTTCTATTCTTGCATTTGAATTATACTTGAATGCTATGAAGATTTACTAGGAACTTATTTTTTTTTACTCTATTATTTTTTCAAGCTCTATTTTAAAATATTATGTCAAAAATTTTTTCCATAGGTCTATTTTCATAAACCCACAAGCCTGAGCACCTGAACACGGGTACACAGCTTAGATGGCTGGGAACCTGCCCTCACCAATGATCTGACGGGTAAGCAGCAATGGCTGTAACCTTTTCTCAATTACTCCACTCAAAAATACAAGATATCCACAGATTTGTTTATTTCATGACTTCATTCTTCAGAGTCCCTACCACTCTTAATGATGATAAACTACATCACCCAAAGTGAGCAAACTCACTTCTGCTAAAGAGTTCAACTTCTTTTTATAACATCATTCTGATATAACTCTCAGCTTTGCAGAAACAAGTGAGAGGCATTTCCCAAAAATATGAAGTGACACTGTTCATGTCTTCAATAAATTAGCTGAAATAAATCAGAATTAGGGATCTTGACATAAGGTATACATATATATGATTAAGAATTTGTCAGAGAATTCTTTCAAGTAGCTGCCCTAGTAAAAGAAGCTACATGTCTCACAGTTTTCTTCTGTGTTCACTGAATTCCAGAATTTGAGCTGCTGTTTAAACTCCGCCTCAAAAGAAGCAGACTCGATAGCTGCTCACCTGAATGAGTAATATTTACATACAACATACCTAAGCACATGGAATGCCAATTACCACTTAGTGCAGCTACAGTTACAGAGCTGGATTTCTTTACAGCATTCCCACTCTCCTCTGTTGCTGGCAGGTAATCACATCTGCCCAGAGCTATTTCTACTGCCAACACCTCCTGTGTAACACAAATCACTGACCAAAACCACATAAGGAAGTAATTTTAAAAAAAATTAAAGTTCCTGAAGTTTTGTTGAAAATGGGAATCCAAGTGTCCTTCATATTTGCACACTTACCCTTTCATCTACTTAATTCCTCTGTGATTTCCCTGTTTTTAAAGTTATAAAAATCCCAACACCAAACAAACCAAAACCACAAAACCCTAATATTTCTTTCTAGGAGTCCAGAAGTCTTCCGTTACAGAAGGGTTAGCAATGTTATTCACATGAAATCTGATAACTTAAAAGTAAGACATGGGAGTAAAATTCTGAAAGTTGCAATTGAGTTAGTTTTGGCTTTGTTTTGTTTATTTTTTAAAAAGACATTAATGTGCAATATCTACTGCAATTATTTTCCTGAAAGAAGTTAACCTAAATGGTTTTCAATTTGGGATGCACTGTGGGGAGGAGGTTAAAAAAAAAAAAAAAAAAAAAAAGGAACACAAATCAGGAAACAGGAGGAGGACATGCTTGACAAAATGGTCTGAGAATAGAAATTGGTAGCAAGATGGTGTCACGGCAATTTTCTTCAGTCTGTAAATTTAGCAAGAATGCAAGACTTCTTTTTAAAATAATTTTGGTTATATAGCCACAGAAAACCCGAGATCCAGCAGCTAGAATTCTTTTCCTTTTTACCAACTTTAATACCACTAACCACCAGTGGTTTAGATGCTTGTATTAAACATGAATGTAGTTAACTTGGAGAAGGACTGAAATAATTATTACTGCTTATCTAATCAAAACACACATAGAGAAAAGATAAATATGATAAAAATTGTTATGTGAATACCACAGAAGTGGTATTTCAGTGGAAGTGATGCCAGAACTATGATACAGAGCTTTACATCCTATTCTACTGCCTCCCTGAGACCAACTCTCAAATAAAAACACAGTGTACAACCTAGTATGATACTGGGTATCTGACTTAACCAGATTGGAAGCTCATTAGCAGGACTATAATAATCTTATAATTTGTGATTGTAAACTGCCCTGTCAGGGCTCTTCTTCCTCCAGCTACTTCCAAATCACTGGGTTTATACCTACACAAGTTATTGCACGCGTTCCTTCTGAGTATGGTTACAGTAGAGTTGCCTATACTTTCTGGTCTTGAAGTTAAGAGTTTAGCTGTAAAGTCTGTGTGGACCACTAAGGCTGGCAGTACAGCTTTACAGTCTCCAGTTGTAACATGGCGCTTTCAATATAGGTAAGTTTAGACTTCCCTGAAACCTAAATTTCAAGAGAACAACTTCTTTCTTTCTCTCCTCTCATATTCAAATACCACAATTGATTTACAGCAGAAAGGACAAGCTCACAGTTCTCAGTTTATCTTTCTCAGTACAATGTGTGGACCCATCAATCCATACAAGTTTGATCTGACACAGTCACAGCCATAGCACTTGTTCACAGCTGTCATGTTTACAGATAAAGCAGTTGTGTAAACAGACTTCACTCCTAGAGGGAGCAAAACCCTTCAGTACTGCTGAATAACTTAAGTTTTGCTACACTTTTCTATTTTGGAGAGCTCTATATACCCAAGTATGTGCATGCATTTAGACAGGAATTGCAGAAACAAGAGTGTACTTCGTAATAGTATTTCATCATGTTGTAAAATCTGACTGCCCTTCAAAACCTTCTATTTATTTACAGAAGTGACAGTACTAAACTATTTAGGCCAGAAAACTGTGATAATCAGAATCATCAAGCCTCTCTGAATTCAAACATGCTGAAACACCCTGGTACAATTCCCAGCTTTGGGACTAGGTACCTATTTGAAGCCAGCAAGTAATCTGCAAGTGTTGAAAGTTATCAGCTGAAGAGCGCTAGCCAAATTCTTCTGCAAAACTGTATTCATTGCTTTTAGCATAAGTCCATTCTCATCTCCAAAAGCAAGGTATTTGTCACTTAAGAGTTCCACAGATTTATGGTACAGTAAAAAAATACTGTTCATTCCCTACAGTAGTTAGAATTTGCATCATCAAGCCACAGCATCTGGTTCTTTGATGACTGCCCAGTCTCTAACACATGTCCAATAATCAATATTGACTGTGTTATATTTTTTTAATCAATGCACTAACTAACCACAGCCTAACCAATGGCAAATACTACAAGCAAGAGCCACCTAAAAATTATACCAATGCAGTAACACAGATAGGGAACACTTCACAGAATCATAGAATGGTTTGGGCTGGAAGGGTACCTTGAAGATAATCTAGTTCTAACCCCCTCTTGTGGGCAAGAACACCTTCAACACCTTGCACAGACCGTTGAACATTTATTTAAATTAGAGCATTAATTTTTAAAATTTATAGCATTAATTTTTAAAAGCAGCTTTGAAGATAATTAAATAACATAATGAAAACATGAATGTATCAAAGCAGGAAAAAAATATTCCAATAATGGTCAAAGTTTTGCAAATTTGTACTATTTTGCCAAAAGGAATTTTGAAATGAAAATGTAAGTAAGGCAAATACACTGATTATAATTCTTAACAACAGGCAGTACTTGCCATACTTTGGTCAAGCCTGCTTGACAAATTATGTGTGCATGTTTTACCCCACTGAGCACATCCCTTCTCACCTGTGCTATTCTGCAGTTTGCAGGAAAGAGACAAAGGAAGAGGAAATCACAGTGAGCTCTGCCTCTTAGTATTAAATCACTCATATACTTTGAAATTTTTAAGTAGGTAAGTTTTCACGATTATCTGACAAATAGCAGATCAATCTACTTTTATCTATCTACTCCCAATTTTATAGGAAAGCCTCATGAATTCTCCTGTACTCCTGTATTGGCAATCTTGTATAAACCTGTCAATTCTGCTTCCAAAAGATAACACAAAGCACTGTAGCATCCATTCCTTCAAGCTGAAAAGACTTTCATAGTATTTCTACACATTTTTATATCAGCTTTTCAGTCTGACAATGAAAATGCATTATATTTGTCAAAAACCATGTTACTGCACTGAACATGAATGAGTCTGATGATGGTGAATTTCGTTTGCATTCCTTGAAAATAACACATCAAGGCAAGACCCACTGCCTCAAAGTGACAGCCTGGAGGAGGATTCTATATATTTTTTTTGGTGACTGAGAAATGAATTCCATGCAGTCAAGAATGACTGAAACAGCAGCACACACAACTCACATCATGGTGTACTCCCTTTTACTACAACTGTCTGTCCTTCTTTGCTTCCCTCCTCATATGAAGCATAACTTTTAATGTGAAAACATGTAATGTGTGTCACATTATACATCCTTAAAAATAACCAGCTCTCTCTATGGCCATATCTCATGGGACTATTGCAAGCAGATCCCTAAAGTCACAGCCTGCTCTCCTGAACTATGATGTCCTGCTATTCACCCAGCTCCCTCCTCTCAGGATCTTGAATTCAACCATCCTACAGTCACTGGAGGAAAGGCTGCCCCTGGCCTTTAGGTCTCACATGTCTGTACACATGAAATACTGCAGGATTGCCTCCCCTTGTCAGGTCCTTGATCACCTGGGTCAGGAATCTGTCATCAGTGCATACCAGAAGCCTCCTAGCTGCTTGCAGCTTGCTGATTTGTCCCTCCAGCAGATTAAAGTCTCTTCAGAAGTTAAAGTCTCTCATGAGGACCAAGGCCTGTGAATCCTCCCAGTTATGAGGGAGACCTCATATTTTTCCTGATAAGTGGGTTTTAGCAGACAGCCAAAACAGCTTTTCCCACACTGGTCTGCCTGCTAACCCTGATTCATACTCCCCCAGGTGGTTCTATAGCAAAGCTCCATTGTATTCTCACTGCTCTCCCACATAAAGGGCAACTTCCCCCTTGCAGTCCAGCTGGTTCTTCCTGAAGAGCCTGTACTCATCCAGCACAGCACTGCAGTCCTGTGAGCTGTCCTACCACCTACACATGATTCCAACTTGATTCTAGCCCTGCAACAGAGTGCAGACCTCCAATTCTTCCCATTTGTTCCTGTACTGAGTGCTAATGTACAGGCATTCTAGAGAGTCACTCAGTCATGATGGCCATCCAGAAAAATCGATTAAACCTTTCCCTGCAAAGCCTATGGAAATGCAACTAAACCAAAGGCAAACAAGCAGCAATATTTGATTGATCTGAATTCCAGATGCATCATCTAGCGTTCTATTAACAAGCTTTAAGATCAACTAGAAGCGTTAGGAAGCATGTGATCTGCAAAACCCATGTAAATATTCTGCTTTGGCATCAAAAGCACACTGTTCTCCTGTGTTCGGCTACAGGCACTGTGATGATTCTGAGGGCAGTCAGGCAAAGACTTGCCTTCTCTCACCAGCCTTAAACCAAGACTGTTTTGCAACAGTGATCCCCAAAACAAATCTGGGCTCATGCATTCTACAACACAAGTGTAATTTGACACAGCAACCCCATCCTAAATCAGAAACTTAACTGGCAAAAAATAATGTTTTAAAAAACCCTGATAATAAACTTAATTTATAATATATTGATTCCTAGTTTGCCTCTCCCTCAGGACTTCTTTAGAAAGTAAGCTCACTCCTCAGCTGCTCTGGCCAAGTGCTTACCACACTCCTGAAACCAGGTTTCACTGAAATGCAACACCTGCTTTTGAAGATAACCACACTGTGTTGTGTGCAGGTAAAACATTTCCATCTTTCCACTTTATTCAACCAATTGAAGTCAATTAGTAGCTCAATCAAGCTTCTGCAATTTAAGTTAAAAATGCAAGAAATCTAAAAAAAACTACAGAACAGTGCATAAAATCTGTTAGCTCTAAGATACTGAAGAAACTAATCTGAAGCCTTCAAATTCCTGTCTACACACATTCTTGTCTACTTCCTCTCCTTTAAAGTTGAAACATATTCTGGTAGTACACTACCCCATATCATATCAGCCTGAACTCAGCTTTTGGGATTTTTCCTTAAGAAAAATAACCAGTATTTATAAAAAAAAACAACATGATGGCTTAAAAAAAAGTAAATACATTGACCACCTATAGAGTGTCAAATTTAGATCACTTAACAGAGGTGCAAGTATGCCCAGTGACGCATCAGTTCAGTGCAAAGACACATTCATCATTGTGTTTTAATGGCTACCAGAGACAAATAACTTATTAAAAATTATATACATTAATATTAGTTTTGCATTTCAATCTTTAACAGTTTCCAAGCTGCTGTTTTAAGAACAGTGTACAATAAAATTAATTCCTTCTTTTGTGGGACAAAAGATACACCTATTAAAAAATAAAAGCTGAAATCTGAAGTCAAATGGAGCTAAAGAAAACAGCCACCGAAGTAAGGAAGCTGCTGCATGGATCCAGTGGGGCAAGACAAAGATCAACTCTAAAAGGAAAAGAACACTTGCATTAATATTATTTTTACTTTTCTACATAATTTTCTACACTGTTAGGGAGAAAAATAAGACTGGGCATTCAGAAATCCTGTCAAAACAAGAATAAGCACTTGCTCTCAAGAGTCACACTACTAACATAAAACCCCAAAGGAGAGATCTTGCACTGTTAGGGGTGGAGCAAGGCATCTCAGACATTCCCCATGCCATGGCAGGGTCCAGGGACAAATGCCAGCTCTCAGCAATAGATGGTGTACAGAGAAACGTGGAGGACACACCCAGACTGCTCAGTGTAGTCCCTACACAGGTCCACACGGGAAAGCTCTGGGTTTGACACTGCAATCTATTACCTGAGCCATCATCCCCTTCCAGCCACAATCAGCCTCCTCTGGCTGCTCGCGTGTGGGGCTGGGCAAGCGCTGACCTGCCACACAGAGCTGGAGTTTTGCCCTGGGACACAGCTGCCCCTCTGCCCCTTACTCCTTAGGCTGGGATGGGCTGTGAACAAGAGTGGGAAGCGGCATTTAGTTGGCTCAAGCAGCTGTTGTCGCCAAACTCCCAGAAAAAACAACAGACTGGAGAGAAGCTGATCAAACACCACCATTGGACTGCTCCAGCTTAAATGAAGTCAGGAATTCAGTGCTCGGCTCCGTCTCGCTCAAGCAAAACACAGGGCAACAAACACACCAGTGTGACAGCTTTTTTCTTGATATCCAGCAGTGAAAGCAACAACAACATGTTAATCCATCAAAAACGGTCCTGAGATTCAGCACGTGGTGAACTACTCATAAATGGAGTTTTAATCTCACCTTAGAGATCACTACATTGTCAGACAGAGCCAGTCTATTGCTCTACTTTCATCAGTAAGTTAAATGAAAATTGAAGAACAGCTGCAAAGTAACAAATGCTAGCGACTTTAGACGTAACATCAGGTTTGTCACCTCTAATGACAAGCATGCTCTCATTACTTTTACAAAACTTTAAAGGTACAAATTTAACTCAATCTAGTAACGTAACAATACTGACAAAAAATAACCTCATAGAGCAACAGCCTTAAAGAAGCAACAAAAGTAAATTTTAGAATCAACTTTTAAGTGACATAGAAACCTACTTTGCCATTTCACTGAACATTTAAACTTGCACTTAGTGAGAAAATGCAACTGTGACACTTTAAATATTATTTAGCTTTTTAAATGTCATTAATGCAGTTCCACATGCCAACTATTACACGTTCATCTCTCCACTTTTTGGAAAGGATCATGTTAAACTGGGTAAAGATCTTTCTTATAAATAGCATGCTTATATAAACCAAAGTAAAACAGTTCTTTCATCTATAATGCTGATCTTCAGCCAAGCAAAAGCACCAGCTTCTGAGGCTGGAAAGTCCAGGACAGGCATCTTGAGCCTGAGAGGGTCTTCCACCATCACAGACACACCAAGAGACCGCTGACAAGAGATAAAGTCCTGCGCTTCCCCATAAACATGACCCTCGCACACACAGCTGTCAAGCACCTACTGCACCAGTCAGCTCTGGGAAATGATTTCACTAAACACTAATATAATAAGGCAGCAGGCTGAGCCAGATTGCAGAAGCTGCCCATACTTCTGTGTCAGATGGGTATGACTGTGCAATTCCACATCCAAACATAAATTTAATCAAAGATGGCAACCAGCAATGGTATTCTGAGTTGCCAATGGAGCAATGACTGAATAAAAGCATAATACCCAATAAAATAACTTATTATAGTTGTTATTATTATTTTTGTAAATATTTTGCCTACTTTTTTTTCTGTCCTAGAGCAACCTTTCTACAAAAACCTAATCTGAGCCTAAGCTAATATGCATGAACAGAGACAGCTTAAACTGAAAAACTGTAAGAGCAACAATAAATAAATAAGAGCAAACCCACTTGCTTCAAATGTTTTGAAGCAGAAAGGGAAGAATTTTATTTTGTGGCAGTTTTTAAAGCACAAAAACATAGCACAAAATGACCCACAAAAATGCAGAAAATTGTTCTTAAGTTTCAAAAACTTCTGCATTCAAGGATGCTGGATAACAGCGTGAGATATGAGTGTTCATACGGCAAGGACAACTAGAGTTCTGGAGTTTTAGACATGACTTATTTCCTGTGCTATTCTGAAATTAATCTCAAGCATTCAGAAGAATCATTTTGCATGATGGAAAAAATGCTTTGACAAGCTCTAGCATTTGAAAGTACTTTCAAGAAAAGGTTCAGTAAAACATGAGATTTCACCTATGACTTAGCAGTTCCCTTCACTCACAGTAACTTCTGAAATACAACCAAGATATAGGTTTCATTTCCAACAAGTCAGAAATTGGACAAATTTTATGAAAAAAATCATAAGTTTTTTCAGGATTCTGCTGTTGTGTCTAGATGCACTTTTCTCTTACCTCCTGTAATTAAGGTGCTAGAGCTTACACAACACAGCAAGCATAGCTGGCCTTGGTAAATCAGCACACAGCCAAATCAATTGATAGATGCACTGCAGATGATGTATGGTCTCAAATGCAGTCAAATGCATAGCTTACTCAAAATCAAGGCAAGCTCTCCCGTTTTGGAGAGGTAACACACCATTGTCCTGAGAGCTGGAATGCCTGATAAGGCATTATTTGATAAACACTGGATAACATCTTTCAAATTTCAAAGGCATTAACAGTCAGCAAAGAATGTCGAGTGAATCAAAGAAATCTCTTGGGATTTTAATGCCAAGTTATGTCCAAATTTAGAGTCTTGATGAAGTCACTAGGCTCAAGAAGGGTCAAATTAATGTAAAATCTACTAAAGACAGAACACAGGTATTCTGTGAAAATTAATTTAGTCCTCCAACTGTTCTAGAAGTGTAAAGAACAAAGGCTAGTTTGTGCTTACTCCTATTTAAGCACTCAGTTATCTCTACAGAAGTAGAGCATGCAAGACTTAGTGACTGCGTTGTATAGCTTCTCAGAACAGGTCTGTATTTTTTTAAGTAGTATGGTTAAAGCAGCTTGCAAAACGTAATGACAGGCCTACAAAAATGCTCAGATTGCAAGCTGTAACTTCATGAATTCCAAGCTGATATCTATGTTATGATGGAAAACATCATCGCTGAAAATGATGTTATCATTTCAGAGAGCAAGAACGTTTTCATTAGTTCAACTGCCACAGGATAAAGTTGAAAATACCCTGTCAGCAAATTCATACCTAGTTTTCTTTACCGCATTGAACATTTCCCTAGCATGATAAGAGGATCTTAACACCCACCTTAGCCATCTGTTAGCAAAAAAGCCGGGCTCCTGGCAAAGATGCCCGCACGCTGCGCCGCACCCCGCCCGCAGGGGCCCCGGCGAGCGGGCTCGGAGCGCGGCCGCCGCAGGGAGGGGCCGGCAGGGCCGGTGCGGGAGCCGAGCAGAGCCCGAGACAAAGCGCAGGGAGCCCGGTCCTGCCACCGCCCGGAGCCCCGGGCTCCGCTGCCTCCCGCCTTTGTCCGCTGCCCCCTCCCGTGGCGCTCGCCCGCCTCAGCCCCCGCCGCCCCCCGGCACTCCCGGCCGCGGGGGCTCCGCCAACGGGGAAGGCGGTGCCCGGGTCCCACTCCCACCGCCGCCACCGCCCAGGCACGCCCCAGCCACACAAAGGACCAACACAAAGGACCCGCCTGGCCCCGGGCTGCCCCGGCCCCGGCCCCGCTGCTGCCGCTCACCTTCCAGCCCCTCCATGGCGCGCCCCGACCGCCGGCTCGGGCTGGGCTCGGTTTCCGACCGCCGCTGCTGTGGCAACGCCGCCACCTCCCGGCCCGCCAACAACCGCCGCTCCCATTGGCCGGGCGGGCGGCCACAGCCCCGGGCGGGCGGGCGGCCTCTGCCCCCGGCACCGCCGCCGCGTCCCCGCCCGCATCGCCGGCCCCGCTCCGCCTCCGCCCGCCGGGGCTATGTCACCCGCCCTTAGGCTGCGCCCCTGGTTGGGTCTCCCCAAGAGAGCAGGGCACCGGGTCGGGGCATCTCCCTGCAAAAACCAGGCGTGTTCTGACTTAGGTGCGATGTGACGGGTCCTGAAGCCCATACGTTGAGGTTATGCTGAGATCAGGACCTCCTCGAAGAGCAGCTCAGGGATCTCTGGGGATCATCCAGTCCAAACCTCTGTCAAGGCAGGATCACCTATAGCAGGTGATACAGGAACGAGTCCAGGAGGATTTTGAATCTCTCCAGAGAGGGACGCTCCTCGACCCTCCCTGAACACGAGGACAAAGCGAAGCACATGGCGAGAAGTGACCCTGCAGTCGACAAAGCATCCAACATCTCTGGATGGATCCGGGCAGCAACGGGGACGGTGCCAGGGACCCTCCACCCTCAGCATCCAGCAGCTGAACAGATGGGTGCTGATGTGTGGCCTTCCTGGGTGTCCCCTTGCTTATGGGAAAACTAGGACAACTACAGGAAGAACACAGCAAAAAATGTTTCCAGGTTCATGTCCTGAAAATAATTGCAGTCAATGGATTCCCCCACCCTTTTTTTCCCGTTACTTTCTTAACTGAAGGAGATGCTAATATAAGATTGGTATCTTGACTGAATCTCCTGCTAGAGGATAATATTTGAGTATGGATGTTTTTGGAAAATAGTGCTACTAAATTGCCGTTGGCTAATGAATACAAATAATGCTTGATACATATGGAAATTCTTCTGTTCCTTTTACAAAAGGTCTCCACATTTTTTAGCAACCAAAGTATTTCAATATTTCTTTCTCCAAGCCATTATTTTACAATTACTTCTTAAGATCTTTTCTTTGTCTTTCTTGTGGCAATATGCCATGAGCAACTATAATAAAGTTTTCTAAAATACGATAAACCTTATAGAAATTTCTACAGTCTTTACAGGCACACACAAATAATTTCTCTTCTTATTCTAGACAAGTTGGTTGATATAGATTCATTTGTCCATAGAATCACAGTTAGTGTCCTTATAACGGAATATCTGTGAATGCAACACAAAAAACTACATTAAATTGGAGGTTATGGTCATGTTGTCATCTCTCATCCCCTTTGCACAGAATAAAGAGATCCAGATGCTGCATGCCAAACAGTCAGAATGTAAATCATTACTAATATATGATTAAAATCATAATTTGAGACCAAAAACTTGGGTATATATGGTAATTCTAGCTGCAATTTTTTTCTAGTTAATTTAGTAGAAGTACATTTCAGATTTGCCTTTGGTCTCCAGAGTTTATGCTTATAAAATGAGCGGCCATGCCAGAAAGTAGCTAGTTTGCTACCAAATTGCAAAGTTCTAAACTTTGCAAATGATCCTGTAAATCTTTGACACAGAACTTAAAGAAGCCTTTATCTAGCAAGATTTCGTGATAAACTAACCATTAGGTTAGTGTACCAGGAGTGCACTTCCTTTCATGATATTTCCATATGTGGATTGCAAATTCAAAACCAGAGGAGATGTTCTCAGTTTAGTGAAGGGTTTCATATTAGAGGTACATTTGGTTTGGTTTGGTTTATTGTTTCTCTTTGAAATTTTAGGTGATTTTTCTTAAAAGCAGGGGCATGCATTAACATCAGGTTACACACCTTTAAGTATCTATACTGTGGTGTTCACATCTGAGGTAGCTGGCAACTTCCCCAGCACAGTCTGTAGAGATTTGTCTCTGTAGTTGACATGGTCTGTGGGGTCTGCCAGGCCAAATCATCTGTTCCAGGGTAAGAGACGAATGAATAGTCAATACCTGCCTCAGAGTAGGATTCTACTGCAAAACTAAAAGGTTCTTTTGGCTCATGTGACTGGTGTCTGAACATGTGTGGTGCAACTGTAACTGTGGACAGCATACTTTAAAGGACTCCTGATGCTGAAAAGTAGCTGTCTTTTAACGGTGGTGGCTGAACAGACAACTAGTCCTCTGTGATCATGAGCCACTGTGCTACACGAATGCCTTCACAAATTTAGCTTCATATTGAAAAAAACCCCAAACCTATGTTTTCCTTTTGTAGACCTATTGTGCCAAACTCAAGTCTACTGCAGTGACATTCCTATAACATTTAGGATTTTTTTTGCAAACCATATGCTAAATTTATTAATTACTAGTTAGCATCAGGTATGCTTATGCCAGTATTTTTTTCTGGCTTATGTAATTTATTCTTTACCTCTCTGATGCATTTATAAGGAATTAGCATCCATTCTGTTTCAGTATTTGGCTTGTTAGCCTAAACAAGGTAGAGCTCTTCTGAACTGTCTTCAGAAGCTATGCTTTCCATTTCCATGGTACCCTTTATTTGGCTTATTCCATGTTAATTCATATTTCATGTGTGATCAGAATCTTGAACTGTCCTGGAGAGGTCATCTTACCACATCACTTAGACTTCTTTTCCTCTAATTTTACTAATTCATCTTAGGTTACATTTGGTATGTAACCTGTAGCTATGGTAAGCCCATGGGCACCATTATATATTTAACAACTCTTCCATATCAGTTGTTTTGCAGAGTCAGCAATGATGATAGAAATTTTTGCCTCTAAAAAAGAAGATCTACTGTCCTGAGTGTCTATGAGAAGAAAGGAAAGCACAGCCCTAAAAGCAGAAGCTATGTCTTCCTTACTCAAGCTTTTTCAAAGAATTTAAATACAATCACTAGCACAGCCATGCCAGAAGGAATTCCAAAGAGGACAGGTGAAAGTCAATCTGAGGTATGCTCAGATATTAAGCAGGTGTGTAGAGAGGCCACCTAACATTGACACAGTTTCCAAAAAGACTCAGGTCTCCTTCTTCTGGCTATTAAAGGGACAGGTCTTCGTTTTTTGTTGGTAAACAAAGGAGTTTGCCCATGGGGATAAGTTGCAAGAGATAAATTATGAGTTTGTGATAAATTAGAAAAGCCCATTTTCCCTATGGTTTGTGGGCACAGGTAAAAGTTACAGGTTAGTCTAGATCGTTGGTTGCATAAGTCAGCATTTTCAAAAGTGCCTAGAGACGTGGAATCATGGTCTAAGATTTGAAACTGTCCTGAATTTCAAAACTTAGGGAAGAAGTGGCACCAAATCTTTCTGCCAGAATCTGTCAAGGCCTCTTGCAGAAGAGCTGGAGGACTGTTCTCACAGGTCCCAGGTGTATTACTGACACGTAAAGTTGTCTCTTTGCTTGCTTTGACCAGCAGATGTTAATGGCTGGCACAGCTTGACTGGCAACAATAAACTCAACTAATTTCCTATGTGTAAGCCCTGTTTGTCATCTAACCACTCTCGTGTGACAGATGGAAAGGTAAATGTAGAAGTCTCAGGGGTACCAAATGTAAAAGTGTTCAGTTCTGTTCCCCAGGATTGGGACTGACAAGCAGAGAGATGGTTTTCGCATTCGGATTTAGGATGTTTATTTTACCTTATCTATATTACATGTTTACAGACAGCAAGTACTTCTACACACTAACCTGACAAACTACACATGGTGACTTTGCACTCTGTCCACAAGGCCTTTTAAGCATAAACTATCCAATTATCAAATACCAACTAATTTATTTTTACTTTTAACCCAATAACCAAACACCTGTGTTCTGCGCTGTGTACTTTTCTGTCCAATTACATAGTACCACCCAAAACCATGAAGAAGAAGGAAGAAAAGCAAAGACAATGCCCAAGGACCTCCATCTTGTCTCTTATTCACTGCTATATCTCAAACTTTTTATTTTTCACCCAGTGACTTAACATAATTCTGTCTAATTCACACATTCACATTCCCAGCTTCTCCACTCAGTTTTAGAAGCCTTCTCTATGGTCTTAAGTTAAACCCAGTGTTCTCTTGAGCCTGTCAGCATAGATAAAGGGACTTTTTCTGTGCCTGGGACTCCAGCAGGTAAAGGATATATTTGGTAAAATGCAGTGTGATAAAGCTCTGACATTGGTCATATGTCCAATTGTCACTCCAGACAAAGGAGGGTTGCTGTGGGAAATGGACTATGAATCTTATAAGTAGTTTAGACAGGCCAAGAGGAGCTGTGGAATAAATGTGTGTTCCTGTACATATCAACATAGAAAAATCCCTACACTGTACTAGTCCAAATCTTTAGGCCATTTAGAAAAAGTGACCCCAAGAATCCAGAGTTTTGACAATACCTTGCCCTTGGTTTTTGCGAAGCAGTGCAAATCATTTTTTTGGGGCAGAAGTGTCAAAAAGCTACTAAGTCCTGTAAAATGATCAGAATTTCATTAACATTTCAAATGCTCCTTTTCATCATTTGAATCCCTGTCACAATGACTAAAATCTTTATAAAAAATCAAAATCTTTCCACTATCTTTCATGTTAATAATGAACACTGGATAAAGAAGGATCTCCCAAAACGATATCTTAATTAATACACTTTGCACTATAACTAGCCTCTGGGAATTCAGATATGCTTGCACAGAGGGACTTCAAAATTTAAATATTCCTAATAAGCTTTTTCTTACAGTTAATGTTAATTGAGGACTACAGACAAGAATGATTACTCTCCTACTAAACTAATTCCTCAGTTGAATTCCTGCAAGAGTGCCTTTTGTTCTTTTTTGGGTTATAATCACAATTTATATTCAGGAATGGAGTATTGTGATTTTGCTATCAATCTTTTTAGCAACTTTTTTTTTTTTTTTTTTTAGTACAGATTTATAGTTTTGTTTGTTGTGGCTGTCCCAGATTAGACAGAATGAGACTAAAGACCACAATAAAATTTGGTAAGATATAATGGAGTAAACAGTTTTTGCTCTCTTAGAATATGAACTGCTCAATTTATGAAGCTGAGTCTAAACTGAAAAAATAAGAGTAAATGAGTTATAATAATGCCCAAAAGAAAAAGATAATATGCGTTTAATTCTTGGTTGCCAGCTGTGGGGTAAATTTTCTCAAGCTGAGTAGCCAGTAATAGAAGGAGACTAGGGACTGTGATTTTATCACTGAATGTAGTACCTCTGCTGTTCTCTTATTTCTATATATTGGCTTTTGCAACCTGCATAACAGTCTTTGTAAGCTGAGATGCTATTTTTTACAGCTGTACTAGCAGACAAGTTCTTAAAAAATAAGAGAGCAAATCAGAGTACAGAATATGTAAGCCAAACAAATTGACTTTTGGTAAATCCCCTGCACTGTTTCTGTTTAATTTCCAGCACACTTCCATGCTTCAGCTTGCTGGTTTAGGACACAATCTGTTTTATAAGGCACAGCACAAGCCAAAAGGGGGAGATCACAGAGAAACAAAACAATGCTGCAAAGTTGGGTTTGCAGAGCCAGAGAGTTCCACAAGGCATTTTATGTGTTTGTCTTTCCTAAATGCTCACTTGGAAGATGGACTTTGCTAGGTAGACATGTAAAACTTGGGTGCATCTATGTATTGTATGAACAAGTTGACCACCCAGCTGCTGAAATCTTCTGCTCTTCTGAAACTCTCCAAATGTCTTGCACAGTAAATAAAATTAAATTTATACATATGTACCATGATTCTGTCAATGAGATGAGGCGATTTCACCCTTTAAGGCAAATTTTTTTAAATCAAGAAATTTAAATGGCATTACAAATTAATCTATATTTATATTGTAATTTGATACTGTATTTCTTCACTATGCAGAGGAACAGGTCATATTAAATCATGGCAAGACTAGAAATTCTGTCTGAACTTAAATTTTGTTTCAGAATAAAGTATTCTGAAGGAACAGATGGAAAAGTTTCATTTTTTATTAGTCACCTAAGATACTCAGCTTTTCTCCCAGAATGTGATCTCGTGATCCATCTATTCTTCCGCAAAAACATGGACAGATTATGCAGTGCATATCATCCCTTATCACATTGTGAGATGTGACTCAATTTGCACGTTTGCAGTTCTTTGGGAATACATAGCCATGGATATGCCAGTAGAAGTCCTTCTTAAATAATTTTCATATAACAGTTTTACAAAGAAAGAAAGCACTAATGTTTCATCTAGTTTCAGATGAACATTTAGTTTTGTCTAATCCAAGTATCATTAAATTAGATGTACTTTCCCTTGAGTTAAACAAAGAGCCCAGTCAATGAATTCACCAGGCCTGTTCTAGTTGTAGCTGATCTCCCAGTGATTGTCTCTTTTTATTTTTCCTTTCAAAGCCACAGCCTCGCTCTCTATGTTTCTTTGGCCTATCTCACGCTGTCTCTTCCCAGTAACATTCGTGCATGGCCAGGGTGAGAATTCCCTCTGTCTTATGATGATTTGTGGGTTTTCCCCCCCAAATAATAGATATCTGCATGCCCTATGTTCTGGTACTAAGATGTGTCAGTGATTACATCTACTGCGAGTATGGGATGAAAACTGATGCTCCAGCCTCTCTAACACCCAGTTCAACAGGGTATTGCAATCAATTTCTTTTCAGGTATAGATCAATACATTGGAACTTTTCAGCAAACTGGAAGTAATTGTGGCAAATATGGTGGCCCTCAGTCTGAGATACTTTGGCTTTCTCTGTAAAAGTTTGCTTTGTTATGTAGTTAGATGTGTGGATAAAAATCTGATTTCACCATGTGATACAACTCCACTGATCTTTCCAGCTTCATGTGAGTACTTATGGGAGAATCTTGACACATTAGGCACATAGTAGATTTTAAAAATTATTTGTCGTGATGAATGGTTGCTCATGAGTGAGTTTAATAATTACTGTAGATTTTAATATAAAGAAAAAAATGTTGCATTTTATTTTCTAATTTTCCATCTGGCAGGAAGTTTTCCATATCTTGATAAAAACTCATCAAATCTACAGAGGCTTGAGCAGGAAACACAGAAATATTAGTCCATACTTTCACTTTGGGGAATGGGCCCATCAAACTGGAATATGTCAGTAACTGGGCTGTGGCACAGTTCTATTTTTAATCACAGAAATCAGAAATAGAAGGGACACATGCTAGGTCAGAATAATTGTCACAATATGTTCTTAAATATTTCATGCCATTTGAGCAAACTTCAGAATTTAGAGATGCAAAAAAAATCTTTGATTATTTGATTCACTGGATAGTATTTGATTTGACATAGCTTTTCCTTGATTTTCTTCTTTGGCTTACTGTGAAATGTCATATTGATGAAAAAGATTTACATACATTGATCTCAGAAATGGAGTCAAGGTTTCTGTTTTTATTCAACATCGTGAGACACACTTTGAATTCAGAGCCTGATTAAGATGATATTTGCTCTGAGTGTAAAAAAAGCCTATTTGGATATAGAAGCTGTTACTTGTGAAAATAATATCCAGCAACTATGGAAGTTTTTTGATCTCAAACCATTACTGACACTGGCAGAGTAACACATGGAAAAAGGAAATGAAAGCACAAAAAACCACCAGTAGAATGAAGAGCTGAAATTGTCCCATCTGCCTCTTACTCATAATCATCTTCTTTGTCCTTGAAGAGAGATAAATATTTGTAAAATACAAACTTACGTATGTGATTTTGGCTTTCATTTAATAATGGGCATAAAGGAGATTTTGAGAATCAATTTATTCCACATTGATTATAACACTTTATGATGGGATTTTTGTTTGTTTATTTCATTTTCCTGATGCCACTTCCATGATGTTTGTGAGGATTTTGTTGATTTTAAGTGGAATTCAATCTTATTTTCTCAACAAATTATATATAAAATAAGATAAAATGTGCCAGGCAAAGTTTGCCCAAAAATATTTTTTTTTTTGTGTCTCTGTACATCAAAATTTCTTATGCGACTTTTCTTAGTCTTTAATATATGAACATTTTAAGTGTTCAGTAGATTTTTGTGTCCATTTGAGAAGGACATTTAGATCATAAACATATCAGGTACTTCCAAGTATTGTCATTTAAAATGCAAAGAAGTTAGAGATCAAACATAGGCAGTAATGGGAGAAAAAAAAAAGTATTTTGCTGGCAGGCACTGCTGGTTGTCTCTTTCCTTATTGATTCCTCCCTTTGATTTTTCTTTAAATACTTTTGGAGAACTAATTCTATAAAAAGTCTAATTAAAACTGAAAGGAAAAACAAGGAACTGAAACTGAGCTTCAAGCCAAATTTTGTATTTTCAAATATGCTTTTTGTGTGGATCTAACTGCAACTAAGCCAGCAAAAATCTTTTACAGCTCTGGGATACTGCTTACACTCCCTAAACATTTTGCAATACAGAGTCCTTTTACCTACAGATCTACCTACTTCCCTCTGATCCTAGGGATCGCTTAATTCAATATCCACTAGTGTGAAATTCTTGCTTTTTGTGGACCTAATTCATTAGCAATAGAATAGAAAGAGCTGGCTTAGCAGTGCTGTGCAACTGGCAGTTCAGGGAGATACTCCACTGAATGCTATTAACTCCTCTGAATACTTTAAAATGAGTCTCTTGTGTTACTTTCTTGGCTTGATTTTCTCTCAGTATTTCAGATAAGGCTATTTCCTAAGTATTCTCTCCAGGTATTTGAACATCTATTTCCAGAACTTTGATCTCAAGGAATGCTCTTGCAACCTCAGGTTCTTCACTTCCCTCTCATCATTATTTCCCTCACTGATTTCTGTATTGTAAGCAGAATCAAATGAGGCCAGCTCTGCATTTGCACTTCTGATCTGGCTTGGATGACTATGTCTATTATCCCTTGTATGCATTTCATGCATCTTAATCAAGATTTGGGACAGCAGAGTCAGTAGGCACTACTTGTACCTGAAACTACTTTTCCTGAAACCAAACTTAAGCATACAGATGTGATTTGACCTTGTGAAAGGAGATTCTTGGGTATCTCAAAGTACCCCAAGTTCTCTCACCTGTCCAGTGTCCTACATAAAATCACCAAATGCAGTTGGGATAGATGGAGGCTGTTCAGCCATATCTTGAAAGGCTGGGGCTGTTTGCACCTCAGATAAATATGTGACTAAGTGGGTTTCAAAGTGCCTGCAGTACAGCAGACAAATGTGGGGATTTGCTTAGAGCATGGTGACTGAGTCATCATAAAAAAAGCCCCATTTATGTCTTACGAGTCAGCACTTTGCATACCTGCTGAATATAGCCTTCAGCCCATATTTACAGATAGGCATGCCATCCCTGCTGACCAGTCCTACAGGCTATGTTACCTCAAGTCTTGGTGTCTTCACACTTATGGCAAAGAGAGGGAATGATGTTGTGGACTGCACTGACAAAGCACTGCCAGCAGGCAAAGGGAGGGAATTCTGCTGCTCTACTCAGCACTGGTACTCAGTACTGGGGGGTACTACACTGCACCTGGAGTACTGCATCCCATTCTGGATGGCCCAGTGCAACAGAAATATGGAAGTACTGGGCCTTCCAGTGGAGGGCCATCAGGATGCTGAAGGGACTGAAGCATGTCTCCAGTAAGGAAAGGCAGACAGAGCTGGGACTGTTCAGCCTGGAGAAGAGAAGGCTCAGAGGGATTTCATCAATGTGTAGAAATATCTCAAGTGAGTGGGCAAAGAGTACAGAGCCAGGCTCTTATCAGCAGTGCCAGTGACGGGACCAGGGGCAGTGGGCACACACCAACACACAGGAGGCTCCTTCTGAACACCAGGAAAGAGCTTTTTACTGTGAGAGTGACTGGGTACTGACACAGGTTGCCCAGGGAGGTTGTGGAGTCTCTGTTCTTGAAAATACTCAAAAATCACCTGAACATGGTCATGGGTAGCCTGCTGTATGTGGCCCTGCTTAAGCAAGGGGGTTGGAGCAAATAACCTCCAGAGGTCCCTTCCCTCTTCAACCATCCTGTGATTCTATAAATAATTTCAAACATAAAAGTCTAGCACAGTTCGTGGCAGAACCTGAACATCCGCTTGTACTATTATTTCTATGTCAGAACTACAGTGTTATAAAAATGAGTAGGTATCTCTTAGATCATTCAGTTTCCCTATATTCAGACCTCAAAGTTTTTATGTCTTGGACCTTGTATTTGAATTGTCATTTTAGCTCTTTCTAGTTCTTTGCTTCCCTCAAAGTCCTCCACAGAAATTTCAAATGTAATTTACGTCAGCTGATGTGTTTAATCAGCCATTATCTTAATCAGTCATCTTTTGTGTATGTTATACTATAGTTGTGTGCATGCCAGTTCAGTTAATATGCTTGATGCATAAACATCTGGTTTGCTAACAAAATGATTATTATTTTTGCCATCAAAAGAAACAAAAATTAGAAGCAAATGCTGCCACTGACATTCTTTGAGGTAATTGGGTTTTTCTTTGCCAATGGTTTACAATTACTGTGTAGCTATTTTTGTATATAACAGATTTCATAGTTTAGTAGAAGGGATGAGGTCACTATTTCGTATCTATGGAAATGTGGATCAGCACACAGTATTCTACTTGATACAGTAATTTACAGGAGCTCTGCATTGTTCCTGTTTGCACTGTGAATTCAGAAATCTGTACTTGCTATCAAAATAACATATGCACACCCTTTAAGGAAAATTCTCCCCTTTTTTGTTTGCTGAGAAATTTTCATTTTCAGAGAAATTCTTTCTTTCCTGGTACCATCTCAAGGCTTTTGTTTGCAGC
Source organism: Poecile atricapillus (assembly GCF_030490865.1). Classification (NCBI taxonomy): domain Eukaryota; kingdom Metazoa; phylum Chordata; class Aves; order Passeriformes; family Paridae; genus Poecile; species Poecile atricapillus. The sequence continues at coordinate 124,512,600 of NC_081250.1, read as the reverse complement.
TTTAAAAACTCCTGCCATTCCTAGTTTGAGGCAACACCATTTTAACAAAAATTATTGCTTATTTATGAAATATTCCCATTACTGCTATGGATCATTAAACCATCATGAAAACAGCAGAGAAGTTGATTTTGGATGCTGCTGTGGTACAGATGATTTATGTCCTTACGCTTCTTTAAGTAATGCTTTGTGAAGTGATATTGACAGACAAGATTTTCTACATTCAATATGATTGTAGGCTTTGGCAAAGAAACTGTATTAGCTTCATTTTCAGATAGACAAGATTTTTTAGAAACAAAAATTCTTCCTTTCCCAGGAATCACTTTTAGCTACAGTTCTTTTAAATGACCAGTAGAAAACCTTTGTGTGAGTGGAAGGACATCCTTAATAGTATGAAAAAATTTCTTGGTCCAGTTAGCTGCATGCTAAACAATCAAGACTGAAAAGTACTATCTGACAAAAACTATGTGAAAACCAGGTGACTCGATATGGGTATGCATTGTTGTTGAATATCAGAATCACAAAACAAGCTTATTGTGCATTTTTCTCACAGCAATTCCATAATTCCAGAAATGTTAATAATAAAAAGGTATAAATTCTTCTCTATACCTGAAAATGGATGTGAAATATCATTTTTATATGTTTTGATCATTCTGTCTATGACTATTCATCTATCTGCAGTGGGGTAGAAAAACAGACTGTGAAATCTTTTTTTTTTCAGGCTCTGCTTTTCATTTCGCATGATGTGAACTTCTTCTCCCTTAATAATATCTAGAAAAGTTATTCTTAAAAGGCTTGACCTGGGTGCTTGACTTACTGTCTAAAGAAGGCTACGCCCACATAATTGGTGTAGAAAAAAATGTGACCCCTTGTTATCAGCAGATACTAAAGCTCTGTTTATCCTTTTGTGGGTTCAGTATGTGCTTCCAAAGCCATCAGCCTGAGATCTGACCTCACACTCTTTAAGTTTCTTATGTTATTCTGAGATTGTTCTAGTTACTATGCAGACTTCCCTTCATTTCAAAGAGGATTTTGCTTGAAGGAGTTGTGCAGAAATGCTCCTGTTTTTTATTTGAGGTGAATTCCTAAAGTTGTAGGGGTTCAGTGTGGTTAGGAAACTTGTAAGCAAGAGCAGAGAGTGAAACGATGTAGTCAAATGCCATTACAAAAATTCTATTGGTATTTGCTTAACAACCCTCCTGAAATCCAGGCAGGCCCTTAAAGAGTACTCCTTTTCCTTCTCACAGAAAAGGCATTCAATCCCAGAGCTTTTTAGTAAGGCATGAAGGGACTGGTCCATAGTCTCTTCTACATTGCTTAATTAACCCATAAGACTTAGTTAATTAGTAAGGGCTATCATTCTCTATCCAAATCTTACTAACAGGTTATGAAAAGCATGTGTCATCAATTACAACTGTCATAACTGCAATAATCAATTGTAGCTTTTTCATTAGTGAGTTCTTCCATGTTTATTAGCCTATGACTTGGTCAAGAACTGTGAGGGGAACAAGAGCTCTCTCTGCAGTAGCCTCTTCCAAACAAGACTTTATGAAAAGGGTAAACAGTAAAGCTTGTGCTGCCAAAGTGACTATGTAGTCCTTTGGCATCTGGGCCTCTGCCCCGAGAGGATGTTCTGCCTGGCTGGCTGTGCTACCTTTCTAATCAGGTCCCCAGAAGTTGTCATTGTTTTGGTACAGAGCACTGGCTAAAAAAAGCTTTTAAAGTGTTTTTCCTTGCAATACAGTCAAGCAAAATGCTTGAGAAACTTGACAAAAAATGTTTTTTTTGTGAAAAAGAGGAAGAAGAAGAGACTATCATGATCTTAATAGGCATCCATCTGCTATGTGACTTCATAGCTTGCAAATGCTATGCTGCATCCATCTGCTATGTGACTACAAGTGCCTTTCTGAAACTCTTAAAGAAAAGGATCTCACTCCATAACTCAGGCTTAAAAGGAAGACCTAAAAGATGAAATGGGACAACGTTAAGCATCAAACAGAGAAGGTTCATCTACAGTTATTGAGGAAAATAAAAATTCTGCCTTGTCTGTACAATTCTTGGAAGATGATCCAGTCTGGGATGCCTGACTTGCTGTTGGAGAGGTCCAGCCCCAGCTGGAAGAGAAAGGTAACATTTTTTATGACCAGTCGGACTGGAGACAAAGCCCAAGACTTCTAGAACTGGAGTTGCTAATGATACACTTCAAAAGGAAGAATGAGGCTGGGAAAGTTAGAGGAAAGGTCATCACAGAAGTAGCAAATAAAACCTGTCATTGCAAAGAAATCTAACTGTCCTGCCCGTCTCTTAAAAATGCTGTTGTAAACCAGAAACTTGAACCAGGAGCATGATGTTTATCAGGTTTCCAGAATCTCTGTGCACACTGTCTGTTTGCTGTGTTCTCTGCTTTATCTGCTCTGTTCTCTGCTTTGTAAGTCCTCTGTCATCTCTTCTAAAGCATTCAAATCACGAAGTATTTCTCCAATAGATCTCACATGTATTTACTGTAACTAAGTGTAACTTGGAAGTATATGATGTTGACAAGGTTACCTTCCTCTTTGCATATTTTGAGTGAACAAAAACTGTGGAACAGTTACCAGACATCATATGTTAGAAAATATCTGGCCTGTAGGGTCTAGCAAGCCTGGATGAACCCTCCTAGAATACAGCACTGAACAGTTAAATGGTAGGACTCAGGCTTGTGTCCTTGGGCCCTTGGTCCTACAGGGAAGTAAAACTTCTGTGTGTACCAGCTCACAGCTTGCACTCAGTCTAATGGTTTCCATTAGAAAGAAATCACATCTGCTGTCCTATGAAGCCCCCGATTTGGACAATGATAAAGTCAAGTGTACTGATGATATCACATGACCTCAGAAAATACCATTAATAAGTTCCAAAAAAGCACCATGTTTCTGATAAAAAGGACTTAGCATATGAGACCTTACTTTTTACCATTCATGGTAAGAAAACAAGGTGAGGATGATGTAGAATGGTGTCATTATTCAGGTTCATGGGTATGTAGAAGGGTAGGGCTGTCCTAAGGGAAAAGCTTGGAGGCATGTAGAAGATGTCTGTCGCTAATGCTCACCATTATATTAAATTAGTTAGTTGCCATGTATTAATAAATGTGTGCAGCGATCTTATTTTTTACTGTATATGGATTCCACCATGGTTCTGTTTAGGTAACTATTTTGTGAGAAAGTTTTGCACAATCAAGCTATGATAAAAGAAAAATGAACTCAGTATTATATAATAAAAACAATAGCAATAATAATAACAGTAATCCCCCCTCATGACTCCTTAAAAGTCTCAAGGCTGAAAGTCAAATAAATATGAGGTGAATGAAAATAATCAAGATTTTGTTTGAAAAATGGGGATTTTGTTTGTGTTTCAAATGTACTGTTTGCTCTTCTGAACTTTCAGAACAATATGCTATTCTCAGATACTGCCTTACAGCTGTAAACAGTAACAGTATTTGTAGTCTTACGTTCAAAGAAAGAAGTGAGCTTTGAAATATGTTCACTGGATTTTGTTAAGGATAATTTTCTAGGATACAGACATTTTGCATTAAAAGGAACCCCAGTACACTGCTGGACACCTCCCCCTCCCCTCCACTGATAACCTGTAGTAGCAATTTTCAGCAAATGCCCTAAGAATAAATACATCTATGCACAGATTTAGATCCTGATAAAACATGAATCTGATTTACAGCATGGGTTTGATGCAGAAATTACAGGGTACAGTCAATTCCTGCCCTAAAAGCCAATAAATAAATGTAATATTCACTTCAACACCATTACCCTAAATTTACATCACAGGAGCTGAATTTGCCTCAGCAGTCTCACATCTACTCAGGAACAATGGATTTTAGAGACATGGAGTCAAGGTAAATTTCTCACTTGTAATTTTCTTTTTTCAGATGATCACCTAATTTTAGTATCTCACTTCATCAATTTCTCCAGTCATACGTATAGATTTATGGTATACTTTTCTGTCACATATATACCCATTTATATTCACATCAGACAAGTCTTTCTGTTAAACACAGCTGTATAAGTTATATTTTTCCTATTAGTTTTAAATGTATTTTCTTCATGAAGAATAGGTCTTTATTTTTAAAAGTGTTTTTAAAATATTTGTTTGGAATACTATAAAAACAACTGCCAGGTCAGAAAAGGACTAACTCCAAGGATTTTGTAGATTTTTTTTTTTTCTCTTCTTCTGTTCCCAGATTTCATTCGTCCAGTTACATGTTTCTCTTGGTAAAGGATGTTTTGGGATTTTGTACGAACTATCAACATCATAAATGAAAAAGGCAGGTTGAGTTAAAGACCCTAGGATGGAGAAGCAGTGAGTAACTGACAGCTTCAAAAGCAGCTGTTTGTCACTAACCTCTCCCAAAATTAGCCTGGAATATTAATGGCGAAATGAAATCTGCTCCTGGATGCCAATGCTTAGTTGAATAGTTATAGTTTAAGGATGTTTTATTATTCTTATTGTTGAACAGAAAATGTTGGTTATATCTAAGTTTCAGATCAGTTGTGGCTTGTGATGTCTCCCATGAGATGAGTTAATAAATGTCAAACTGTGTTCATGAGGAGGATGCAACTCTTGCAATTCTTTGTCCTTTGAGGATGCCCAGACTGACCCTGGGTTATGGGCATAGAAATGGGATCTGCAGAAATTGTGTGCCTGTACATTAGCCATACGTGAAGAATAGCACAAGGTGATATCTAAGACCTGCTTGTCAAGGATGTAAATGTCTCCTTTTGAGCTTGGGATGACTTTCACTTCTTTGCCTTGACTGCTCTTATTAAGTATGCAAATTCCTTTGAGTAGGTCCCTTTGAAGACGAGATTATCAATCCCAATCTTTTTCCTTAAAGAAAAAAATCAATGTAGTTTTGGACCCATTGTGAGGTAATCTAGTGGTTTATGATATTCACCTGGGAGAAGGTAAGTAAGGCCTTTGATTTCTTTTTACATAGTGGGGAAATGCTTTTGAAGGAAGTCTTGAGAATTTCAGCACCAGAGTACTTTCTTGTCTAGAAGGTAGATGGTGGAGATTCAAAGCCTCAGACAAAGCATGGGAATTACGCTAAATCTTTGATGCCATGGATCAAAGCTATCAAAGCTTTATTTTTCAAACTGTTGTAGAAACAGGCACAATTGCAATATCCATTAATAAAGTGGTGTCCTAGGAAGAATGATTGATAAACTGAGACACAGTGTACTCTCATGATCATCTGGCCTTTGTTTTTTCTCATGTATGCTTGAGGTATTTTCTTTAAAGAGCAAAATGCCCTGAAGTTCCTGTAGCTTTCAACAGGAAAGATGGAGAGATCTCATCTTCAGCCACAAAGGGACATGGCATCTGGACCTCGTGCTATGTTTTGTACCCTTATTTAAAATTTTGAGTTTTGACTTCAAAAAATCATTGATGAAAGTGACGAATAGCTGTCCAAAATAATAGAAACTTGACTTTCTGGAAGAATAAAGGGTTTAGGGAGAGTGGTTCTGAGTCTTGTACTCAGTGGCTGTCATATTCAGAGCCACTAAATGAGCTTAGTCAAAACCAATCCTTATGAAGAATGCCACCTTCACTTAATGTGCAGCACATCTGCACTTCCTTGTGATGCAGCCTGGCACACTGGTTCGTAGAAATAATGAATTTCAAAGCCCAAGCTGTCAAACTGCACCCTGAAAGCTTTTAAGATAAAATTGCTTCCTTGTCCAGTAATGTGTCTTCAAAAAGCTTAGTGTATTATCTTTACTGAAATATAAAATCTAACAAAGACTTTTGAACAAAAAAAAAATAATCTCATTCTACCTGGACTTGTTAGGTATTATAATGCTCAAGAAAAAAATGTTCTGCTTTTCCTGTTGATGAAACTGAAAAATCAATTGCCATGTGATTATGGTTGGTGAGTTGAGCAGTTTCTCTGCTTGGGAGATTGTACTGTTCTACTCATTATAGATTACAGAGATATGTAATATATACCTATAATATCCCTATATATCTATATGCTTATATCTGTATAAATGTCTCTAGTGTATCTCTATATGGCTATATCTAATCTATATGATTAGATGGAGATATAGATATAAATAAAGACATATAGGTCCAAAGATAAATACAGGTATTTTATTGATGCACTGCACAGTTCAAGAAACAAGTATTAAGATAGGGCACCTTTCACTACTCTGAACTCATTCACATATTAAGTAGGCAAAAACCTATTGCTCCTGGCTAAGTAGTGGAACAGATTGATTTTCTTAGTCAGTATGCCCCCTATGTAAAAGAGCTTTATCAGTATCATTCTGAAACCCTTCTAAGTGTTCCCTGTGCTGTAGGCAAAAGAGCAGAATCACCTCAAAGTTGTTACCTACCGAGTGCACGTGCTTCTCTGAAACCGCTTATTTCCTATGTAAAAATGGTCAAAAAAACTTTATATTTGATTCAAACAAGCCAACTGGGCTTATTTTTAAAGCATTAAAAGTAGATATCTCAGGCTTAAGCAACCAATGTCTTCAGAAAGTGAAGAGGGGAATGTCAGTATATGGTACAGAAATAGTAAGAAATGAAATAAATTTACTGGTACTGATGAAACATATTGGTAAAAAAGTATTGTATTATATTTAATTGTATTGAATTCTATTAAATATATTGTTTCAGGTATTACCACTGTTACTATGCTATGCTAGTTCTGCTACACTCACTTTGCAGCCCTACTCAAATATTAAAATAGAAAAGAACACAGTATAGATGGAAAGGAAATACCTTCCAAGTTGACATGTATCTTCTACCTCCTCCTACAAAGTGCAAAGAAGTAAGACAATATGAAATACAGTAGTGTCATCCTATCTTTTTAAAATAAAATCACTGGTACAACTCAATCCACAGCTTTTTCATAAAGGAAGCCGTTTTCAAGATTTCTCATCAAATAGCACTGAAGGTGCTCTAAAATGACCCTGCTTGAGCAAGGAAGCTGGACCAGATGATCCACTGTGGTCCTTCCAACCTGACCTGTTCTGTGACAGTGTGAAAAGCAGACTTGCCACTGTTACCACTGAAGACACTGAATTGTCAAATGATTTTATGTGCAATGCAGTTGCTAAAGTGAACAAACTCCAGATGCCTCTTGCTGGGGTTATTGATGTCCTTTCTTTAGAACCTTACACAGCTGGTCAAATTAGTGTCTTTTGAAGTACTGCTTTCCAGCTCAAGTTGGATTTTTTTCAGGTTGGCAGATTGTCATATGCTAAAAAGTTGATCATTGTGTTTATGAACTGCAACCTTGTTGTGAATCATCTTGTGTATAAATCTGCAAAACCCCATTCACCCTGTTAATGTGGTTCATAAAACGTAATGACTATAGTGAATTTGGCACATATGTTTGAAATACCTGCTCCACTTGGATATGAGCCTTTGCTATCTCATTTCATGAGAAAGGGCAAAATTAATAGCAAGTGAAGGTGAAAAGACAAGTTTGTGAGTTTTGATTTTCATTGCCTAGGTATAAAGAAATATTTGTGCTAGACACTGAAGGGAATTGTCTGTGTAACTAAACAGGAAGTCCCACCAAACACTTTTTATAGGGCACAATCCAAAGAACCTAAACTAGATTGTGCTGCTTAATTATCCCCTGAAGAAGCTTCTCTCTCTCTTGACTGTCTTTCAGCCCAAACCAGTACAATTGGTTAGATGAGGGATAGGAATTTATGGATTTGAACTGGGGCAATTTATTTGGTGAAACCTCAGGGCAAAAAAAATACCTCATTAATTCTCCTTGTGATTGAAGCTGGAAGACAAAAAATTTATCAGCTGAGTCTGCTTCTGGTAGTCAGAGTGTATTTTCCAGTGAGTTTTATACTTCTCCAAATCTGTTATCTTCAGTGAAGAGAGTCTTTATGAGGTTTTTTTCTGACCTATTAAATCGGATCCACTTTTTTTTTTTTTTTTAAAAAAGTGGTATTTTTGCAGAATGTGGTGAGCACAGTCTAGTAACTACTGTACATGTACTGTGCCATAAAACTCAAAGCAGTTACTTTTCTTTTTTCTTGAAATTAACTGCTCAGTTCTTTTCATTCACTATTACTGTGAAAATATTCAGGATGCTGGAGTATCTACTGAATAGTCCTAGTTTTACATGTCCTAAAGAAATAAAAACAGTAGAGAAAAAAACCCCACAATTTAATATGGGAGATAAAAGTAGTAATCTCTGAATATTTTCTGACCTCACAACACATGAACATAATGCTTCAGAGAGTAGCCCCTAAATACCTAATGGAAGAGAGTAAGGAGGGATCATAAAAAGGCTGTGAGGTCTTTAGAAGATGTTGACTGGCCTTGCATGTAGCTGATATGAAGGCAGGTCTCCTGCAGGTCAAACATTGATAAAAATATTATGTTGATAGATCTGCATGCAAGTTTTGCAAAGCTACTGTAATTAGGACTACGGTTTGTTAGACTACCATGGCAGAATAAATAAGGTACTTTGTCATTTGAAAACTGTCTTCAGGATAGCACAGGACAAAGTGCTGGCATTTTACATTAATGTCAGATATTTTATGGCCAAACTTTAGTAGAATATTATTTAGTAAAGGATGTGGCCTTTTCTATAATATTTAATGTGTGAACTTGTTTTCTTCGACAAAGAATCACAGAGCTCCAGAATAAGCTGAGTTGGAAGGCACCCTGCAGGACGCTCCTGCTCCGGCTCCTGGCCTACATAGGGCCATCCCCAGCAGTCACACCGTGTGCCAGGGGGTATGGAATGTCAGCCTAATTTTCCTTGAATACATACACAAACACACATATACATATATGGAAAGCAAATACCTTTCATCAGACACATCTATCATTTTAAGCTCTGAGAAAACAGCAAGTTTTAGGGAAGAATGTGTTCCTGAACAAAAGCAACAGAATTCACAATTGATATGATTCACAAGTACATTCAGATTGCCAGTAACTCCTTGGGAGAAAGCTGTGCATGCAGAACTGTTTGCAATACTGAAAGAATAATTTCTGGTTTTTGAGTGGTACAAGTGTTAACACTTTTGCTACATATTGAAGAAATTCATTACTGCGAGGGTGGCAAGGAGCTGGAACTGATTGCCCAAAGTAGTTGTGGATGCTCCCTCCCTGGGCATATTCAAGGATGAGGCTCTGAGCAACCTGGCCTAGTGGAAGGTGTCCATGCCCATGGCAGAGGGGTTGGATGATCTTTAAGGTTCCCTGTAGCTCAAACCATCCTATGATTCTGTTTGGAAGTACCACTGCAAGACAACTTACCATCCCTGTCATAACTCATATTACAATATTCTGTGGACAGTGTGAAAGCACAGATAGGCTACTTTAAAGGGAATGAAATTTCTCTGTGGCTTTGTCTTATGCAGAACTGTTTCATAAACTTTAATGATTGGTCACAAGGCTTACTGGAGAAGGAACATATTCCAGACAGCGAAAAGAGAAAAAAAATTTTGATAAAAAATTGAACCCACAGCAGCACTAAGTCACCTTTCAGACATCAGCAAAGAAGGTAGGAAATAGGTTTACTCATCAGAGCTCTTTTCTGTCGACCCTTTCTCTTTGAAACATCTTGGGTTACTTATGGTACTAGCCACCAAATTCCTTCATTTGTCTTCTTAACACCTAGTTGTTCGGCCCAGATTATGGGAATAGCACAAGGAAAGAGAGGTCTATCATAGACACTGTAATTCTTTGGAATTTCCCTTCTTCTGAATTTTCCTTGATGACATTTCTGAGGGTTTTCTGTTTGCTTGTTTGGGGTTTTGCAGGGGGAAATTCTGGTAAGCACAAGCTTTCCACAAATTTCAGATGACTATTCTTTGGTTTTGCTATGATGACTATTTAAAAGTTTATAGCCTATTTGATATACTCAGATTGTTAATTTCCTGATAGTAAATGTCACCAGGAAGGTGCAGTATTTTGTCTGTACTGTCAGACAGTGACAGAGTACAGATGAATATAGGCTGGGATTCTTTCGGGTGTCCTCAGAGCTATCAGTTTGAATGAAGACCAGCCAATAATGCATTTCTGATTTCAGTTCACCTACTGCAACCAGTTGCAAGGCCTACTTTAAAACCCCAGGTTTATTTCCAGTAGTTATGGAAATCTTATTTATGGGGTATGGGTGCTGTGCCTGGGGAAGTTCTCAAAAATAATGTGTTTTAAGAGATTAAACACAAAAGCCAAGGCCATAATTCAGTCATGTAAAAGATATATTTACAATACTCTGCTGTCATGATTTTCAAAGAGTTTTCTCAACCTGTTAATCTCCCTAAGCCTTTGTATTATGGGTTGGTTTAATTTTGAATCCTTCTGTTTAAAAATACACCCCAGTGCCACCAGGAGGTGTCCGTGTGCCATTTTTTGGTTACTTTCCGGGGTCCTCGCCTTTTTTTATTTTTGGGGGGAGAGCTCCATAATAATGCCATAATAGTAGCAGTTTCTATAGAATCATTATTATTAATATTATACACAGCTGGTGTTTGCATCTCCAAACAAAAGAGGATATTGTGTTTGTGTCCAGAGAGTTCTTAATTCTTTCCATGGATGAGAGAATTACGGATGAAAAAGACCTGTTGAGTCATCCATCTTCTTCCCTCCTGGCATGCCCTGTTCTCTGAAATATACTGTATAATGTATTGAGTGAGGATATCAGTCTGTTGCTAGGGAAATGATGACTATAATCAGATGTTACACAGTCTACATTTTGACTGCATTGCAGGATCAAAGATGAGGCTGTGAAAACAAAGATTTTTACTGAAACACTTAAGCTGTGCCCTATTTGTACTTGTGTATAATTTCCAGGAAGACAGAAGTGTATACTTCAAAAAGCTAAATATCTCACAGTATTTTTATGTTGAATATTCTTATTGTGTCTGTGATGTTTAATTTTAAAGTATATAGTGTAGTTTCAATGCAAATACAGGCATAAAACATTTACAGATCCAAAGGACATCACAAATAACTATAAGAAATTGTATTACACTTCAGCCTAAAGTAGAGCCATTTTAACTACCACACAGATACTCAGCAGTGTACATCAGCATGAATATTAAATCTATTTTCATTTGAGTGTCAGATAGGAAGAAATAATTGATAAAATATACCTGGTGATAGAAGGTATGGTTCAGTTGTACTCCACAGAATCTCTTGAAAATCCTATTCCAACTAAACCAAAATACAGTGTGTTGCAACAGTCACAAGTGTCACCTATGGATGCTGTGTCTTAGGGAGGTCCATGTGCAGGAATGACACTTTTTTTCATGACTGTACAGCCAGATTGAGTTTTTCTAGTTTTTATTGCATCTTTGAACCAATGTATTTTGATAAAGTGCACACAATCCTCGTTGAGAAGAAATTGTTAGCCTGCAAACAATTTCCAAATACAATGGCGTGTTGTATGGGTTATGGCTAAACTTCTTAAAATGTTAAAAAGCTTTTCAAGTTTGCCAGATCTAATTTAGTACCCACATTTCTACGAGGATATGATTTTCAGGCTACTTGTGTAACACTCCAAGTTTAAAGCCCCCCTCCCTCCCCAAATTTATACACAGTGCTGGTATTTTATATTCATCTGTAACTATAATACCATTTCACCGAACACCTAGCATAGCCTCTTCCAGGACCAGTTATTGGATTCCCACAAGTGATGGCAGTCCCAGGACATTTTAAAGTAGATCTTCACCCCAAGGACACATATATGTTCTGTTCTATTGATAGAGAGATATATTAAAGCAGAAGGTCATATCATTACAGTGCATGTGTTCTTGTATCAATAGCCAGCTACTCACACAATTGGAAAGAATGTGGATAACAGAAGTCATTTTACAGGCAAGTGAGTTGACTAAACTAGTAGGAAACACAGTGAAATTTCACTAAGACTTAATAGATTCCCACATCTAAGACATGGCTAATAGACATTGGCTAAACACTTGCCATTTGAGGACCCTAATAATAACTGAATTCTATTAAGGAAAATACATGGTTTTGCTGATGAGAACATTCTAATACTGAATTTCTTTGCACAATCATGTGTTGTTCTTTTTTTATTGAAAAAAAGAACCTGCAAATAAAAATATATGAGTAATGAAACGGATGTGTTAGCATGCTGTGTGGTTAAAAATATCATGTTTTCTTTGCTTTCTTGGAAGCCTGTTTTTGGGTTGATAATTAACTGTTTTGTGTACCTGTTTGCAATACCCAATGTTTGATGAATGCAATGAGACAATTTACATGCTAATGCAACAAACCAGATGTAGAACAGATCAACTCACATGCAGAGCTGCTCAAGATTTGATCTCTCAACAAGGATTTCCCATACCTCTTGTAGGTGACATGTGTAGGAATTTATATATCCCTATAAATTACTGCCAAGCTACCTTTTTAAAAAATTTAATCTCTTATCTTTCTGTATACAAAAACCTGGTTAATTTTTCAGGTTCAAAAGTTTGGGTTTTTTTCATGAAACTAGATCTAAGTATTAACTGATAAACCACTGATAAAATAGGTTTATTATTTAGCAAATACAAAACACTTTCTTTCAAATACAAAACCTTTCTTTGCTGTTGAAAGAAGATGGTGTGGATTTTTTACGAATGTTTTTGTCTCAGATATTTTGGGAGCACTCAAGATCGTCTGCCTTAGTTGAACTTTTGTAAAGCTACTTGCTATCACACTACACTCATGGATCAGCACTGAAGAATTTCCTAACAGCAGATAGGACTGAAAGTGTATACTGATGGCTAATTTGCTAAAAGCTTACCTTAAGAACTCATAAGCAAGTCATCACTAGCACTGGTCTTTCTGCAAACATTTTGTTTCAGGGTACTGAAGCATGTGTTGCCTGAAAATACCAAGAGACCATTTATAAACACATCATGTGTTGACAAGTCTGTCCTGTCCTCAATCCTAAAACATCAGCAGCTCCTAAGCCATAATGTAAAAATCAATGTAAAAGGATAGTACATGAAGTCCTGCTGCTTTCAGAAGATGGGGATGCTTTTTGTAATCATGAGTGCACTATATTTTTGTTTACCTTTACTCTCTGCTTTAAAACTTGTTCATATTTTGTTAACTCACTATTAGATAGTGAATTAATACTCATCCACATTGATCATTTCTGTCCCTACTCTCTTCCAGGAGAAAATAAGTTCAGCCTGAAGATGTAGAGAACAGTGAGAATGTTCATGCCATTACCTTTATTTCTATAATTTTCTTATCTGTTAAGTGTTTCTGCTTTTTGAGAGCAGTCTGTGATCTGTGTTAGAGAACAAGAGGTATCTTTGATTTCATTAGAACCTGGTGATACTTGGATTGGTCTCAATGGTACATGCCACAGATTTATACGGATGCTTCTGTTCTAGAGTACAGTTGAGAACCTTAAGTTGGTTCTGAAATCAAAATAACACCTAAAGTTGAACAATTTGTCTTTTTAGCCACTATCAACACATCCTAACTCTCCATCATATAATGGAGTAAGCTATTTTGTGCACTGGGTCCACCTGCCTTGCTATTAAGAAAAGATATCCTCCTTATATTGCTGGCCTATCTTCCTGAATTCACACTTCCTTCCTGGCTCCATTGCTTCTCTTCTGAAAAGAACTTTGAAACAGATCCCATCTGTGCAATGACCAAAAAGATTAAGTGAAACAATCTTTCCACTGCAAGTCCTTAGTCAGTCAATTTACAGTATTTCTAGGGCATTATTTTACATCAGGGAACCATGGGACAGAAAATAAACCAGCTAGAAAGAGAGGCAGAGCAAAACCAAGTAACAAGTTGGCAAAAAAACCCCGGCAGTTCAACACAGGAACACTGCTGAGGTAAGGCAAACTCTGAGGTTACTATACTGTGCTCAGTCTCAACAGCAGCTCTCAGTCCTTCCTCTGAACAAAATTCCGTGATGTTTCTGAAACATAAAATACAAACAAAATTAAGAACACCCGAAATTCTACAATTTAGCTGAGAAAGGCATTTATACTGTAGAAATTCCATCTTAACCACTTTGGTAGTTGCTCCTTCTGGGCACCAGATAATTAATTATCCATTTGCACTCCTATGAGGATACACCTTTACCCATTTCAGAATTTTGGGAAAAGAAAATGCAAGAGAAATTACACAGATGAGGACCCAGTATACTGACATTTTTTCACATTCAGTAATGGTGTTATTAAAGGTCATGGTGAACTTTTGGCTCTAAAACGATGGTTTGATGAAGTAACAAATGTGTGTGCCTGCTGCTGTCTTTTAACACATGCTTTTTTGAAGTACATGGCCAACACTGAAGGAAATAAGCCGAAGAAAGAAATGCCAATTATAGTGCTAATAGTTCTGTTTGTTTCAAGTGGACAGGGAACCTGGACCCTGCAAGTGCAATATTTGTGGATATAGTCATAGACTTTATTATGGAAACAAGAACGTGAATATAGAGACTTTTTAAGAGATGGTCCTTCAGAGTGACCAAGAGACTGTAAAAAAACAAACCCAAAAATGAAACAAAAAACCCATCACCATCCCACCAAAGCCAAATCTTTTAAGGATAAGGAGTATTTATTATGTTGATATTCCAGACCTGACTTTGTTGTGTTTATATAGCTTTTTTGGGGAGATCTTTCTAAGATAAGCATGGATTAAACAGACTTTTAATTATTATGAACACAATAAAATAGAAAGAAGATACTGGAAGAGAAGCCAGAGTGTGAGGTGAACTGAAAAAGGTAACTAAAAAAAGCAAAAATAACCCAGTCAAAGTCTGGTTCTGCCATTGGTGTCCCTGTTATATGATGCAATTACACAGAAGTAAAGGTGTGAATATATCGTAAGTAGCTTTTCTGTAATTGGTGCTTCTCCTTTGGTAACAATAATATTCAAGATACACTGCTGTGACTTGGCACAGACTAACCACATGTTTACATTAAGTGAGGCCTGCTTATAGATGCTACAGAAATATCCAAAATTAGGATAGCAAGCACAGTTCAAGTGATAAATCAAGCACTTGTACACTTTTGAGGGAAGAGGAACATAAACAGCTTTTTACTCCACTAAAATTAACAACGCTCTTTTCCATCACAAAGAGACGGGTTTCAAAAATCAGCAAAATACTCCATAATTTGTTTAAAAACAAGAGAAAAAAGAGGAGAAACAGAAGAAACAGGTACAAAATAGAGAGGAAAGGCTGAAATTAATTTTATTTAACAACACAAAAGAATTAAGAAGGAAAGTATACTAAAATAAAGAAAAGCAGTGAAGGAAAATAAGGAAAACCATCATTTTAATATACTGTAAATACTTATTTCACTATTGCCTTTTTCTGCAACATTTTACTGATGTTTCATGGATCATCAATAAAGAAACACTATAAAAAAAACTCTAGAATCCTATTTCCTTCTGTCATTTGTGCTAGATTGACAGTAACTAGTCCATGACAACGAGTTCAGCTTGAAGACTTGATGCAAGAGCAAAAAGGGGAGAAATAATTTAGAAAAATGTCAATAATAATGTGTTAAGTCTGAAAAGAACACCAAGTGAAACAAATTAATGAAAATTATTTAAGGATAACAGTATTTCCAAAGCAAATGGACTACTTCTCTTACCAAGAAGATAGGGCATTTGACAGCTAGTAAGACAGCAAGGCATTCAGCTTCCAAACACTAAAAGTTGAGAGTTAATATTACACGCATGAGCCACAAGCATACGGCTGGCTTGTTTTTTATTAACACTAATAAATGATCTCATAATACTGATCAGAAGTGGGTTTTTCCTCCACACGTCTCACAAAAGATTCTCAGGTGACAAATACTATGATACATATGGTGGAAACAAACAGCTGTGGCCACAAAGATGTCTTGTTAACTGATGATTAATATATTCAGGAAGCAATCACACTATTCATTAGTAAAAGTTTACAAACATTAAAAAGTGCATAACATTTGAAACCAACAACACAAAAATATATATAATATATATATACTATATATAAAGTGACATCACCTCCTATTAATAAAAGAAAACAAATCTTCTGACCTTGTGATTGGTGCTTGTGTGATTGCCATGGTTCACTATCAGTCACTCTCTTCACTCACCTTAGTCACACAGAGGTGTGGCTGCCCCATTTTGCAGCATTCAGCCTCATGTATGGCCTTGTCTATTGGGGCAGGATGAGGGGAAAAAACAAATCAATCAGCAATAGCTACGCAGAACAGGTTATTAATTTGTAGATATTTTAAGTGATGTCCTGGATGGACAAGCTATCCTGGTATTTTGATGAAGGCCCGGTTTGGACTGTCATTTTGGAATAGATGAAATGGGAAAAAATCTAGTCTTTGGGTGCTAGATGCCAAATCTCTCACCTCTCTTTCCAACTCCAAGCCACAAGGCTACTGTAGCAGATTCTAGCACTTGGCTGTCCTGGTGCATCAGTAGCAGGCTACTGGCTGTGCAAACTCAACAGCCTGATCAACGGAGGCAAAGGGAAGGAATAGTAAAAATTGAACCTCTTGCTGAAATCAGCCCAGGATCCACTCATTGGACTATCCTGCATTCTAAAACTCATTTCAGAATACATAATTGGCAATAGCCTATGCAAGTTATTTTCCCATGTGTAAACAAGGCCTATCTTTTACAATGTGAATCAGGAAAACCTCTAGCACCGTGGAATTAGTTTGAATTTTAACCCATATAAGGTTATAAATGTATTCTTAAAACTACTGTAACAATAAAATACTTGGAATAACATTTTAAAAAAATATCTCAGAGAAAGATTAAGAAATTGGGACCAAAATTAGAAAAATGGGGAAGAATAACATAAAAGATTCAATTTGAGTCTCTGATATGCAACTAACTACAGGCAAGTGGCAAAACTGTACCAAGGACACAACACACGCTCAAGTATTCACATTAACAAATCGTTTTGAAGGCTCATCTAGTAACAAATTAGAGTGTTGCTGAGTCGTTTAGGTTTAGGCATAATCAATTTAGCGGTTGACGTTTAGATCTATCATGTGCACATCACCACCTTATGCAAAAAACCAGCCCTTTCAAAACGTGTGGTAGAAAAATTCACAGTAACAGAAATATTCTTCATAAGCAGTTGAGAAGGGGCAGTGTGGAGCATCTAAGTCGTACAATACAAAAACCATTGTAAATAACAGAGCTGTAAAACAGATGCAAAGTTCTAAAAACAGTGCTTTCTTTACAGTTCTTATAATGGGCAAACACTTTGGCCAGAGAATTTTAAACTCTGAGGATCACACAAGCCTTTGCTTAAGATACACAATTAGATCCTCTGATGCTTCAAAGGCCATTTGCTACAAGATTTACCTGTTCTACTTTCTAAAAGTGTTCCCATCGAGAAGTCATTATGAAGGGATCCATCTGATGACACTATCCCAAAAAATCAATACATGTTCAACCATTGCTAATGACAGAGGTAGAGAAAATTCTGTCTTCTGTCACAGCTTGTACCCAGATTTTTAGCATTGTGTTGAGTGGGTTCCAGCAGTGAAGACACATGCACTTTCTTTTCTACCAGCTTGCTCATGGAAATAAATTTTTCCAGCACACTCTTGTAGCCTGAAAACATATCCAGCAGCTGCTCCACTCGGTCAAAGTCCGATGTCAGCTTTCTTGCTTTGCTGCCTCCCCTTGGGCCTCCCCGGTTTGCTCACTTGGGTTTCGTTGTGCATCTCCTTCTCCTTCTATAACACAGGAAAAAAAGGATGAGAAACCTATCCTAAAATAAAGAGAACCCTGATTGTTCATCCATCATTTTCAATAACAAAGTAAAAAGAAACTGAACCTGAAATATGAAACTCTTTACTATTAAGATAGCTATACTTTGTTTTAGAAAGTGTCTCTTGAGATGCAAATTCCTAGCTGCAATCACAAGTATCACTTTAAATAAATAGCAAAGGTAGCTAAAAAATAATGAATTTAACAAAAACAGTAATTGCTGAAAATTTATTCACAATGATGCTGTAACAGTATAAGGAAAAAAAATCATTGCACCAATCTGAATGGAGTTTGCTACAGAGATGCAACTTCAATAAAAGCTATAGCTTGTTAAAGCTGCTTTAGTTCTGTGCATCCGTTTTCAGCATCATGTCCATGGAGTTCAGTCCAGCTGTCTCACTGCAAACCACAGAACAACCTGAGGAACAGATCACATCCTGCAGAGGCACAGTGAGCAGAGCAGACAACTCAGTCTGTCTAAAGAAGGCTAAGATAAGCACTGTCAAATGCGTTTACTATCTACATGCGAAGTGTTGTATTTTACATAACAATTAAAGACCCCACAGGTTCAAGCAACAGGAAGGTAAGTGCAAGTGAGACACAAGTCCCTGAACACTGGACTGATCAGCTATAGATACACAACAAGGAATAATGTTAAGACATACACTGTCTCTTGTATGTTGCAAGGATTCTGAGTAATTTGTACTGAAATGGTTTGATAAATTATGGGAAGAAAATTCCATGGCTAGGTTTTAAGGAGGTCTAGATAGATGTAGCAGTGCCTCCTAATTTTAATCTACAGATCTTTAGAATGAAGTCAGGGCTCCCAATGCAGATATTTATTGTTTCTTCATTTCAGATCACATGGTGCATCTGCAGATTTATTTCTGTTCATAGAAATAAGCATCATAAACGCCTTCTCTTTTCTGTGTAGAAGAAAGGGCACACTGGTAGGGGAGAAAGTTCTTTGCCTTGCAAAAAACATTGCAAACAGCTTAGACATGACAGCTGTGTTTTGTGCATGCACTGGGTATTTAGGCAGGAAAATGCTTCAAAGGGTACTGTGAATTATCACATTCAACCTGATTAAAAGTTGCATGGAAAGTTGATTACCCATTAAACAGGTTTGCTCTGTTCATTATGGGCTGAGCAGTAGATACACAATTGTTTTGCAAGGCACTTTCTCAGAAAACTCTTCTTCACTTTCATCTCTCAAATTAGAAATGATTCCATCAGGACAGAACTATGTGTGATTATTTACTATTGGGCAGAAATCCCTTTTGCCCCACTTGTCCAGGCACTTTCTGCAAACCTCCTACATTTATTCTGATACTGCAGAAGATGTGATGAGTGTAATTTCAGGGTTTTGCTTCTTTTATGCCTGCTCTGCCCTCCATTTATTCTGACTACTACTATGTGGGCAAGCCAAACTTGCCTGGTGGAAATCTCATCAACAAAAATAATAGGAAAAAAATTCCAAAACTGAAGAGTAAAAAACACTCTTTCAAGGAATTTGTGTTTAAAAGAAAAATCACTCCTGGACAAAAAGCCTAAATTTTTCACAACCTTAAACATAGAGTACAGAGTTCCAAGGAAAGAGCACTAAGGTTCTAATATACCACTTCCTGAAAGATTCTTCTAAACTTGCTGAAAAAACTGAATAATCTACATTCATTTAATCTATAATACACTATCTTGGTACCAGCTTTTTCTTTCTACTCTAGAGCTCTCCTACTAAAGGCTTTAAAATATACTTACAGAGATAAATTTGCTTTTAAGTTCTGAGAACCTCAACACTGCAAAGCACATTGCTATTCTTCCTTTAAAGTCTGATGGCTAGAAACCCTGAAGAGCAAGATTGTCATTTTTATACATAATTTTCAAACCAGCAGGCAGTATTAAAAGAAGAAACAAAACCAAATAATACAATACTCTAAGCCACAATACAGTTGCGTGAGTTGGTCAGCTAGCTACAGTTACCAGTCCTGCTAATGTGCAGCTTTTATCTCCATTTTCTTCCTGTAACATTACTGACACTATAGTGTCTATCACTATTCCTCCTGCTTACACCCAAAACATTTCTACCATGGACTAAAATCAATTACTTTCAATCACTAATTTCTACAGTTTTCTGTATTTTTTTAGTTCTTCATTCCAGTTCTGTATATCTTCAACACCCTATTACCACCATTATTTGTAGATGCTTGGACCAAGCATCTACAACTTTTACAAGGAAATGTCCTTTTCACTTCTGTGTTCTATAGCACATAGAAAACCAGCAGTTTGTTTTAGAGATAGATATGCAGAGGCTTGTCCTCATTCTTCATTGTACTTTTTCCTCACTACATCATTTAGCTACAACCTGCAAGATGACCAAGTCTCTTGGATTGCACTGGCTACTTTGAGAGTGTTGAGCAGAAGAGCTATCTGCTGATTTCCCTGCTAAAAATCTTTTGCTTCTGTCTTATGAATTCTCTTCCAGTTTTCTATCTATCAGATGTACACAGTGTTGCTTTTACTTAATTTAGATAAAATGTATTGACACAGTCCTTGGAACCTGTATTTTGGGGTTTGGTAAATATATCCATTCCATAGATAATAACAGGTTGTTAGCTTGCTATGGACAAAGAAAACTGGGACAGTTGTTTTGAAGGGAGAATATCACACAGTAATTATACTTATTACACATAATTATGCAGTAAACTCTTGATTATCTGTCGTTTGCTCATTGATGAGGGGATTAACCAACACTCACTTCAGGTATCAGCTATTGAGTAACAGAAAAATACATTGTCTTTGAACAAGTCTAGCGCTGTTAAAAGCTGTTCTGGTTTTTTTCCACAGGAAATGTATCTGAAGGCTTTTCAAAGTGAATGTACTAAATATGCTTGGGTGGTTTAATTTAAATATGTTTTATAACCACCTTTCTTTTCCTTCAACATCTGCATTATCCTACTCTGCCATTACTCCATGCAGCTGAAAGCAGACACACTTGCAGTTTTGCAAGAAAATGCATGTAGCTGTAATAGGAATGAAAGGAAAGAATCGAAACTCGATGTCTATATTTATGTAATTAAGTTGTATTTAGCATAAATAGTTTGACATGCACCTTGAAAGAAATAAGATATAGATGCCAAACATTTGTTTTCTTCTTAATCCTGTCAGGTGTGATGCACATATGCATCCTACAAGCATTAATACATTCTGAACTAGGATTTTACATGCAAAATATCTTTTAGCCTCTCTTGATTTGGACATGATGTGGTAATACACTAATACTCACACGAATGCTAGGTAAGACAATGCCTTTTTCAGTAATTTTGGTTTGGAGGCTTTAACTTGGCCCCTAGTTGTACTAATAATACAGGATTTAAATGTATTTTCATTTTATCTAATGGAAACTGAATAACCTTCTGAAGAAATATGGAGACATTTCTGTGTTTCTACTATCTAAAGCAATTTTATGAGCAGCTCTGTATACTTTTCTGCATTGATTAAGTTACCTGGGCTTTAAAATGGATCACCCAGAAGAACTAAAGAGACTCCTGAAAACACATTTCTGGCTTATTTTAACTTAAAAATTGGAACTGCTTTTAACTTCTAAATGGACAAGATCAAAGACAATTTTGATAAGTGTAAATCTGAGACTGAAGAAAATTAAAGCACAAAGGAACGTTGGCATTATGCCTTTCAGATGGCACCTACTTTCTATTTTTCCAACATTTTACACCTGTACCCACTAAAATAAAAAGACACACCTACACACATACTTATAAAGCATTTTTTTAAAAATAGAAATAAACTAAAGGTCCCTGCCCAGCTAGAAGTACATGCATCTAGAGTCTACAGGTTCCAAAGTGGCAATTGCAAAAGGAATTACTTAGGATGTACATTAGTCCAAAAGCCAAAAAGAGCAGCCATCCTTCAAAACAGCAGTACAACCACCTCAACACCATGCTGTCCACATGTGATTGTTCTGTCAGAGACTGCCTCTCAGAACTCGTCTTTACCTCTGAGAAAAGTATGTGCACAAACAGGGCAGCTGCTTATCAACAGTTTCCTCTTTCCTGCATTTATTTTCTTCTGCTATTATTAAAATAAGCAATACCATGCTTTCCCTAACATTTGAAAAGGGCTATCTGTAAGATCCATTAATCAGCTGTTACTCATCTAACATAAAAATAAATACTCAGTCATATTACTATTTTTATTTCATGTAAGGTCCACTCTCCCTCCTTACTCTCAACTGAATATGCACAAACATTTAAAAATGTTGGTAGTATTAAAGATTTAGAGTTGCATTACTGTTTATCACCTTAGAAGGAGGACGAGTATCAGCAGAAAAGAGAAAGAGAAAATTCACTCAGAAACAAAGATCCAGGTACAACGAACAATAGTGCATTCCTATTGCTCTGCCCTTTGGCAGTTGAAAAAGTTAATCTCACAACAACCTTTCAGCAGACACATGGCTTCTACAGGCTTCAAATCAGAGAGCTTCCATTAAAGGATATTATGCAGACTTGGGTTTTAATAAAGACTTCCTTATATTTTATTTTTCATAAAATTTATCCTGATTTGGACCCTGTCACTAGGCACTCACTGCAGAACAACTTTTCTTTTTTCAGTGACATGTTGTACTTGCAAATAACCACCCTTCCTGATTATGAAATCCATGATTCTTATTGCAGGCAACCCATGCTAACTAGAAAAAAAAATAATTTATCCTTCTGAGGGACAAGGGAGTAATGTGGGCACATAAACCATGTGTTATGTACTAGTTGTCATTTTAGTTTGAAATAAATATAATAAAAGCCCAAAACATACTCACCTGTTTTGTTTATATCAAGCTCTGATAACTTTAAGGCTAGTTCACTAGAGTTCCCACCCGGTGACGACACAAGGATGTCATGTAACGCATTTCTTCTACCTGTTCTTCCTGAAGCAATAAAGTCTGCATATGTAGATTCCACATCAGTCATTGCTAACAAATATCCACATAGCAGTACCTGGATGGGAGGAAAAAAAGAGAAACAAAATTCATCACTTAGACCACCATAAAAACAGATGACTTTATGGAAGGTTCCTATTACAGGGTAGATTGAGGCATCTTCTTTCACTGGTTAGCCAATCTCAAAATTCGGAGAAATTAGAGAAGGAACGAAGTAGAAAGCAAAAACACTGTGTGAATTTTATGCCATCTGTATGCAACAGTATCTTACCCAACTTCATTTTCCATACTTCATAAAGAGATAGTGAGTACTTTATAAAAGCAATGACCTCAGCAACATAATTTCTTTATGGAGTTGTCTCTGCTTTTAATATTAGCTGAGATGTAGGAGGTAGGCAGGGGGTGGAACAAAGTTCTTTTCTACTAAAAGCAAGAATGTAACGAGTAAGAAAGTACAAATCGATAATGCTTTTGGATGCAGAACCCTGTGCTCATACACAGACACAGTTATGTTTTGTATATTTTCTTTTCTCTTAGTATTAGTTTTGGCATTGTATACAGACCTCTTCAAGCTCAACTAATTTATTTTGGTGTGGCAGTTTCCCTAAAGCGAATGCATTACCATAATGCTTCTAAAATGAGTGGAGATGTGCTAGCAGAGCAAGCAGAATAGCTAAACTAGAATGCAGAGGTTTGAAAGCAGTGCTGTGTAAGCTAGGTATAAACCTAGAACTTCTTTTCATTAGAAAACAATTATTTCTTGTCTCATTATGGAATAATGTGATGATATGCATTAATGCAAGATCTGAAAAAGATACAAGGAATACCAGATGCTGTTTCAATCTCATTAAGAGAAAGATCTGCCTCTCTGCTGCAATATATGCTACAGATCTAAGCTATTAGAATTTTATTTTCTTAATTTATAAAATGTTTAGGATTATAGGGGAGGAGCACTTTCTCTTGCTGATCACATTGCTTTTACTGTAGTTTCATGTGTATGTGTCTAAGGTTTCCTGCAAAATGCTAGGCAACCATACCTTCCTCATGTTTTCTGTTTCCATGTAATAGAGGAATCAGGGAAGCTTTCTGCTAGAGGAGTACTCCAAGGAAAAGAAACACTACAGAACTACTAAACCAAAGCAGCACCCCCACAGTTGTATGCTTCCTCCATTCCTAAGCAGAATTTCTCTGGTTTTGCACACTGCAGACAGAGGACAAGGCCACACAGGCAGAAATTCACAGCTGCCTGCAGCGAGAAGCTTTAGCT
This sequence comes from Poecile atricapillus, assembly GCF_030490865.1. Taxonomy (NCBI): domain Eukaryota; kingdom Metazoa; phylum Chordata; class Aves; order Passeriformes; family Paridae; genus Poecile; species Poecile atricapillus. The sequence goes on along the minus strand of NC_081250.1, from coordinate 124,488,631 downwards.
GCTATTACTAAAGTAGCCAAAACTTCACATTTGCACAGAATGCACAAATCTTTTTCATCACTTCCTACTGCAGGTGCTGGACACTGAAGTAGCTCTTGAAGTCATCAAAAACATTAACAACAGCAAAAGGTTCAGCTTTCTCTCTTCAAATAAATGACAAAAATGCTAATTTTTATAAACATTTTTTATTTTAAAAATAGATACAAAAAAGACAGCCAATCCTTCTCCACCCTCACCTCTGAATAACTTTACAAACCCTGTTCACTTCTTATCTTCATTCCATTCCTCACCTCCCCAGATTCAGTCAGCTGTATGAGGGTGTACATATGATGTGTGAGAAGCCAAGAAAAGTGTTCTACACCATATTTTATTTAGTCTAAACATAACTACATCAAGTATTATTGCAAGACTGACTGACTTGAAAAGAAGTTCACTGCTATCAAGCATTGGTGTCCCATGCCAAACACTGAATGGCTGACAGGCTAATTTTACTCTTATGATCAACCACCGTGATACAGGAAACAGCTTTAAAAAACCAAACCAACAAAGAAACAAGAACTCTGACAAACGAACAAACAAACAAATCAACAACACAAAACCTAACATCACCACCTAGGGAGGGAAAAGAGGTCAGCACTGACTGAAAGCCTGCCTGACACACGTAAAGTAGCACAGTGCCTCTGTTTAATAACAAAAGCTTTTATGAGAATGAGACCACATGCATTTCTTCCTCTGAACTGCCCTCTTATTGGAACACTGCAAGAATATTGAAGCACGTGAGAAGTCTACCATTTGTTCTTTGCCCAAGGTTCAGACACTGCAATGCCAAATGTATCAGCCATGTAGTAATGCACCATGTAACTTGCAAAAGTGAAGGGAAACAATGAGGACAGTTTTTTATAAGAAAACAGTACAAGTTTTCAGACTTATCTGACCCATTCACTGAAGAGCATTCACCAAAATCAGAGACTAAAAGATTTTAATCAGAATTCACTTATATTTGTCCATGTTCGTTATTGCAACTGACTTGTAGAAAAGGAAGTGCAAACCATGAAAGCAATCAATATACAGGCTTGGATTTCATATTAGCGTAGGACCAGTCCAAAGTCACCACAGCTATCACCCCCGAGAAGACATTAATTTATTTTTAATTTTAATTTATTTTTAGCAAAAAAAAAACCCACCCCAGAGTTGTTTTCTTCTTTAAAAGGTACATTTGAGTACATCAAGCCCAGAATAACCAGAGAAAACTATGACTGAGATGGAACAAGCTGCAGGGCTGTAAGACTTGCAAAATAATCCAGGTCATACTCCATGAGATATTCCATGGATGTACAAACCATACTCCACAGAATATGCCTCTGAAATATTATACTGCTCTTGAAACATTCCATATAAATGGAGAACACCATGGGAAATCTCAAGCTTCTTTAGTTTTAGCAAAGAAATAAGTTATAAAGCCATGGAAAAATGTGCTTATAGAGAACTTGTTTTCAAATGTTCATTTTCTGTATGCTCAATATGGGATTACTAACAACATTCTGATCAAAAAAGAATGTTATCAAACATACATTTATGACACTTCCAAATTTTCCTATCTGTGTCTCCTCCTAAATATCAAATACCATTCTGTTTTGTATTGGCATTATCTTGAGACATTACTGCATAAATATGGAACTCCACTGACATCACCCAAGAGCTCCCCTTCCAATGAATGGCTCAGCGCCCAGCAGTTCAGCAGTTTGTACTTATTCACTGAACCAGTCATTAAGAAATTAACATTCACTCAAAAACATCTTTTTTTTTTTCCCCTTCAGTCTCTGTGGAAGGAGTGTAATTTGCTAACAACTCTGTGAAATATAATTTGAATTTCACAAATAATTGCATTAACAGGTACTCATGCATTAAAGATTGTGGTCACAGTCCTGCTAGTTCTACAAATTTAATTTTTTCAAAAAGTTGCAAAACCGGTACTCTGCTACATGGAATTAAACTGAAACAAGAGGGCTGCAAACCTCACAGCTTCTGCCAACTGAACCAGCAAACTGAAGAAAGAAGCTCTGAGAGAATAACGATTAATGAAACCTGCTGCTGCAAGATTGGATTCCTTGGTAACTGACAACTGTGCCATCAGAAATCCCCCCCAGCTGGGCTTTACCTTTCCTCCCATGCAGAGTCACTATGCCTGATAATGGGTTAGAATTGGCATCACAGCCCAGGGGATTTTCATACAGCATCTTTTATTTCCTCAGATTCTTCCTTTCACAAATGTCTAGAAATGTGAAAAAAATCTAGAAAAAAAATCTTAGACTTCTGTCTCTTTCCCTTCCCAACTCCCTCCTCACAAAAAGTTGTGCTGAAAATTATTTGTAAATACTGAAAAAATTACAGAGGATGAGAATGGTAGAGTTGTTACCTTGGATTTTAGCCAGTCTATCAAGACATGCCCGTATTGATAATGAATATTCTGTATTAAACATAAGGGGTAGAGTAAGCACCCAAAGAATGCAGAATGAGAAGGACGCCAAACATAGCTTCAACAAGGTCAAGTGCTAGGTCCTGAATTTGCATGAGGACAACCCCATGCAATGCTACAAGCTGGAGGAAAAGTGGCTGAAAAGCTGCTCAGTGGAAAAGGACCAGGGGATGCTGGTCCGTATCTGCTGAACATGGTCCAAAGAGTGCCGGGGTGGCCAAGAAGGCCAATGGCATCCTGCCCTGTATCAGAAATATTGTGGCCAGCAACACCAGGGCAGTGATTGTCACCCTGTACCCTGCACTGGTGAGGCAGCACCCGAATCCTGTGTTCAGCTTTGGGCCCCTCACACAAGAACAATGAGGTGCTGGAGCGTGTCCAGAGAAGGGCAATGGAGTTGGCGCGGAGTCTGGAGCACAAGTCCTAGAAGGAATGGCTGAGGGAGCTGGGGGCGTTTAGCCTGGAGAAAAGGAGGCTCAGGGGGGACTGTATCACTGTAAACTGCCTGAAAGGAAGATGTAGACAGGCAGGGGTCAGTCTCTTCTCCCAAGTAACAAGTGACAGGATGAGAGAAAATGGTCTCAACTTGCACAAGTGCAGTTTATATTGGCTATTAGGAATACTTTTTTCACTGAAAGGGTGGTCAGGTGTTGCCCTGAAAACTAAAGCCTTCTGATAATGTTTTCATAGTTTTAGTTACTTTCCCATGAAAGTTCTATAAACATAAGTTGTTTATCACATTCCTTCTAAGAAACATCTTTTGATGGATGTTTTGCATGACCAGTGTGCTTGGGAAGGCAGTTAATAAATTATCCAACCCATGGTCATTGTTGAGAATCTATAAATACTGGAGTCAGAGAATAGTTTCCTTCTTTCCTGTTCTAACACTGAGACCCGTTTGTGTGAATCATTTTGTGTCCTTTAGCGACAATCAGGCATTGGAAGAGGCTGTCTAGGGAAGTGGTCAATCACCATTCCTGGAAAAGTTCAAAGGACGTGTAGATGTGTCACTTAGGGCCATGTTTTAGTGGTGAACATGGTGATGCTTGGTTAATGGTTGGACTTGATGATCTTAGAGGTCTTTTCCAACCTTACTGATTCTATAATGTGATTATAATTTAACAGATACAGAAAGAGTTTGTAATTCAGAATTCAGAAATTTACCAGAATACTCCTTTAAATCTACAATCCAATTTATGTTAAATTTTCTATTTCCATGGTATATGTTGCAAATGTTATCTCACAAGTTTCTGAAGAACTGTCAAATCTCTGTAATTGAAAAAAAAAATTCTAAAAAGTTACTAATGAGCTCACAAATGTAATCCAAATTTGACTGTGTTCTATAATCATTCAGTGAAACCCAGCATTACACAGTGCCACCGTTCTCAAGAGTTTGGGAGGAAAAGTACAGGAATTATGTGATATATCAGCATGAACTGAAAATCAGTGTCTCTACTGCTTATGGGCTAGAGGTACCTAGGGTTGTTGAACTTAAGTCTGTTTAAGGGACTGGACACCTAAAAGAAGCCCAAGTGAATTTGAAGTAGGTGTGCTAATTGATACTCATTATTATTTCAAAAGGAAGATAGAACAGGAGCAGGCACTTGACATACATACAGCTTGTCTATGAATTTGGCACACGCTGCTGGCAAGCACCAGAGAGCTGCCATTTTCTTGGCAAATAAGTGTAAGGCTAAGAGGTACAGTCCTTCAATGTACACTCCTGCTCTTTCTCCCTCTATGCTTAATGGCAACATCAAATAAGAGACTTTCTAATGAATCTCTCCCAGGCCTTGGCTGCTAAATGTTGTATCACGATCAGCACATTATTTAAATGTAATTATCTATATTCAGCTTTCACAAGGGAACAAAAAAAAAGAAAAAGAAAAAGAAAAAGAGAATTTGTCATTTAATAGCATGTCTGATTTAGAGAAGGTGTATAATTATGCTTTTAAAATAAATTTTGGTTCCAAATCTAGCCTTAACTTAGAGACAGGGCTACAGGGCTCTTTCCAGTGAGGATACAGATCTATTCCACAGCAACCTCTACCTAGATTTCTACCTTATGCATGGCCTTCCAAGCTGAAAGTAAAACCAGAGGAACAATTTAACAGCAGCATTTTTCTTCAACAGAGATTGTATCTATTGTGTTATACAACAATGTGCTTTTGCACAGACACAGATGAACAGGAAAACAGCACTAACTCTTGAAAGCAAATTAAAGAAAATCTTAATAACAATGCAAGAGACCAAGCTGGACAGTATTTTAATCTGCACTTTGAAAACCCCTCACGTTGTTTTTTCTGTCTGAAGTTTCTGAAGTGACCAGATCCTTAAAACAGCAATGCAGAACAGTAACTTACCTTTGACAATTAGCATACTTTTAGGGTGCATATTCTATACGTAGCAATCCTAGTACTATTTAGATCTTTATAGAAATTAAAATTTTATGTTTTTAATCATCTGATTAAACAATAAAACAGAACAAAGAAAATCACCATCTGAGATTCTTTTCAGAAAAAAAAAAAAGCTTGTTTAAATTTGCATAAAAAAGCACTATGAAGTCAGATATCCTTCAGCTCACAACCTATACAAGGAGTTAATGAATGAAGACAATTAATATATTTTCCTTCTAAGTTGCAGTTTTCCTAAAGAGATCTACAGAACTAAAAGCCAAATAGTTACAATTCTTACCATGTCCTTGCCCAGGCAAATTTCATAATTTGGTCTTTCATCCACCACTTAATCTCAGTTGAGAAATTTAGTTTTAGCTTTCATTGTTCCATAAAACTGGGCAGTGAAATAGCAGCAGCAAATTAGAAAGAAAAGAAAGAAAAAAATCGCAAACATAACCAATGCAGCAATACTACAGAGATCTTGGTTCTTTGGAAAGTTACAGTGCAGATATCATTGACAGTTTGGGGATTAATTAAAAAATAACAATAAATGTTTTGATATTTTGAAATTAACACCCCACAAAATAAACTAATCACAACATTTAAGTATTTACATAGGGACACTATGTTCGGGAGCAGAAGAGGGTGACCTAGAATCTACCATCACTGTTCACTATCTAACCTAAAGAATAGTAATGGCAGGCAACATGTGTACGTGAGAAAAGGCATCCACTGCTGTGTGACTTTTTACTTGTAGTTTGTCAGTGAACCTCTTGGCTTGTGAAGGGAAGGAGCAAGTTAAAACACTACTTTTCAGGACACTCTGATACTCTCTATGAACAGCTAAATCCATTGCAAGCACCTTATAATCACAGAGATAGATAAAGGCCAGATGAGAGAATTTTGGCTCCTCAGGTGACACACACCTGGCAGCCCTGCTGAGCATTCACGCATCTATCTGAGCTGAAAGGAGGTTGATGTTTTAAGGTTTGGGAGGATGAGGCCAGGAGAGCAGCACCTTAGAATGCTGTGGTGCTCTGAACCAAGGAACACAGGTAGAGTACTACACTGAACAAATACAGAGTTTGTTCAAATGGACTGGTTTCAGCCTTTGGAGAAAGCCTGTTTATTGGGGTCTTTATATGGCAATCCAGAAACACTTCTTACAGAACAGTAAAATGAAATAAGCCGATGAAGACACAAACCCCACCCTTCAACAGCAAAAACAGGCTCTTCCTCAATTGCTGGGTAACTGCAAAAGACCAGTCAATTGAGAATTCATAACTGACTGGCAGCTTGGAAACAATCCATGCAGAAAAGACAAGACTTGCTGCAGAAATGTGAAGCTGATCCCTGCTTAGGATCAGGATGTTTAGTAGAGGGGATGGGGATTAGGGGGGAGGGAAATTTGTGTGGGCTTTGCTCATGAAGCTCTGTATCTTCCTAACCTTGCCTTTAATTCAGGATTCGTGCTGTAAACGAGTTTATTCTCTCAGACGCTTCTATCAGCAGTGCCAGCATTCACAGCCAGTGATTTAAAGGTATTGATCAACACAGGTCTCATTAGGTGAGACTGTTCCTTAGAGAACTTGACATAAGCACTGTAGTGACTATTTTTGTAATAGCCACGTCTCCTTTAGTCACTGCTACATACAACAGCCTGCACATGGCTTCATAGGGGGAAAAAGCCCCAAACATTGAACAGTCATGATCAGTAACCTGCAAATACTTTGGGCCAAACTGCTGTGAGCCACAACTCTCCACTGAAAAAAAAAAATACAGGTCTAGCAAACTTTTAACTGAAGGTTTGATAGCAAGATAGTTCTGTGAATTACCCACAGACAGGTATGAGCCTTCCCATCAATGGTACATAGGCAATAATGTGGAAGCCACTCAAATAAAAGGTTTTCTATGAAACAGATTTCCCATTTTTGGCAGAACTTTATTGCTGTGGAAGGGGCTAAGAACGAGATCTATAAGATCATAAGAACTGTATTTGCTCAGCCTTGAGAAAATAAGGTTTTAGGGGACACCTTATCACCATCTTTCAGTATCTAAAGGCTGGCTAGAAAGAAAATAGAGACTCCCTTTTTACAAATCACATGGAAAAAATGAGGGGTGATGAGTACAAGTTATCACTGGAGAGATTCCAGTTGGACACAAGAGGAACATTATTCACAATCAGAACACTCATCCATTGGAATAATCTCTCCAGAGAAGTGGTGTATTCCCCAGTATTGGACACCTATAAGATTCAGCTGAACAGGGTGCTGGGACATCTTGTCTAGAGATGTTTTTGCCAAGAGAGATTAGAGCAGAAGATCCTTGAAATCCCCTTCTAGCCTGGTAGCATATGATTCTGTGAATCCTACTCTAAAAGAATTCTGGTCCACTGAATCTTCTAATTCAGCATTCATAAAACTCTTATCCATGTAAGATCTATTTCCCTCACTATATATATGTATTTTTTTTTTTACTTTGCAGTTATACATCTTGCTCGATATTACTAAGGATTTAGAGGTAAAACAAAAACCCCAAACCACCCTCCATAAAGAGACCCCAAAAGAAAAAGCCTTCATTCTCATCAAAACAAAACAAAACAAAAAACAACCAAAAAAATCCAACACATGTGAAGTGGCACAAAGACTGTATGCAGTACATTGCGGTGCACTTTTCCATTTAAATGGGAACCAGCTGTGTTTTCCAAAAAATAGCTCCATAGCACAAGGCAGCCTCCATTTATTTATAAGGGCTCAAATACTCAGCTGAACTATAGATTTGAATGGCTAAACATTCCTAAGTAATTCATTTTAGTTGTTGCAATTCCTAACAGCAAACCATGAAACTAACATGAAGATTCATGCTCTTTGTTACAAGCCAAGAAATGTAGCCCATCTCTTCTATATTAACTTATGCCCACTCTGGTAAAGTATTTTCTGATGCAAAATTTGTTATGCAATGGGTAAGAGCTTGCTCTTCATTGTTTTAAAGTATCAGTAAAGGTAATGGCTAGCAAGAGGATATTAACTAGCACTGTCAGGACTTATCTATGCATGTGCTGAGCTAGGGGAATATGATGGCATTATAAAAACACGATGTGGATGTGAAGAATCAGATTTCAGGTACCATCCAGAAAGGGTAGTCTGTCTGCAGAACAAGACCAAGAAGGAAGAAAAGAGCATATGGAGATAAGGAGGAAACAGCAATTGCCTTAGCTAATTGCAGAGTTCATTTAGAGAAACCAGTTTACAACCAAAAAGGAAGACTGTGGTGGACTCTTCCAGCTGCTCTACCAAAAAGTTCCTGGTGGGATATCTTGACTCAGGGACTTCACACAGGGCCACTGATTTGAATGAAGGGCTTGGCTCCTCCATTGCAATGGGTAGCTCCCATTCCCAAGTTAGCTAAAGTTTGTATCTTGTGATGTTCTGCATTCTGTCAACTTGACTGATATGTTTACTGCACCTACAACAACCGTTTGCAGGTAACAAAAGCCTTTGATAGGGAAAGCATGCAGTTAGAACAGCAAATAGAAAATGTCTAATAACAGTATCATGACAGCATTTTTAACAGGAGGATGCACCAGCAGTTTCATAAGGTTTCTTCCACACCTATTTGCTAGGATTCTTCAATGTATCAGTACAATGTGTAGTCTGGGTAAACACTCAAGCTATCTAAATGCTCTGCAGTTAAGCTGTCCTTGAACCCTTCCTTATTATTAAAACAAACAGCTGTCCCCCCTCCAAGGCATTTTCCTCAGATCTTTAGGGCAATGTAAGATGCTAAACAGAAGCAGCATTTGTTGTATTACATATCTTTTCAGCAATTTCTGGTGAAGTAGCTCAACTGTTTGCATGTGACTACCTTTCAAAATCATGCAGTCATGACTCATCAAGAAAGTATGTGTTGCAGCATCCAGAACAGAAGAGCTTGAGCTTATTACTGTTTCTTCTTGGGCAGTAGCAAACACTGTACTGAAAGGAAAGGATTTGCTTTCTTTTGATAGCAAGATCAGACACAACTGTCTATTTCTAAATATTGGTTCCTATTTGCCTTCAATAAAATCAATTACCTCACAGAAAAAATAAAACTGCTATAGGATAATATGCTTCTGTTAGGATCTCACATTTCACGTGCAAGCTTGGAGTTTCCAAAAATACACCCAATGACATCACATTTTTCAGTATTTGCAAAGATAAATACCACTGGGTTAGCCTGAAGACCTGTGAACATGAGACGTCTAAAGTATATTTTCAATGCCTGGCACAGAAAAAAACAGGATGGAAAAGGCAATTTATAAAATACTGATTAATGTATTGTGGCACAAAGACATTCACATTCCTGGTTTATCTGGTCAGCTTTTTGATTTGTTAATAACAAATTGCCTTTCCTATCTTTTTTTTTGTCCTGTGGCAGGCATTTAAAACCTACTTTACATTTGAATTAGTTTTCTCAGCCATCAGACATTCTGCCTTTTAATTACTATCTAGAAGCTGCAAAAAAAAAGCGAACTATTTGGCTAACAACATTTCAGGTTTTTTTAACTTAAAAGCAATTCAGTTGTTTATACCTCACAAAGCAGATTCACATTTTATATTGTATATCATTTCACTTTGGTTTCTCCTATTCTCAGCCTTACATTTTTCAAGGTTTCCATTATTTTTGCATTCTGTTCCCATGTGTACACCGACTACTTTAGAGACTAAAGGACTGCCTGGCTCTGTTGCTATGCAACAGCATAGCCTACTTAGGGCTTCCTGAAATAATTGTCTCAAATGTGCTTTTTTTAGACTTGTTTCCAGCAGGAATACTTTACAGATTCTTCATAATGGACCACTGATATTACCACTGTGTTAGATAGTGGTCACCTGGGAAGTATGGGTAGCTACTTAAGAACAAAAAAAACAGTGTTACTGCTTCCAAAATTCCAGAGATACCTGCTGCATTTTCACAGCGAGGTAAATATCACTAATATTCCTACATTTTTTCCAGATGTTATTCCTGTATATGAGAGCCATTTATCAGAGGAAAAAAATACTCTTAATTGTTCTTTATTTCACTCTACTTCATTCCAGGGAAAAGTTCTCTGTTTAACAGAGTATGTCACCCACCACTCAGGAAAAATGAACCTTCTTTATATAAAGTCTATTATAAATTTAATAATCTCAACAGAATGAACACATATGCAAATATTCTTTATTACAATTCATTATCAAATAAGTTGACAGAATTCTTTAGGACAAGGTTCCAAATTTTTTAAATCACACTATGGGTGCCACAAACCGGATCTGTATTTGCTTTTTGAGGTATCTTGAAGTAGCCCCTGAGAAACTCCCATGAAGCCTTCAATCTTTCCAGCCTTCAACAGCATTTTTCTTGTTACAACGTTCTAGCACTCCTGCTTCAAGGGTGGAAAAGTATGTTTTGTTTTCTTATAGCTGGCATAATTGGGAGCTTTAATTAATCTCTGTAAAAATACATAGAGGAATATAAACACAAGTGTCCTAAAAAAGCATTGATTAATTCCAGAGGGCCAAACATCTTACAATACACCAGGCTGAGGTATCAAAGAAAGGTCTAACAGTACAGAATATTTTAATGAAAGGAAATATTTTATATTTTACCTCTTATTCTTTTTCCTCTCTTGTTCACCTTAGCATGTTCAGCAGCAGTTGCATCTACAGAGAGCAGCGTGTCAGTCCAGAATTGTGGTAAAGAGAAAGATGTTTGTCAGAGCCAGAGAAAATAAGAGCAAGGTTTAAATTAAGGTCCCTGCAGAGGCAAGTCCACCTGCAGTCTCTTAAAGGAAGAGGGGGAAGAGAGCAGCAATTTCATACTGTTTGCAAGATCTTAAGTCTTAAAGATGACTTTTCTTAAACAGAGTGGACTGCGCTAGGCTTCTCAAAACCCAATGCAGGAGGTGGCTTAAAGGGGTAATTTTCCATATTCATATGCATAACCATATACATGCATAATAGCCAAGCTATCCAAGAATATGAGTCAGCAAGGTTTAGTGAGTGGGACTCTCCCAGACTTCAAGTCTCTATTCTTTAAAACCACATAAGTAGTACAGCTCAGACTCTAATCTGTAACGATACTGTTTTAAAAGCAAAGAGATCAAGGAAGAGGAGCAATGTTTGGAAGGATCTCCTTTGTGGCAAATAACCAGTTTGAAACCTCAAAAATCACCCAGAATCAGGTGGAGGAGAAGAAAGCATTAAGAAAGAAATCTATAATGGTGAAATCTGTTATTATGTGCAGTTTGTATTTTATACTTTGCAGTATTTATGGGCATTTCAAAGACAGGCCAAATAATTTCTAACCTGGCCAAAATAAATCCCTTATATTTGTTACAATATGCTTGAAGATAGAAACGTTAGCAACCTCTTTTGCATGTCCACGTTTAAAAAAGAATCTTATTAAACAAAGAGGAAAAAAGCAAGACAAACTACAACTCTCTTGCTAAATAATCTTTTATCACCTAGGATCATTCTGTACACTTTGTTTTGAAAACTATGCACCATAGAGTGACAAGTTTCCATGTGCTGGAACAAGATGGAAACTAGGAAAAAAAAATTGGGTTGCATATACTAATATTTAATTATATATATTATAATATACTAATATTTAATAAGCAATTGTGCTGCATTACACAGTCTGTTCATGATACTCAGATTTAAGCTGCATTTGTAGATGCAAACCCAGGTACCCTGACAAACACAATACCCAAACACAATTGAGGAACATACAAATTCTGCAAAACACAGCTACTTAAAATCACTGCTACAGCTTTGAACCTGTTGGTCAAATATTTCTCTTTGCCCCAGTTTCAAGTGAAATTAAAGCTTAAATACTTAACTCCTATTTGTCTAATGTCCCAATTCTTCATCTAATAAAAAAAATGCCAGTTTGGGCAATTTACAAGCCAGTGATGGAAGCATACAGGCAAAGTAGAATTTTCTGGACTCTCACACAGGTCATTGATTTTAGCCAACCCTAACAAATTGCTCAATCACTTTAAAACATGGCCTATTAAAAACCACATACAGGAGACATTTTATATCCATGCCAAGAAAAGATACCCAACCAAACACAGATTTCCTGCAACTCAAGCTCTTAATTCTACCTTGCAACTCTCCCTTTCACAGAAGTTGCTGACGAGTAAGAAATATTAGAAAAGCCTAAGAAGAATCTGAACATACAGTTCCTGACATATGCATAAATTCAATAAAATACAATAAAGTGTAAGCCATGTTTTCTGGTTATGAGCATAAGCACACAGGTATAAGCAGAAATAGGAGAACTGACAAAAACCCTCAAAAAATTCCTGAGAGGAATTCATGTTGTCAGACTACACAAATCCATCTGTATTTGAATAGCTTACTTGAGCTTCAGGGCCATGCAAATTGCAGATTTCCTACTTTTTACTACCTGCTGGTGGATAATGAAAGGAAGTACCAGCTGTCTGCTTACAGTAAGAATGCATATGTGGGCAGAACACTTCTTAAGACTTCCAATTCTTAAATCCTGGCACAGGGAAAAACCTTTTAAGAGCAAGAATCACCCACAGATGTGAATTCCTGGATACCATATTCCCCATAAAAGGCAAGCTGCAGGTATAAATTCAGAGGAAGAAGGTAAAAATATAAAAAGTGTTGCTCAAAATCTGAGGCAACGAAATGCACATCTCATAGTCACTAAGGAAGTGCCTTGCTTGAGTAAAAACTAAACTTTAGCAATAAAGAGAATAAAATAATCAAATCACTGGGAGCCAATGAAAAGACATATGGGCAGAGCATGAAAACAAACCTAAATGGACCCTCAGACTGGACAGGAAAAAAATCAACTTGAAGTGTCTCCTGACAAAGATGAGATGCATTTTATTTTTATTTATTTTATAGTTGTCATTCCTCCTGGAAAAATCTTGGGATGATGACAGCTACCTGTAAGCCTCTATCCTATCCCAAGTACAACTGTCCACCTTCATACCTAGAAAAATGTGAAGGACCATAACACCAGAGAAAACTGGTAAAAAGCAGTAATGTTCCTATGCAACAGTTTGAGTGTTCAGGGTTAGAGAACTTTGAATATGACTTTATCTACCCATGTAAATATATGTATGTATACCTGCTGAGATGGCTATCATTAAATATTCACAGCATCTGCATAACTACTTTCATCTAGACAGATTTAGCAGTGGATTAGTAGATTTAGTAGATTTCCCATAAACTGTTAAGAGAACTGCCTTACAGCTCAAATATCTGCCTATCTATGTGTGAAATAATTAGCTTTAAAGAACCACTTGTGGGTTGACCTCAGCTGATGTTCACCCCGCTCTCTCATTCCCCCTCAACAGGGGGATAAGGGTGAAATGGTAAGATGAAAGAGTGAGAACCAGTGGGTTGTGATAAAAATAGGGAGATATTGTACTGATTATCAGCAAAACAGACTCAACTTGGGGAAAACTAACTTACTGCCAATTAAAACAGGTTTGGATAGTGAGAAACAAGACAACACCCTCCCTCCACATCAGTCCCCTACCTTCACCTTCACCCCGCCTTTGCCCAGGCTCAGCTTTACTTCTGCAGTTTCTGACTGCTCTGGTCCTTCCCCAGCTGTCCAAGGGGATGGGGAATGGAATGTGCAGTCACATCACTCCCTAACAGTTCTTCTCTGCTGCTCCCTCCTCCTCATGCTTTCCCCCTGCTCCAGCATGGTCCTTCCTATGGGCTGTTCCCACATGCTCCAGTGTGGGCTGGAGGAAACACCAGGGAGCTCTGGTGTGGCACACGCTGGCAGGCAAACAAATACCTACTTCTACACCCACTCCACTGTTGTCTCATCCAGGGGCTGCGGTGGAATCTGTGCTCCAGCGCCTGGAGCAACACAGCCACTTCTTCCTTTTCCCTCAACCTTTGTGTTCCCTGCACTGGTTCGCACTATCTTTGTTTGTTTCTCCTCTACCTATGTGGTTTGGTTTTTTTAATTCCTTTGCTTAAATATGTTTTCCCAGAGACATCACTGTCCTGGCTGAGGGGCTCAGCTGTATCCTGCAGTAAATCCATGGAGCTGATCTTATCGGTGTCCAGCATGGGGCAGCCCTGACCTTTCCTCACAGAGGCTGCCCCTAAAGCCTCCCCACCGCCAAGAGCTACCCAACAACAAAATTATCATCTGTCAGAAGATGCCCCATGGCTGTAAATGACCATAAGCACTTAATGTGCTTCCTAGTGTCTTCCTTAAACTCACCTAACTGCTGAGACTGCCCTTCTGTCACTTTGCTTCACGTAAGACTTAGAAATCACAAACATGTGTGGATCTCATCCCTGGTATCTCACAGCTGATAGGAGGCAGCCTCTTTCCAAGCAAAGGCTATGTGGATAAGCACATTAACACCATGAGAGATAGACAGTAAGGCACTATTCTCTACTCACCAGCTTCTACCATCAGAGCAAGAAAATCTCAGCGCTCATGATCACTGTAGCTGTGACTTTTATAGCACCAGAATCAATGTGTTTTTCCCCAAGAATGTGGTCCTGTTGTACATGAGAGAGGACAATGAATTTTTTCTGTTATTTTAAGTAATATTAATACAAGATTATCTTTGACACTTTTAGGTTTCTGTACCAAGAAAGGTAAAAGAGAAGTATATACCAGCTTTTCAAACTTAACACCTACTTCCAAGAAAGCATTCACTATAGAAACTAAAGTACAAGGTTTTCCTCAAGATCACACCATATTATTCAATTGAACTAATGCCTCTCAGAAGAGCCAGAAGTGCCAAGAATGCAAACACACTGCAAGAGGTAACATGTTTGTTTTTGGGTTTACTCTAAGCATTGATTAGCTTGTTTATAAAGTAAACATTCCAAAAGAACAATAGTTAAAAAGACAACACTTGCCCATGTGCCAAGTTTGGGTGAATAATTGGAGCACATAAAGACTCATATTCTAAGTTTCAGGTGACCAACATGGGATACTACAGAGATCCTTGCTTCAGAAAATAGTGTGAACTAACCTTTGTAAAAGTATTTAGGGTTAAGTAGTGAAATAAACTAGCAAAAGCCCTTCTATCATTTCTGAAAATTTGACTTAATGTAACATAAAAATGTAGGACAACACCCATGGAATTTGAAGATAAAATGCTAATTTCAAGACCAAATGTTGTTGAAGAAAAGCCCCACTTAGATTTCAGCTCAGTCAGAAGTTCACCCAGACTGTACCAAACATTAAGGGAAGAAATACCAGGGGCGAGAGAGAGAAGGTAGGCATTTTTTTTTTTTGACTCCTAACCAATTAATTCTCACACTTTCTAACCTGCCTATTTACAGCTGGATTAAAAGCTTCACTGAACATGTACTCCACAGGTAACCTTTAGGTAAGTAAATTTTAACTTTTAGTTCAATACATTTGAAATTTGCTATCTCAACCACAAAGAATTATCTTTTCTACCCTCCCCTTTAACAAAATTTTCCATCCCTACCACATACCTTATACCTACATCCTCCTCATGATCCAGCAGAAACACTGCCAGTATTTTCAAACAAATAGCACTGATATTTGCACAACAGATAACATTCCATATTTGTTTTCCTCAGACTCCAATGAATTCAGAGCCAAGCTAAAAATGGAAAGGCGACGTATCTTCAGTTCAAAACAGCTTTTCAACAGTCTGAATGAAATAACATTCTGGTAAGACACATCTTAACTATACCATGCTCAGCCTCTTTTAAATCTTTCTTCACAAAATGTGTCTATCCCCCCACCACTCCAAGTAATTTGCTTGTTAACCCTTTGTTGGGAATATCTTTAAAGTACAACTTTCAGAACCACGCAGTATTTTCTCCCTTTTGTATGTTGCCCCTTTTCTTGCTCAACCTCCGTGAGGATTATTAAAATGTTAGCGCTCTAACATTAAAATCAATTAAATTAAAAACATTTATGAAATATAAAAATTTAAACATGCAAAGCATTGAAAGTAAAAAAAATATATATCAAGAATCTGGAAGGCTAACTGCAAGAGAAAACTACTTCCCCAGAGGTGACTTTTGGATGAAGACTCACAAACTCTGGATGCTACATTCCTGGGTGAAGCACTGCTGAATCCACATGTCTTGACATGTGTCCCCTCCTTTCCACAAAGCTGTTTTTCATCGTGTTAACAGGATTAACACATTTGTAACCAGACAGCAGTGATCTACATGTGACAAGATGTTTTTTGGGAATCACTACAAATCTTTTAGCCATTTCACTCATATGCCAAATGAAGCAAACTTTAAAGTCAAATCTGGTTATTGCCTGAAACTCCGCATCTTTCACAATACATAATATGATGATTCTTAGGTTCATTACAGCTATTTTTCCTAAATTCTCCTCTTGTTTGGCCTACTTCAGGATGCCATTTAAGAGACTTTAAAAGTTAATGGATTCAACAGAAAGTAGTATCAAACTAAATCAAAATTTCCTCATAGAAAAGAAATACTCAAGGATTTTTTTCTTTTCTTAATAAAGATGCATCTGGACTGCTGAGAACATGTATATGTGCACAGATTCTCTGAGTCTGACAATCAAAAGAGGGTATTATATGAAGACAAGAATAAATTGCTACACCATCCTGATAATAAAAACAGTAGAACAAGAAAAGGCATTCCCCACATTTGCTCTAGGAATATAAGCAGAAAGAAAGGGGGTTGTTTAGCATTAAAAAATGAAACCAACCCTCCATAATTCCACAAAACACAAGCATACCTCTTCCACTCATGAGACAGAAGACCAAACAAATGCTTCTTACCCAATGACATTTAGTTGGAACAATTTCAGTTAACTTTCTGGTTAAATGACAACTTGAAGAAAAAATAACCCAGAAAAGCTAAACAAAACAAATCACCACCTGTAATTTAATTAAGTACAGATTATGATTACACTGCCAACAAAGGCAAACTGGTTTAGTCTGATTATTAGGCAGGTAATCAAAGGTTCCACTGAGCTCTAATGTTACTGCATGAAGTTTTAAGGAAGCAGCACAGCCTCATGTCTTTCAGATGTTACAACAGTAATAACCAAGTCCTTTAAAACAAAACCATATGAGACTCAGATAATTTTTGCTCATTTCAGCTTCACGTTATGTTCTTTTTTTCTGCATTATTCCTACTAATCTTGGGCACTCTAAAACAACAGTAATAAAGCAGAGGAGGTCCAGAGACAGAACCATGCCTGATACTAGATAAAAAGGTTCTTAGAAACAATCCTGATGAGGTACATCTAGAAGAATAAGTATTTCAGCTCACATGCTTCATTAAGAAAATTACTCTCATTATGCCATTATAAGGTTG
This sequence comes from Poecile atricapillus, assembly GCF_030490865.1. NCBI lineage: Eukaryota > Metazoa > Chordata > Aves > Passeriformes > Paridae > Poecile > Poecile atricapillus. Next base: position 124,471,427 of record NC_081250.1, on the reverse strand, counting down.
AGTATATTTTTCCTTAAAACACAGAGTGAGAAACATGCTATGTCACAAGGCTATTTTTATTTGCATTGAAGAAGACTGGAAAATATTGTGCTGATCATGGTTAACACCAAATAGATCAGAATTTAGAAGATACATTTTTATTGTAAGATACTTCTTTGTTATAAGAAAGCAAGCATTATGAATAGAAGAAACCCAAAGTATAAACTATAATAGTGCAGCATGCAGAAATAAAAAAAACCCCTGTGCTCCATACAAAGCGATTACTTCATGTTATGCCACTAGCAACATTACTACCAAACACACTCCTTTTTTCTGAGAATCAAAAAATAACTGTTTTATTGATTCAGAATGAATATTTTTTCACTAGCTTTCCATAAGAGGTCTGTACAGAAAGACTTTAGCAGTTGTTTAAAGTGAATACACTTCAGGAGAAGAAGCTACAGGGTCTCCTAGAATAATGTCAATACACACAATTAAAAAATGAACCAAAAACCAAAACACAAAAAACACCCCCCAAATGGTCTTGAAATTCTACAGTCTTTAATGGATTTTCTTGGTTATCTGTGGTTTCTTATGTCATTCCCTCCCAGTACAATATGAACGATATACTGTTATTAATTTAAATTAATTTATTTCCCAGGGTTCTTTTATGTTTCACAAATTTCAGCATGTGATGGAGCTTTTCTTGAATATCTTCTGTGTGGGTGGATTTTATAGAAGGATAAATTTAGTTTGCAAGGCCTGTTGCCACATATCTGTGTTTTTCTGAACCAGAGTAAGGTACATTAAACAATGACAAAGTCATTAACACCTAAATATGGAATTGCTTATTTTGTTCATGTCTCATTGTCTTAGTAAGAACTTCACATGTGGCAGCATATGGAAATCAGAAGTCATCTCTTCAAAGAAAAAGAACGTGGTGATGTCTTGCAGGTTCAGGGGAAAAGCAGCTTTCCACCACTCTTTTCTACACATAAAGTTTGAGACCAACTTCATCTCAGCACTTGAGCATTGCTCCACTGCATTTGGATACTCTCAGATGTAACTGAAACAATGTCACTCACATGATCTTGTATCAGCTTACTCCTGTGAAATGACACTGTGTGATGGAAAAACTTGTCCTAAGGGTAACAACAAAAGTGGACTTCCAGAACTGCTCCTGTATTTTACTACAAAGACCATTAATATCAATGCACTTAATCTAAGGAGCACGATCCAGAAGTGGAGGTTTCCTGCTCTTCAGCATACAAATCACAAGACTACAGTCAGGCATCCTCATCTGCAAAAGGACCAGAAGGAAAACAATTGTGCAACTGATAAACCAGTTTCAACACACCTCTTATACTGGTGGTTCTGTCTGAGTTCCTTGAGACAGGACAGTCTGGACTCCAAGTCCTCTCCTTCCTTAGAATGAAGCTATTATGTGGAAGATGAGCAGTGAGATTCACTTCTTCCCTACCTCCACAGAGGGTTTTGAGTTAAACTCAGATCCTGAGTTGGGACTGATAGGTCTGTATGTGCACACCTAGTAAACCACCACTCTTTGAATCACAGAAAAACTTTGGAAGGGATATCTGGAGGCCATTAAGTCCAACAACCACTTGAGGTTAGGTAGGCTAACCTCAAACTTCAGTCTGGTTGCTCAGGGACTTCAGAAGAATTTAGAGTACCTCCAAGGCTGGAGGCTCCCCAGGCATTTTGCCAAGCGGTACCAGAGCTAAACCGTTTTTTAAGTGAAAGATTTTCCTTCCATCTACCTGGAATTTCCCTTACTGCAACTTGTGACCATTGTCACTTATCCTTTTGTTGCAGAACTCCAAGAAAAGCCTGTAACATCTCCACAATGCGTCCTTGGGTAGTGTTCTTTCATCCTGTAGTGTCCTTTTCATGACGGACAAACCCATTTCCCGCAGTTCCTGCTTGTACATCATGTGCTCTAACCTCGTGTTTTTTGTAGCCTCCACTAAACTTGAGTAGGCATGACAATATATCCCTGTTGTAGCCGATCAGAGAGTCTTCGTTAACAGATGTTAGGTGAGAAAAATACAAATCTATGCAAATACAAAGAGTCTGTCCAGCAGTTCTAGATACTTAGTGCTTTTAAGTAAAATATGAAAGATTAGATTCTTGATTTCAGTTTCCTAAAGACTATATGTAGTTCCCAGATATTTTCTTGGCTCAAGAGCCCAGTCTCATTAAAAGCACCAGAGAAGTGAAGGGTACAGGAACATTGGTTAATCCATGATTAGAGTGTAAAAAGTGTTACCATGTCATAGGTAAAATACAGCCCTCAACTTAGACATATAACTGTGGCCTAGCAAGATGATTCCCTCACATTAATACAGCCTGCTCTAGACTTGCTCATTCCTGACATACAGAAAAAGTAACGAAACATTTTCTGGTTAATCACACATCTGCACAGTGTTTGTAAAATCATATTTTAGCTTTCGGCTTACTGGAGCCCAGGTTGAGACTGAAGTTGATACTCGTTTGTGTCCTGGTACAGTAAAAATTACAGGCCATTGATCTACAAAGGATTAACTACAACATTAATCCGCAAAGGATGAGAGTTCTAACTCTTCACAAGAAACCTGTCCTCTCAGCTTGTGGTCTCATGCAAAGACTACCTGGACTTCTGCTTATAGGCCTGAGACTCCAGGAGGCTGCCTGCATGAACCAGGCTCTGATTGATCCAACTGTGAGACAAGACAGCATGTTTTAAATTACCGTCTGTGTAATTAGGCACAGTAAAGGCTACCTTCTCATGTGGAGAAAGACCTGTTAATTACTTTGCTGCCTCTCTTCTACTGCCATTTCTTGTCCTGAAGGACCAGCTGCCCTTTTCATCTTTCTCTACCTTCTGCTCAGAATCTATTTCCCTTTTAGAAAAGGGGACCAATATCTACCTATCCCTCCTCTCCCACATAACAGTATTTAATTAGGAACATACCCCTTGATATTTTTAAGCCCCAAACTGTGTTATAGATTGAGTAAGCATTAAGATTTGATTAATTAAGGTTGCAGAAACTGGAAGTATAATCTAATACAAAATTAATGCAAAGTGTTCTCAGGATACCAGCCTTAATTAACTTTACTGGGGAATTTTCACTGGCTGAATTCTCATCAGATTCTACCAACACAGACAAAAATATGCAATTTCTCAAGAGAAGATGAGGATATGCATACTTAACTCCTAAACTTGCAAGAACCCACATTCTCTGCCCTTCAGCTTGATGACAGCTTAAAGATTGTTAGGCAGTTGGCATTTAATACATATACTATCTAATAAAGTCTTACATACAGACTATACCTATAAGCTCAGTAGCATAGTACAGAAGGCAGAATGATGATCTCCTTTGTAAACTGGCCCACAAGTGAGCCCTTGGAACACAATGGGCAAGCAGGCATTAAAATAAGGTTTTATTTTTAAAAGAATTTCTGAAATAGTAAATAAAAAAAAAAAAAACTAGAACAGGAAATTGTATCTGTTAACAGTATCTGGGAAAAAAAAATGGCTTAACTATACAGTTTTGCAGAGAGGTTTCCTCATTAGTATATTGCAATTATGAACTTTCAAAACCTTTGTTTTCAAACTAGGAATCTGTGAAGGAAGCTAGCAAAAAAAAGCAGTAGACGTACAGTATGAAACAATCACTCAGACATATGGACTGAGCCCAGAAATGACCTTCATATTTGTTTTTAGAGAGAAAACATGAAGAAAGTGGAGGGATACAAACATAGAGTGATCTGGAACTGGCAGAGGCTGAAAACAAAGGATTCTGCAACAGCAAGTCCCATATAGTGTTCTGGACACAGCACTGCAAAACAGGTACTTTGTAAATTGGGAGGGCTTGGGAACTTTTTGTTTGGTGTTTGGTTTTTTTCTAGTGTTGTTTTTTTTGGTGTTTTGGCGTTTTTTTAATCTGCTTCTCAGAGACTCCTTAGAAGATCTTGTTCATTACAATTGGTGAGCTTTTTCCTTGCATTTCTTCATCTTGTGTTTCATATGCCAGTTTCAATAACTGATTTGAAAGACCGAGTCAGCATGCTCTGGCCAGCTGCAACAGATACATACAAGAGGTTCTCTTTGTGCTACTAGGTAACATGCATAAGACACAGTTGGCAGTCTTCTGTTTTCCCAGCAGCCGTAATTTTGTTGTATCTCCTAGAAGAGGAGTAGGGAAGAGAGTGGGACATTAAACCACTCCCTTGATTTTTAGGCAACATGCTGATGTCTGGAAGAATCTTACCCGGTTGTAGATGGAACAAGGAGCTGTAATGGAGAACATCCCGTACCAAAGTTTAAAGTGCAAAAAGACAAATAAAACAAAGTTCTTGTTGTCCAGTACAAACAAAGTAGAAAGAACCAAGACACACAAAATAATGACAAGAAATTAATGAGGTGCAAAACATTAAAATGAGGCAACAGTGATGAGTCATGCAGAAAGAAAGAGAGATGTCCAGTTTCAGTGTTTCAACTGTTTGACAGTTTTATAGCAAGAGAAGGGAGCATTAGTGGATTTAATACGTAAGTTTGCTATGAACAGGATCACAGATGCATTATATGTAAACAGACAAAATTGCACTAGTCGTGCACGTCTTTAAGATGGTCTGGGAGAACTCTTAATTTGCTCTGTGCTGCCTTTGAGTTCATCTAACAAACATTCTTAGTGAGCCTTATGAAGAGGTATTTTTAAGATACTGTTGAGAAATTTGCTGTATTTATATACTCTGAGTACCAACACTTTTGAACAAGCGGACTTAGTATATATTTATTTGGTTTCAGAGTTTTATTTCAAAAGAAAGGTTTGCGTCAAGGTAAGTTATCACTAGGAAAATAATTCTTTCCAACTGGTACAAAACAGAAGCTGCATGACATCATGTAGCTCTCCAAATATTCAGAGCTCTTTTGAGCACTTCTGAATTCTGTTTCTACTCTCTGCTGTAGGAAAAACTTCCCTCTTGCTTTTGTTTCTTGGCAGGGCAGGTGAGGGAGGAGGTGGTAGTCAGGGAAGAGACAAAAAGGTAAGGGAGCATTCACAAATATTGCAAACCATTGCAGAGACAAAACAAAAAAGGGAAAAACAGACATTTGCCTTCAAATAGACAGTCAGTGGTATTTTCTGAAGAGGCAAGACTCTTAAGTCCATCTTTTAGGAATCTTTTCACAGTGGACACAGAAGGAGCTGCTTACAGCCTGGGTCAGTACTGATCTAAACAGCCACAACGAAGTACTTTTTGGGAAGTTATCACACATATAGGACAGGTACAAAAAAGGCTACAGTAGGTAAGTCATAGGCATGAGCTGAACACAGCTGAATGCTGAACAGTGCTGAAACTACCACTGTGTTTGCCTGGCATACAGGAAATAACATCAATTTCAGTTTTCATTGAGCAAGATAGGCTTAATAGTGTACTTCTTGTAACCTCCAAAATAGTAAAGCTAGCATGTCAGGGTCTCTTTGACAGGATCTTTTTTTCATTAACCATCAGTGATTTGCATAAATTATAATCCTGTCCTTCCATATACTTTACACTTACAGCTTTGCTTTTTCTACTGTTTTGCCTGGGAATTATCAGATCAACAGACCTTGGTAACTAAATTATTATATTCACCTTTTTTGTAGAAGATCTTAGATTAGCTTTCTTTTGACCTGCAATTTCCCTGCTATTCCAAAAAAATTAAGTGAAGAGTACATAAGCAGGGAAGAAGGAATGGTAAACAGTCTAAGTTAAATTTGAGTGACACTGGTTTTTTTAAGCAAGTTTATCTAAAGATGTGGGACAAATAAATTCCACTCTTTCTGGTGGCTTATATACACATAGTAAGAGAAAAAGACTAGAAAACTGGTCACAAAGTATTCTTCTTATTGAAGATAAGAATACCATGAAAGTTGCGTAGAAATAAGTGGATGCCATTAAAGGCTTGTAGAAAAATTTCCTTGAATATGAAAACTGCCTTGCCTATGTCTTCTCCCAGAAAGTCTGAGGAAGGAGTCAGAATTATTTCAGTTATTAGGTGAAGAGGTGAAGTATCTTTTCAAAAAGACACTCTGAGTAGTGAAAACTACAAATAACAATTTGGTTAACTCCTTTGAAATGGGTTACTTGAAGGAACACAATTTTAGCTCCCTCAAAGCACCTGGCAGAAAATTTGCATGTTCAGGTAAGTCTTGTAACTGTAAATAGGTACTTTTTATTCAGCTTCAAATAGATAGGAAAGCATCAAGTACATCCTCTTTCGAGCAATTGTGGAAATAGAAACTACTAGCCAAATGTATTTTCATCAGAAAACTTGGGCTAAACCATTCTTTCTGAAAGATCCTACTGGATCTGCACCAGCAAATGAAAGGTTTGAAGTATTACTCAGTGCAAATAGTAGACTAGCTTTTTTTGTCATTTTAAAAATTATAAGAAAAAAAAAATAATAACAAGTCTACTTGTAGAAAAAGCAGAAAATGTGACAGTCAGTGAGATCAAACAATAAAGTTGCATATTTCACAATTACTTTGCAGATTTGTCATGATTAAATGTCAGGAGGAGACCTAGGCATTCCCATTCTCTGCACCCTCATTCCTGTTTCCATGGAAAGGACATGCACAGTCTGTGTAAGTGTGCTGTGGATTACCAAGGTGCACATGGTGAGGCCCACAGTTGGCATTTTAGAGCTTATTCCAGTCTTTGTTTATTCCTCTCATGTTCAGAGGCAGAAGGATTTTCGGAGGACAAAAAAGGATCCTTCCGGAGTCACTGGTTATTGTCAGATATAGTTGAGTGCAGATTTCCCAAGTGAAATTAAGCAAACGACTACAAAAGCAAGAATTATGTTTTCATCAAGCTTGACATGAAGCTCTGGAAGCAATCAGTAAATAGGAAAGGAGAAATCCAAAAAGAAAGTAGCAGGCATTCTGCTTTGGTTAGGTTTTGAACAATCAAGCACTTGAAGGAATAAAACTGGAATTAAGCTGGTGAGAGTTAGCCCTTTGAGTTAACAGACAAGCCAGCATTCAGCAAGGCCTTGTATGCAACCTTTTTTATTTATAGAGCCACATGGATACTGACTTCAACTCTGGCTCACTCTCAGATGTCATTCATGCCACCTTAAATAACCAACAATTCTGGCAAAATGTGTCTAAAACCATCCTTCAAGGGTAGGAGAGAACAGACTCTTTTTACACTCAGCTTTGTGAGCAGGTACGTAACAGCCATTTCAAAAATTTTACTTTATCCCTAATGGGCTTCTTTTCCATCTCTCCTTATACTTGATAACTTGTAAACCTGAGACCCTGGTACAATGCTTTCAGTAGCTGAAAGGATTTGACAAATTGTCTTTTCTGATTCCCATTTTACATTAACTTCCCACAATTAATGCCTCTTTCTTTAGCTTGCTTTTAGCTTTCAAAGGCTGCTCCCGCATGGAACAAATCCTTATGCTTTGTTATTTAATCCTAGTGAATCTTTTCATGCTTCTCTGAATACTTTTCCCTTTAGTGATACATCAGCTGATTTAGATATAAACAGCTTTCAAGCCAAACACAAGATTTTGGCTTTTCAGTGAGCTGGCTAGTTGGAGAGAATAGTAGAAATGTGCAAGAAAACCCAACACAGAAGCCTTGTTCCTTAGCTTCTAAGAGGTCTTTATGCCCAAATTGTAAGATAGAAGCACCTAACTAATACCCAAATACATATACATGCAGAAAAGAAAAAAAAAAAGGAAAGGAAAAGTTCAGAGCAGTGCTACCTTTACTTTGGGTTACTCAAATTTTGTTATTACTAATCTTTGTAAAAGGAACTACGCCTTGACTCATATTGGGCTCACAGCTGTTAGTTCCACTGAGACAGCAATTCATATAGATGAAGAGAGAAAAAGTCAGCCACTGGACAAACAACTGACACATCACCATTACTATGTGTATGCAATTAAGTTTTCAGATCTTATGTTTTTGACTTATCCAGAAGGACATACACTAGATCCACCCTCCCATTCTCCTGGTGACATTTAACTCCTATTAACAATTTTCCAACCTGTCCATGTCTATGTCCTCACTTACAAAAGGATTTCTTACAACAGAGGAAGCATTGGCGACAAAGTAAAAGTCTAGTATTTTGACCATGGTTATCAGAATGTTAATTACATTATAAATTACCACTGTATAGGGATGATCCAGAAATTTAAGGTGCTAAAAAATGAGTTATCTTTGATTTTCACATCACTCACAAAAACCTGCATATGTAGAAAGTAAAACTACTGGAAGTATCTACACCTGTTACTATGAAAATCATGATACTCCAAAATATTTCTCCTTTCCCTAACAAGGCTTTCAAATATGCTCAAAAATAGAGATAAAGCAGAACACTTTACTGGAATTGCTGCTCTATGAGCAGAGCAGGAATACTTCAGACAGGGGGATGGGAAGGTGAAATTTCTTCAACAGAACAAATGGCAGATATGATTAAGTGTTGAAGAAGAATGTCACAGAAACATTAGCTGAAAGACAGGTATCACAGGATGCATAGAAAGCTTCCACTGTTTTCAGCAGTTTGAACAGAGAAAAACCAGACACATTAGATAAAAATCTGGCCTGCTTCAACAGCAACCACATCAAAGAAGAGTCAGGTAAACTAAGAGCCTACTAAAAGGAGAATTTCTTTTCTAAACAACATTCAAATCACCTACTGGGAAATGGGATCTAACCCATTATAACAACATGTCTAAGAACAAGCTCATACCATATCATATCATATCATATCATATCATATCATATCATATCATATCATATCATATCAACAATTCTAAGAACAAGTTTTACCTTGTTCGGAAGAACAAGTTGACATAAGTCAAAAATGCACAAAAATCCTCAGCAACAGTTTAAAAGTCATATATGAAACCGTCTTAGTCCTCAGCAGAATTCAAAGACATTGTTTAACCTACAGAGATTGCAACTCTGATCCTGCTGATAGCCATTCCACACAAAAAAAAACAAACCTGCCCAAACTCAGAAATTCCATACTTGCCACCAAAATTCATCCAAGAATAGAATTATGAAAGATGACACTGAAGAGCAGCCCTGAGAATGTAATGAATCACTACTAAGCACAGACACAGAGAAGCTGGATAGAAGAGCTCACTTGCCAGAAACATATTTGGACACCAAAAGGAAATGCTCAGGTGCCACCTTAGGCTCAAAAATTACACAATGTTCAGATTACACCATCTGGAAAGCAGAGAAAACTTGGGATGTTTTTGTTGCTTTTTTTTTCTCCCACTGCAGTAGGAAATTAAAGCAACGTACCACCACAGGAAGATGGGCATTCATTTGGACACTGACCTCAGAACACTACTGAAGTTTTCTTTCTATTCTGCCTTGTAGTTGGCTTAAGAAATCATATGCAGTTACTTAAGGTATGTAAACCTGCTGGTCTCCAAATAAATGTTCAAAACAGTAGCTAAGAAACGTGGTGCTACCAAGAGGAACACAACTTTAAACTAAAAAAATTTTACACTAAAAAATTCAGTAGAAAAATATACTTGCAAGTACCAGTTCCTGCCTTAGCCAGACCAAGAATGCTAGAGGGGGATGGAAGAACAGAAATGCAAACAAAGAGTGGACTTGGAAGACCTAGAAAACTTACACAAAATATATTTGCATAGTGTGTTATCCCACTAGAAACACTGCTTAACAAGCAGAGCAGCAGTCTGTAACGGATGAATGGTCTTCAAAAATTGCTTCTACGAGGCACAAGAGTGAAAGGAAAGAGAATTTTCTGCCTGGAAGGAAACAGCATGGTTCAGTGTGCTGCAGCAGTCATCAGAAATCAGTACCTTTTTCTGGAGACTTGCATAAGTAACTCCCTGATCTTCAGCCTTATTGGCTATACAACTGTGGGAAAACAACGTTTAAGTAACGGCTTTCATCCCTTATTGCCAAATATTGTCAATGAAAATGGAAGCGCCGAAAAGCATTTTGAGCGCTTCCATGATGAAAGGGGCCACGTAAATAATACATTTCTCCACTATCTGAGAAAAATGTTTCTTCTTGCTTTTTGGTCTGTACAGCAATTCCCTGAGTGTACAGAGTGTACAGTCGAAAAGTATCTTCCAGAGTGACAATTAGCTAATGAATTATACCATGCAAAACACTTTCAATTCCTTTCTTAAATGCTAATGAAGTCATTCTCCATTATTAGCTAATATTAAAAGCCTACTGTTACATGAACGTGTAATGAATACTAAAGTATCAGTGAGGAAGTGATATTACATGCTTAAATTTCTTACACGGTATCTGTGTTCCTCTGGGTGCAGGCTATCATGTTCATCTTCTATAAATACCCATTCAAACTTTAACCGTTCTGGAGATGCTTTGTGCACGAGTTGGGGATGACTGAAGGCTTTGCACCTGTTTTTCACCATGTAGCAGGGATTTTGCTTTTGTATAACTGAAGAGAATATTGCCATTTCCCCAGCCAGGCCCAAGCAGTACCACACTAGGTATAGACAGAAAAATTAGACTTTAAAACGACATGTAGCAGTGGTGGTACTATTTTTTCATATTGTCACTTAGAGTGAATGACACTAGCATCAATATAATTCTTACTATCATATAATATTCCAGCTGCCATTCAATAAATTAACACCTGTAGTCCCAGCACGCAAATAAACATGCAGGAAAAGGGGTAAAAAACCAAAAAAACCCACAAAAACCCCAAGAAAATAAAGAAGAGAAAAAGCATTCCATAAAGCCTAAAGCTATTTGGAATAACTTAAGAGAGCTCCTTATTCAGGGCGAATATTTTGGTTGGAAAAGGTTTTGGTGTTTGTAAACATTATTAGCTTGCATATAAACAAATATATGATAAAATGGGCTTATTTCACTGGCAAAAAGCTGTAGTTCCCTTAGGCTTTAAAGGCATCCTGTAATCGTTTTGATAAATTATGTCTCTTTCTCAAGTCATACCACTTCTATATTTATGCAGACTCCATTCACATCTCTTATCACGCTTTGACTCCATGAGACCTTACAAATAACAGTTACTTAAAATGCAGCAGTCTATTTTTGGTTTTGTGTGGTTTGTTTTTGGAGTTTTTTTATATAAAGTGTTTCACTTTGTGCCTGCCTTTTAGCGTCTGATTATTTTCACATGCTCCAATTCTTATATGCATTAACAAATCCTATTCACTTCTTTTCTGTTTCTGATGCCTGAGCTCAAAGACATTAGCCCAACTCAGTAAAGCTGCCATCATCCAACTATTTCAGAACACAAATAACACAAAAAAAAGGAAGGGTTTATGACTGAATTTCTCTGTAAGACTACACACTACAGTTTGTTCTTTCCTACATTTAAAATGCATTTTTGATATCCAGCTATCAACTTTTATGTCTTCTGCTAATGGCACCAGTACCTTAATGTCAGGCAAACATATTACTGTATTGATCCTACAATGAAAAGGAACCTTATAGGGACCTAGGAGATCGGCCTAATTGAAACATAATTAGTAACTGGAAAAAATAGGCATAGTGAAAAAAATTGGAAGGAAATGGGACATAATTATGAAATTATTGTACTACTAAATAGAGTTTCTAAATCCTGCACATGAGAAATAAATTTTCAGGAAGTATAAAAACAGTGTCAAAGAATAAATCAAATATGAAATAGAGTCCATATGTACAGAAAGAGTACATACGGGAAGATGACTCTCTTCTTGAGGAAAAAGAATGTGACAGAAAATCTTGACTCGTGATAAACTGAAAAGGAAACAATTGTTTAACATTACATCATGTCAATTAAAAAGGCACCCAATTAAGGCATTAGGCAACACATTTTAAGGGAAAACAAAGAGACTTTCTTCCTTACACTCTACACGCTCTGCATCATGCCAAAGGATACTGTGGAGCCTGTGTACAGAAATCAGATCAACCAAACACACGCAGCGAGGACACGACGTCTCCTGCAATTAAACGTAATAGTGCAAACACTGCTTTATGCCCACGGAACTCCTAATCAATGCTGAGCACCAAACACTGGGAGACTGCATCAAAAGATGATTACTCCACCTAATTTAGTCATTACTTGTCTAAGCATCCTTTATTGGAATCTTGCCAGCCATCTTATTTTAACAGCAGACTTACATTTTTACAAGCTACATACACCACAGAATTTTTTTACTGAAAAAGAGGTTTTTGCCCATCCTATAGAATTGGAACTGGGATATGACACTGTTCTAGAGTGAACAACTATTTATTTAATTTATTAGCAATACTAAACTAAATCAATCAATGCAATCTGTCATGTACCACAGGAAAACAAGTTTTCATATATATTTCATTTAAAAAGTCACAAAAAATCCAGAGCTACTCATACTACTTGTTATGAGGAGCTTTTGCTAAATGTGAATGAAACATCTTTTGTTTCTTATTTTTCTTGTATATTTTTTTCAGTGTATAATAGTGTTGTCTTGGAATTCACTAGCATCATACAGATATCAAGAACTTTCTATGCCTCGAATGAGTACCAAATGTAGAGAGCTGCAGATCAGAAATATTAGGCAGAACTCTTTAAATTCTTTGAAAGTAAAACTAAGAATCCAAGTGACTCATGAGACTGAACAAAAAAAACAGGACTTGATGGAACATTTATGTGCCTAAACATAATTTAGTCAGTTTAGAGATTACTGTTCTATGACAAAAAGATACATATATATTAGGCAACAGACTTGGTCAAGGTTAAAGTTCTGCAATTATTTACTTTCCCTTGAAGTGTGAAAATGATGTTGAGCTTGGCCTGAAGGAATTCACTTCAGCTGGGTGCAAGATTTATGAATGCAGATAACCTGTGACTCAGATAGATACATAGATGTGTAGATAATATCATGATTTTTGCAGCTCTTGGGGTTGACTAGTTATCCAAAAGGCAGCAGGTATTTCCACAGAACACCTTGTGAAGGATTCAAGGACAGCTCACTTGATGAGCATCACCGCTTTGACTTTTCTGTGGAGTTTACCTCTCTCCTACCTACTAATGACCGAAAAGTTAAGTCAAGATGCTGAACAAGAATTAATTTAAGGCTGCTGCTGAAGTAATAATATCCTTTACTAACATGATCCACAGTATTTTAAGTGAGGTTTCACATGTACTATAAACAGTATCATGGAAGGACCATTAATAAGCATCTGTGCTATTTTAAAACAACAGGTGGTGAGATCGTTTCACCAAAGTTATGTGCTCACCATATGTGTAAGTGGAAATACTGTAGGAGGTAGAAGGCAAATGAGTGAATAGTTAGCAAATATATATATTATATAATATATATAATTATATGGATATATTAAGATCTATATGATCTCATTAAAGCTGCAGCACATTTCATGGGCTAGCTAACAGCTGCCAAGATAACTTCGATATTCCTTTGAATCTTTTGGAATAGTCGCTAGAACAGAAATGTGACAAAAAGAAGCAGTCGGAGTAAGAGAAACTAAGACTGTACATTGGCATTAGACCTATTTGCCTATCACATCTGATGAATCATTGGGACATGAGTGCAGAAAGGGATACAGAACTGCACAGAGACCAGTCAGTTACCCTAAAGGCAGGTTAAATTCCCCATGAGTCCTGTAAAGCCAAAGAACAGCGAGTAGACAATTTTTAAATTTGTTTTAATAAAGGTTAGAAAACAAACCAAATTCTGGTAAAGAGAACTACATCCCAGCTGACATGGAAATTCTTCTGCTGAAGCTCTTCCTCACAGTTCATGTTGTATACTTGGTTCAACCAGGGAAAAAGAGCAGAGGTACCCTGGAATCACTTTACAATCACAGAAAATTACCAGCTCAGAAATGCAGCATGCCTTCGGTATTTTAGGGAAGACAAAAGTCACTATCATAACTTATTGGTTCTACCATAAGAATTAAAGGAAAAAGTAAAGAAGTTTTTTGATCTGGCATTTGGCTGAGACATTTGCACCAACTGTCCTATAAGAGTCCATTTTGTGTTACTTTCTCCTCTGATATGATTATACATTTAGACTGGGATATATACTGGAAACATACAGTTCTTGTACAATCAGATCCTTTCTTTTATAATGTTGTCTTAATAAAGTAATTCTTTAAGAATAGACAATACTGAGGCTTTCTCAAAGCTAGTCTCTCAACACATCATGAAAACAATACCTATAAACAGATCCAAGCCTGTGCTGCTGTTTGCACACAGTCCCCTTCAAGGGAAAAGCTTCAATCACCTTTCTTTTTCAAGAAGAATACATGAACTCTGCATTTCTATCTCCATATTTCATATTAAACAGAGGGACTCATTATCCAGGTTGTGAAGCACTGACTTACTTGACTCTGTCAAATTCAAAATAAGATTACCAATATCTGTCTTGATGCCACCACTAATATATTTTAAATTGATAAAACTCTTAGTTCTCCTTAATGATGCTACCTTTGCAGTTGACTGGGTACTCAAACAAAGACCTTCTATCGACAGTGCAACATGAAATCTATTTGCATAGTAGGAGACAAAGTTTCAGTTTGTGCCTGGCATTTCTTTTTCAGAAATCATTTTTTTCTCTCCCAGAAACACAAGATATTGCACATGAAGGACATGCATTTCTTCTTCAAAATAAAAATGAGATCACCATTGTTGAAATACTCTTGATTGTTTGCACATGCTAAAGTACGCAGTTTTAAGTTCATTGTGTAGTATCTGTCCCCTTTTACCCTGCTCAAACCTGTTCAAATAGAATTCTTAAATTGGAAAAAAAAAAATCCAGCTGAAAGCCTAGTAACAACATAAATGAAAAATGACCTGCTTGCTCTGAGATACGGTTATTTCAGTCAGTTCAAACAGCACTTGCTAACATCATTTTTAAAATTCTCATAATAATAGAAAACATATTTAACTGAAGTGTTTCATCTCAGCCTTTGGAAAAGACCACAAGTGAAAGCAAACCTCTGCAACTTCAAGTGCATTCAAGGTCACTGGGTTTTCCAGTTTTGCTCTACTAAGGAAACAAACCTTTTGCAAACATACCCATCTGGCCCCCACGAATAAAATTGGGTAAATGAACCTGCTGGTTCAAAGGCTGACAGCAGCCTAGAAACCTCAAAGATAATTAAGCTCTAACAAATCTGAAGAACAAACCCAGATGAAGTATTCCAAAATAGCAGAAGCTCTGAGGAAAAGACAACTGAATCTCAGCTGCTCCCCAGTCTGTCTAGCACCAACCAGCTGGCCACCTAGGCTGTTCTTCCACTCAGTAGTGCTGCTGCCCCAGATCAACCACAATAAAGATGCTTTCCTTCACTAGGTAGAAGTACGGAAGCCACAGTAACAGAAGGAGCAAGAAGAGTTCTGGGAAAGAAATCTGTAGGAAGTGGATTTCCATCAGTTACACCACTGAACTAAACTCACATTGATAACTGGATATACTTTTTCTTCTACGGACACATGCGCATTACACCATTTGCCTTTAGAGTACGCAACATGAAAACAGAAGCAATTCAAGCTTGCAGTGGGGTGGTTTGGTCAACCACTACTTCATCTCTGCTACCATATTGTTTTAAAAATAATGTTAATTAAGAGTCTTGAAATATTAGGTTTGCCAGGAAGCACAAAGAGCTAAATTTGCTGTGAGAACACTGTGTCAACATCGGTGAGGACTAATACTACCCTGTGCTTGCAACAACTGTCTAGGAGGCCATTACTTGATTTCTTCACTCTTGTGAAGAAATTTACTGTATATAGAATGGGTGGGCTAATATGTGAAGCATCTGAACTCTGAACTCAGCTACATGGTTTCTTTTTCCAACCAAATCCAACTAAAGAAGAAATCAGCTAAACATTGCAACTCAAACTGTCAGCCATGCTTAATTCTAGAAAGGAAAAAACAATAGAAATGTCCTAATCAATTCTTCAACGTTTTTACAGGAACAAAATAAATGCATGGTAGATGAAAGACACAAATTTGACAAAAATATGTTTTTTTCTAGTTTGAAATACATATACTGTATGTGCCATGACATGCTTAAAGCAACAAGCCTATACATGATCATAGTTAATTACTGTGCTTCAGAGAAAAGATCTGCGTGTTGGACTGATTTCTGACTCTGCAATTAATCACTTGCTCTTTGTTTCAGCCTTATGAAGCCTCAATTGTTTTTTTATACACATTTTCTGTCCCTGTAGCTGTCATTTGCCTTCTGCATACCCAGCAACAGTACTGACTGTATTTAAGTGTCTTCCCAGAAATAATAACAACAAATAAAGTAACTCCCTGTTACCTCAAGTATTATTTGTGCCACCCTAGCCCATGTCCAGAGGCTTCAACCAAAACCAAGAACCACACAACTGTCTCAGCTTCTCTGTGAACTCTTGGGTAACAGGATCCTTGAAGATGAACATACAGGTAAATTAATATACATTGAATAAAACAACTTTCAGCTTCCAGTATCCTGCTGCCTTTTTCATTAAGAACAGACTAATTCCCAATTTTTTACTTCGCAGACACACAGTCATTGCTCCCATTTCCAAACCACACAGAGCCATTAACCACTACATGCGCAGTTAGTGGTTATTCTAATGAGCTGCCTCTGCACACCAACCTCCTGCATTGCCATACCTGCTTTAGGGCAAGTTTTCTTTTTTAAAGCAGAACAAAGTAAAAAATAAAAATAAGCCAAGCAACAAACAAAAAAACCTCAAAAAAACAAACAAAAAACCCCCAATCAAACAAGAACAACAACAGCAACAAAAACCCCAAACAAACAAAAAAAAACAACAACTAAACAAAACCCAACCCAACAAAAACCACCAGTGTATAAGGCACAGAAATAGGCCAGGCAGACTTCTTTCCCTTTTTCTCAATTCCAAAATACCATTCATTTGATGTTAAGTATGCACGTACCACAATGTAAAATGTTAATAGCCAAGCTACAATATGCATGCATTCTTGTTGTTTCCACTTCTACAGGTGATATGATGGAACAGCAACTCAACTAATTCTTCCATCAACAAACAAATGCATTTCAATTTTGCTGCTATTTTGTTTGTCGCAAACCTTGGGCTAGATGATAAAAATAAATAAAAGGAAAAAAACCACAAAGTCTTCGAAGAAGGCGACAGAATCCAATTTGGCGTAAGGGCCGGTTCCCCAACTTCTGCACTCTTTAGTTTCCTGTGAAGCGACTTCCAAATCCAGGAATGTGTATGAGATGGCATCTTTTTTTGCTTCTGTTCCCTTGAAGCCCTTCTGCCCTAAGATGTCTTCCCCGTCACTTGAGGAAGGCGCGACGGACTGGGGAGAGCCCGGGCAGCGCGGGGCGCAGTCCCGCACCTGTCGCAGCCCTCCCGCTCTTGCCCCGTCCTGTGCTGCGCCACTGACAGGGTGCCCCCGACACAGGCACGGAGCGCAGCCCGAGCAGCAGCTGGCACCGAGCCACCGCTCATCCTGGCCATGGAAGATAAAACGCAACACCGTGGCGCTTCAGAGAGGGCAGCCTTGCCGCTTTTGGAGGGAACTACGGCAGAAGGGAGGAGAGGGAAGGAGGAGAAGGAGGCTACGAGCTCCAGCACCGCTCCAGACGCTGTCCGGGCTGGGCAGCCGGCAGAGCCGGAGCGGAGCTCGCAGCGGCAGCGCCGCGTTCCTCCGGCCGGGCAGCGCCGCAGCGTTCGCCGCCCGCCCCCGCGCCCGGCTGCTCCCGCTCACCTTTCAGCGACCGGCTCAGCGCATCTTCCTCCCTCCCTCTCTCTCTCTCTCTCTCCCGCAGCGGCTGCTGGTGGCGGCCCAGACTCCCCGGACTCGGCGAGTGCCCCGCACTGTTCGTCCCTCAGCCGGCGGCAGCTCCCGCTGTCACTTCACCCCCACATCTCGCCGCCGGCGGCGGCAGCTGCTGCTCCTAAATTCACGGCGCTCCGGCGGCATGAAGTCATCCTCCCCGCCCCCTCCGCGGGCCGCCGCACTCCGCTCCCGCCGCGGAGGGGGAGACGGCCCCGCCGCCCGGCAGCCCGAGCCCCGCGGGGTCCCGGCGCTCCAGCCGCACCGGAGCGGCCGCCGCTCCCTTCGGAACACCCGTGCCCGGCCGCCCGGGAGCCTGCGAGGGGCGGTGCCGTCTCCCGGGTGCGGTGGCGGTCCGGGGAACCCTCCCCAGGCACGGCGGCGGGATGGGCCGCTCCGCCCCGCGCCAGCCGTGCCCTCCCGGGAGTCCCGCCCGGTGGCCGGGGCCCCGTGCCCGGCACCGTGTCCTCGCCGCCCGGCCGGCGGTACCGCGCTGAGCGGCGGGAGGGCAGCTCCTGCCGCACTGCAAGGCCGGGACCAAGGGAGAGCGTCCCCAGGGAGAGCTGTGTGCCTGGCTCTCGCCGTTTGAAGGAAAATGCGCTGTGATCCCTCGTGCTGGTGTGTGGGCTCCCTGTTCCCACTTCACGGCCTCAGGGCGCTCCCGCGCTCCCGAGCTCGTGCCCCTAAAAAATGCGGCGCTGCCTGGGATGCAGGAGAGCTCCTCTGGCAGTGGCTTCTGCTCTGCGCCTGGAAGGGCAGAGCAGAGCACAGGCACTGTGCTGTGCTCAAGGTCACCTGGGCATGCTTCCCCCTTACCAAGGGCGTCCTGATATTTCTGAGACCCAGCAGTAGGCAGCATGTCTATTTTTGTTACTTACAGAGTGCTGTGCACATACTGAGTGACCGACAGGCTTGTAAAGAAGGCTGGATTCCTATCACAGTTCACAATGCCATGACCCATCCCATGTGCACGACAAGCAGAGCTATGCTGGTACGTAAATGACACAGAGCAGTCCAGTTTGGATTGATAATGCACGACACGGGTGCATGCCAAATCATTGCCGTCTGAGAGCTCTTCATATCTTCCGAGCAAGGCAGGGTTGTGTCTGGTTGAGAGAAGATGTGCTGGATGAGCTCCCAGAAAAAATAAACGGGAGTATTCAAGATCCTGTGCTTGCTCAGTTGACCCGGTAGTCAAGTGGTGCCTCAGCAAGGTTTTAGAGTAGACTCGTGCTGGAAATGTTGACGATTTCCATTGTGGTAAGGTCTGAAATGTGGAGAGCTGCTTCAGTGGCCTGGGTATAGGTAGGAATATTGTCTGTAGTGGTAGAGGAAAACAGCAAAAAGCAATCTCATTAAGGTAAAGTTCTTAGTCTCTCAGATGAAATATAAAAACTCTGAACCTAAATTCCCTTTTGGAAATTAATTGTGTTTATTTTTATAGTGGCTATGGTACAGCTTTTCACCTCTGCAGTTCTACAGTTGCTTTATTTTGGGCTGCTCCTATTTAGTCCCTGCCTTGAACCTCTTCTGTTGATTGGCATTGCAGACCAGAATGTGCAGCACTGGCAGCATCTCAACAGAGATATTTAATCTCAGTTGACAGTGTGTTAGTTTAGTAGATTGAAAACTCATCTCCACATGCACAGAGGAGTTTAGGGGCGTTTGGGCAGGTGGGGGAGCCAGGTCGGGCAAAGGGAGCCCATGCCCAGCCCCTCTCAGGGATGCCTCAGTTCCCATGGAGGTGCGGGACACGCTCAGCAGTCAGCCAAAAATCTCTGTGTGGGTGTTACTGCCTAGGGCTACACGACACATTATGGGGTGGATAATAGAGCATTTTGGGGTTAAGACTTATGGGATGTTTAGAACAAGAACCAAAGACAGGGAAAGGAAGGGATCAAAGTGGTATGGGAATGAGCAAGTGTGAGAAAATAGTGGGAGGAGGAGGTAAACAGGGCTAGTCTGGGGTAAACAAACTATGGGTCAGTCTGCTTGTCTGGCTATGCCCTGCACCTGATCAGCTCAGTCTCTCCTAGACTAGTGTCCTAGACTAGACTCTATTTCTGAGTCTTACTGTGTGAGAGGTCTCCCTGTGTGTGTCTCTGTATGGGTGTAAGTGCCAGCAGCAAGCGTCACACCTCAGGTTACAGGGACTCATGCCAGAGAGGAGGACAGGATTTCACCGTTCATGCCATCTGTGTTTGATTGAGTGTGTTTCTGTCTATGTTGATCTCTGTGGTTGGCCTTGTGCTTATCTATATATATCTATATTTGTGTGTACATGCTTTCTGTGTGTGTATGCCTGTTAGGAATATGTGTTCAGACTTGCTGCTGACTAGGCCAAGGAAAACGTTGCTATGGCAGCCTCTCTTCTATTGGGCTGTATGGTTCAGCAACTCGTAACACAATTCACTAAATGATTAGCATACTAGAAAATCCCAGATCTGTGTAAAAGCAGAAATTATTATTTATTTTTTATTATTTCTTTGGTAGCAGTGAATTCCAGAGTCAAGAGAAGTAAATGCTCTTGGCCCAAGGTTTTTAATTAGTATTTTTCAATATACATGATTGCAAAAACAAGGCAATGAGTGAGACACCTATAGGATTTTATTTTAATAGAAAAACCATACGGATATTCATCATTTAGTAACATTCAAAAAGCCTGTTTTACTCAGAGGATATAATCTTTGATTTAGCAGTCATGGGTTCAATCAGTTTAAAATGAATGTCAATATAAATTGATTGAAATCTAAGCATTTCAGCTTTAAAAAGTATGCTGTAGGGGAAATAAAAGGAAATAGATCTCTTGAATATCTGAATATAGGGAAAGTCTGAAAATGTCTTTAGTAAGTAAGAACATTGTATAAGGAAGACTACTTATTTGCAAACGGAGTTACTTCAAACAGGATGACAGAAGTAGTAGTAGGAAAAAGTTGTGTCTTAGAGTTTAGAAACAGCAAGGATGAGGTGAGGTTTGCCAACATTCAAATTAAATTAGATTGTTAAAATAAATAATGAACAGCAAAAGGTGCATCACTTGTAAAAATGTAAAGAAATCCTGAAATGAAGAAGTTGAGCTCTTTTTTTTTTAGTGAGGAAGGGGTGAAAAATCAAGGCTTTCATACTCAAACTGTCTTTTCTGATAATTGCTGACTGGAGTAAAAAGGTGGATCAAAAGAAAAACAATGAAGGGGAATGAATGAATATATACAAATGTATGTTATTGTTTTCACAGGGAAATTAAAATCAAGAGTGTGTTCAAGTCAGAGGAGTAAAGCTCCATCTAAGTTTATGAATTCAGAGGTGTTGCCCATTCCTGGAGATTGTCAGGCAATACCAGTATTTATGAAATGAAAAGAGATTGAGGAATTTACAGTTACATGGCCTAGTAGGTGATAGCATGCAACACCACAAACAGTAGTACAAGAACATAAGAAAAGACAAGGGCCACTGCACACAGTCTTCTTTAAAGTTTATACTCCCGAAACTAGAGAAAATTGGTTGTACTGAGTATAAAAAAGACCTCTGATCTCCCATTCACTTTTTTCTTTTTTCCTGCCTAAATAGCCTACTTCTTATGGAGCTGCTTATGTGGCATTTATTTATGGTAAGTTATTTTAATGTCTTCCAAAATTCAGATTCTTTGGGAGTCTGCAGTGCAAGCCAATGTGCTGTTTCCTGAAGAGCAATAGATAATTCTGTTATAACCAGTTTATTTGTCAGTTTGCTCTAAGTTTTTTTTTTCTCTTTTATTAAACTGAATACTAATGTACACTTTAATAATAGGGTTTCTTGGATATCCTCAGACTGCATTTAGATGAATTCAAGACAATGGATGAACAGTTCTTATAATTTTTTACCAAATTTTTTAACAAATGTGGGCAAAAAATTTACATAAAAATTTTACATAAATCAAAAAATGACTGAAAAAACCCAATTGTCACATGTCAACAGCAGTGTGGTTTAAGATACTGAGCATTATTTTATGGTTCCCATGGAGAATATAGTAGAGTACAGTATAGTAGAGTACAGTAATATTCTTACTGGATATCAAAACAGTCTTACTCATGTTGAAATACAATGTAGGAGTGCACCATAAGAACCCTTAGTTACACCCCTTAATAAGTTAATATCCAGCTGATCCATCTGGAACTGTTTATTTGAAGTAATTTCATGTCCCACAAATAAAATTATGCACAAAATAAAAATTGCTATAGGCTTTCTACTGAGAAAAGACAATATTTAAAAATACTGATATTGGGAGTATTGTTTCTGCAGATAATTTTTAAAAGCAAAGAGATTAAGATGTTTTTCCATGACCACTGTTTCACTTCATTACTTCATACATTAAATATTTCTTTATTATTCTTTCTTTTCATTATAGCTTTATAAGCTGTTAAGTAAATTGGGAAGATTAACACATTTTCTTCAATTGGTTGAGGTGTAATATACATGCCAGAAGCAGTGACTCAAAAGTACTATGATGAAGAAGGACATTGCAAGATGAGCTGCAATGTCAACAATACTCAAATAGACTTCTTTATTATGGAACCATTATCAAGAAAACATTTTTAAAGTAGTGATCTATTTCTGCAATCATTTCCAAACCATTTGGAAAGGAATAATTTTTAAAGTAAATTCTGGTTGATCACTTATCTAACAAAAGAATATGAATTAAAAAGCAATCAGTATATTATTTTCTAATCTTCAGCAACAGGAAATTTGAAGTAATATAGTCTGGTTGTACATAGTTTAGAGTAACGAAACTGTGGGTGCAGACAGTCTTTGCCAATGTTTCTCAGTATCCTCCTCTTAATGCTAGTTGCTTGTTTTCTTAGGCTGGGATACTCAAATTTTCATGGCAGGGACTGTCAAAAATTCAGTTTGTACAACATTGTTAGGCACGAGCAAAATGCACTGATAATAATTTATGACACAACAATATTATGAACTTTTGACTTTGATGCATGGGACTCAGCTGAACCCAAAGTTACAAGTTATTTCAGCTGAAAGTAATGGTAGTTGTGTGTGCACAGGGGCAGAGCCTGGCCCTTAGCCTCCTTGACGTCAGTAGGAACAGATGTGTTCTCCTTTCTTTTCTCTTGGGGCTTCCAGCGTTGTCTTATTACAAAGGAGTCTGACTTTCTTAATGCTTTAAATTTAAACCTGCTTGGGTTTTCTCATTTTCCACTGCCAGCTTCATTGCTTGCTTATATGTTTTCTAAAGGTGGTAGGAATAATAGTCCCATCATAGCATTTTCTGTGCTTAAAAATACATTACTGGAATTGTAATATAAAGCATCCTTCCAAGTGTGAAAAAATAACTTAGAACAATATAATGTTGCTACAATGCATATCCCATAAGGGGAGAAATTAAGACATTAGGCAATCTCAATTCTGGCATTAGCCACAATGTTTTCTGAGTTCTTGACTTCTCAGCCTTCATTTTCTCACATTTTTCAAAGTAGTATGTGAAATCTGTTATTTTTTTAAGAAAATACTGTCATGACAATTCTGGTATCTACATAGGTCTTCAGTATGTTTACTTATGTGAATGGATATCTAGTGACCTGCTGTAAAGTTGTCCCTGCCCATGGCAGAGCATTTGTTTTAGGCGTTCTATAAAGGTCCGTTCCAACCCAAACAATTTTATAATTCTGTGATATTACAGTGAGATGTAGTACTTTATCTTTGCTTCCATTACTGTTTGTCAACAGTACAAAAATGGGAGAATTCTGACATTGGTTGTTCATGCCCTCTTCTAACTCTGTCTTTGCATCCTTCTGGATCTTCAACCTAATTTCCATCTGCAGGTTTCTTATACCAGCCTATTTCTTTGACTGTCATTAATACAAATGTAGAGTTCTGTAAAGTTTTAGGCCTGATTTCACATTTCTTCTCTTACATCTGTCTTAGTGGAGGAACCCATTTAAGATGAGTCAATGAGTCCAGGTGTTCATTGTTATGTAAAAGCATTTAGAAAGAGATTTGTCCAAGAGATTGTATTCTTTTCATTTACTATGCAGCAGAGAGCCTCTTGCAATACAGATCTTTAATTAAAAAAAATAAAAATAAGAAAAATTCCACCAAAATTTGCAGTGCATAATGAGAGCTGCCAAAAATCAGTGCCTTTGCCGATGCAGAAAATTTGACAGCAAAAATGTGTCACAGTGTTTCTGTATATCTTTGATTATTATTCATTGCCAAAACAATAAAAATCAGCCAAGAAACATGATAGTCCTGTCCATCTGGCCAGAGAAAATACATATTTTCCTAATTCCAGATCTAGCACAACCCATTTCTCAGAAATGTCTCAGCACCCCTAAAACCTTGCCTAAAGTAATTTCTGAAACTGAAGACTGCCTGTTTTCATTCTGTATATTAGGTTTGCTTCCCCTTTCCATTTCTGTTTAGTATTCTTGGGTAAAAAATTTCAGTTCAGAATTAAATAAAAAAACCCAAAATTTTGGATGGTAACTAATCTTAGTTTTCTAAATAAAAGACGCTTGTGGGTTGCTTGTAGTTTTTTAAATGTTGGTGAGTAGGTGGCATTTAAACATATCTAGTTCTGGTTTTCAAGGCATTTACAGTTCTCAGTTATTTCTTTGGGTACCATCTTTTAAAACTTTTGATTAGGTCCCTCCTCCTGCCTTTCCTTGTACCAGTGTAATTCTTCCTGACTTTAGTGCAGTTAGGAACAAATTGGACATTAGGAATTCAAGTTGATTGATAGTCATCATTAGGAACATATTTTCTCAGTTAAGACAGCTGCCTGTTTCCTGAGAAATCTTTTCTCAGTTGTACAGGTATGTATATTTCGTGATTTTTTTTCTTCCCTGCAGACTAAGAAGAAGAAAATTAATTAATAATTGCTGTGCCAAAAGCTGTTTGGTGGTTTTGCTAAAGCAGTTGGGGTGTTGGGGCTTTCTGCTTAAAAATAATTATTTCCCAAACCAAGTACTTTAGTGATTTTGTATCAATGCTAGTGAATATTCTTTTCCAAAACATAATTATGTAAAAACTAACTGACTTGTAATTTGTTTTGGTTAAATTTTGTTCTTTCATTTCTGAGAATATATTAGAAAATTCTGTAACTGCTACTTGTGCCTGCCCACTCACAAGCTTGATGCCTGTATAGGAATCTCACTTTCAAGTCACTCTCCTGTTATGATTGTGGATTTCTTTGCATCTGTTTATGTTCCTAGAGCAAGCTGTGTGAGACATGAAACACAAGAAACAATAGTCTTTTGGAGATTATTTTCTCAGCAATAGGTTAGTGGGGCATTATTTTGTGCTATGGTGGGGGGAAATAGATGCTGGAAAAGTAGAACATTTCAGCAAGAGCTGCATGGAAGGGTACAACTGTCACAAAAGTCTTCTGCAAGGATCTTTTTTTCCAGTCAAGAAAGAAAGGATTACCAAGGAATAATTTGTAAGAGATGTAGTCAGTGTTTTAATGAGCTCAGATATTGTTATTGTGATAAACAGGGGAATAAAATGGTGCTATCTGTGGAACATTGACATTTTATAATGTGTGGAATTTCATTGTACTTGTAGAGCTATGAACACTCAGACAGATAAAATTATATGAAATGAGCCTTGGATGCACAGGCAATATCTTCCAGAGGTGATATCAAATTGCATGACAGTGGAATAGGAGAGCGTGCTCCATCTGAGAAGTGTTGTTGGACAGTGTATGCCAGCTATCTCAAGGCAATAAAAGATTAATTAAGTGGATAAGTAGCTGACTAGCACAGACCTGTAACTTTCAATTTGTAGGCCAAATGTATCTTCTTTTTTTTTTTTTTCTTATCTGACATCTGATGCTGATACCCAAAGTTACAGTTTTATTCACTTCAGTTTTTATGAGCAACAACAATTTTCATCATCCTTCGCATGTGAAACCACAGATATAGGAATGCACAGAAATGCATGCTGCAATCAAAGTTATGGGATAAAAAGTTCATTGTTGTGACAGTGTTATGACTTTGTACAGGCAGGGCACGTGGCAAAGCCAAAAAAAAAAAGATATTGTGGTAATTGATAAGAACATAAATGAGATTTTTGGTTGCATAGCAGAATAGAAAAAAGAAACCCCAAGCATATTTTAGAAATGTTTTTAAGACAGACCATGGCTGAAATAAAATCTGAAAGGACAACAGAAGAAGAATAAGGACAGAACTCTGAGAAGACAAAGACAGGAGCTAAGAAAGCTACTTAGAAGGCCACCCTAAAAGAAGTGGGAAGAGACCAAGGACAGTGTTTTAGTCAAATGAAGAAAGGAAGAGATTCCACGGTCCACAGGTTGCAAATCAGTGGGAAGTAGGAAGTACTCATGGTTCTGAGGTTTTGGTAGAATAGTGGTAGGAAAGAGCAGAGGCTTGTTTTTGCTTGCATTTCCCTTCCTTCCCACTGTAAAAATTCCCTTCCTTTGGTTTCTTAATGCAGCTATTGCATGAATCAATAATACTGTTAATTTTTAAATTTACTCTAGAATATGAGTTTTCAGGGATTTAGTGGATTTATTGCTCTATATTGCAGGGCTTTTCAGCTGAAAGTTGTCCTTAGATGGGGAATACACTCTTCATTTTTACAGTTATATTATTTCAAATGTGTCTAAAAGACTTTGGATTATGATCATCCATTTAATTATTGTAGAAAATTATTTAATTATTGTATAAAACATTTTCTAAGTGAAAACTCCACCCAAAATGTGACAAAGTGTTTGATGCTGGTTATCTGTGAATGTCAGATAATGTCCTTTTGTTAATTTTGCAGCTACAAGAATCTTCATTAAGCTAGCTGATTAATTTTTATCTTAAAAGAGACAAAGTTAACAGACTTGTGTATCAGCTTATTTATTCATAGATTTGTCATGATTGCTGCATCTTTATTGAGAAGGAACTCTGCTGGGCAAACAGTGAGATACTGTCTAAAACTCTGATTAGGCAATATGACTAGCAAATCTAGGGAAACAAAACTAGTATTTTAATTCCCTGGTATGCAATAAAGTTCTCAAAGGAAGTCTGGACCCCACAATATTTTGGATGTTATACATAGACATAATGATAAAAATTACATCCATGTCACCTAGATTCTGCCTTGCCTTGACTCTCAGGATTTAAATTTTGCTCAAGTCCTAGTTGGGGTGGCTCTCCAGAGAATACTTATTCTCTTTGACTCTTCTTAAAATTCCTTGTATACCTAAAATTATATGGATATACTGAGGAAAACCTCTAAATGAGCATGGAAATCCTTGCCTTGTGCCTAAGCTCTATGCACAGTTTGTGCCTGCTTACCTAAGCCTGTAAAAGTGTTCAGTTCTTTTCCACAGGATTGGGATTGACGAGCAGAGAGGCGGATTTTGCATTCAGATTTAGGATGTTTATTTTTGTTATCTATATTACATTTTTACAGACAGTAACCACTTCTACACACTAACCTAGAAAGATACAAATGGCCACCTAGGGCTCTGTCCTCAAGGCCTTTGAAGCATAAACTGTCCAATTATCAAATGCCAACTAATTTATTTTTACTTTTAACCCAATAACCAAACACCCATGTTCTGCACTGCGTACTTTTCTATCCAATCACCCAATACCACCCAAAACCATGAAGAAGAAGGAAGAAAGAGCAAGGCAGGTTAATGCCCTAAACCCTGCATCTTGTTGCGTACATATTACCATATTCTAAAGCCTGAAAGTGTAAATTTTCCACCAAGTGATATAACACACTTCTGTTTAAACGACACACTCACAGTTTCAGTTCTGTCTATTAATTTTGGAAGCCTTTTCCATAGCCTCAGGTCAAACACAGTGTTCTCTTGTGGGTCTGTGTTTGTCAGCACAGAAAGCATGAAATTCTGTGTCCAGGGTTCCATCAAAGCCCTAGGGTAATTCTGCCTTACATCTTGGAGAGCAGTTAACTGGTGCTGACAGCACTGGCGTCACTAAAAAGCATGGCATGGTACTCACCGCATGCAGCTCTACAAAGGCATTAGTGTATATATGGTGTATACAGAGGTGCGTATCTCAGATGTCTTACAATCTGAATCATTCATTCACAAAGAGGTAGAAGAAAGAGAAAAGGAATTGTTCTTTACTGCTTTACAAATGGAGAAAAGGAAGCACGTTAAAATTTGTGCGTTTGGAATCTGCTGGAAAAGTCTGCTTCAGCTTGCCATTCTGGGTAGGTATGATGTCTGCATGTGAATTTAAAGCTTTTCCTAGTGTTCCTTCAAAGCTTCACCAAACAGAAAATAATGAACAGTGCCAAAATTTATCCATGTGTGCCTGTCCCTGTCAGGCTACTATTGACTTTTCATTATTCCAGTTCTAAATTGAATGCAGCCTCAGGGAAGGACATATTTATGTAAGAGGGTAACAGTGAAAGAATCTCTGTCCTAATCCTGCATGTGAAAAACAGGCCTTGGAACCAGCATGTCTTCAGCTGTTTAAGTGTAGCCATTCCTCCCCTTCAGGAGATGGTTTTCCGTGCAAGCTACCAGGGAGCTTTATAGTCCTTTTCCTTTGTCACATTATAATTTTGGATGAGGAAACTAAAACTTAGCAAGTAAAAGAAGTCTTGATAGAATTAATGTTATGCAGTATTTGCGTGCTTGTATAGGTGAAAATTTTGTAAAGCATATTTGTGTCGGGAGCATTCCCTGACAAAGTTATTTCTTTTGTTTTGCTAGGTTTCTCTTCTACTTTTTCTCTATTTATTTGCTATTTGGAAAAATAGTCTTTTGAGGAGAATGTTTATACTGTTTTATAATGTTTTATAGGGAAGTCCTAGCCTCTTTTGATTAGACCAATAACATGTAATAAAGAGATTCAGAAGACTAGTATTTTTAGGCTATTTTGCATTAATTTATCATGTGTCATATTTAATTAGCATAATTTCATTGATGTCTGATACCTCAAATTATGTTGATTTGAAGCAGCACAACATTTGAGACCTCTCACTGGTTCTAGAATAGGTAGCTACTGAATGCGGCTATTCAAATCTACATTATGTGGAAGAACATCATGGAAGAATTAATGTTTAATTACAAAGGTTACTGAAAATCATCCAGTTGACTATTAAAATTCAGAAATACAGCTTGTGCACTTAATCACACAAAAGCTAAGTTCATCACTCATTCAGCATTCTTTGTGTCTAACAATGCCATGGGAAAACAAAGGCATGTTTTTTCTCCTAGAATGGACTGGGCAGCTCTGTTTCTTGCCTCCCTTGTTTCATTTACAATATACGTATTGTCTGAACACTTTGCATGAATATTTTTTGCAGTGGATGCCTTGTCTGTCTTGGAACTGTCTAGATCAAGTGCATTAGTGTTCTGAAACTTTTATATGCATTTAAATATATTTATATCATATATTTTTATTATTATAGTATTACAAGTATATCTATTATATATTGAAATATATTATCTATATTTTATTTTCAACCTTCATATCGAAGCCTCAGGAGAAGAAGCAAAATAGCTGTGAAAACCAGACCTTGCTGTTTGGGAGTAACATGCGCTATAAATTCATTCTCACACACACACACACACACACACACACACACACACACACACACACATATATGTAATGCAGGGTATGAATTTTATGGCTAAAGATTTTTTTTTTTCCCCTGGGACATCTAGTAAAGTAAGAAAAGCTGCTTTATCCATCTGTTTGAAAAATAAAAAGTCTATCTATATCTTGCAAATAAAGTATCAAGAGAAGTCATAATTATGGGGATAACTAAAAGATTTTACTAGTGATAAAATTATATTTAAATGATAATTAATTGATGATTGAATTAAAAATTGGTGATAAAGAAATAGTTTATTCATTAAACTGGGATGTAAAATTAATTTAGAATTGTTTCAATGCTCATTCAAATGATGAATTATTAAGTATTACTTGCCTTGTTTTAGGTATCAGATGCTGGGACCTTGAGCAGTGGCCCTGCACATGGAAGGTTGAGATGGCTGCTGTGCAACCAGCAGTGGTGCAGGAGAACACAGTTTTAGTGTAAAGTCACTGACCCGCAGGCAGCCCCCTCCCCTGGCTGTAGCAGCTTCAGTTCTGCCCAGCCCCAGCTCGAGCTCCTGATGAGTCATGGCCTGGACTCCCCTGTTCCTGAGAAGATGCAGCCCAGCACTGGACTCAGAGCCTGCCCAGCACGGCTGGGTCCAGTCCAGACCCACTGTTTGCTGCTGCTTGAACCATGGTGCTCCTCACCCCTCCAGAGAGGCTGTGTTCCTCAGCCCAACTTGAGAGCGCACAATGAGAGGCAGCAGCAAAGAGAATGAGGAAAGAGGCTGTGGCGTCTTCTTCTGCAGAGTTACTAAAACCTGCCTGGATGCAATCCTGCTTCAGGTGCTTGAGCAGGGACTGTAACTAGATGATCTCCAGAATTCTATTTCAACTCCAGCCATTCTGTGATTCTCTGATACTCTGAGTTTTGACTCCTCTAGAAATACCTATTATGAGCACAGAAAAACATTTTGTATGCACTTTGGGTTTAGTTCCTTCTTTTTTTTTTTTCAGTGAGTTGAAAAACTAGAATGGCATACATAAATTGAACCTTTGGCTGCATAAAAGCAAGATAGAGAAAGAATATCTACCAATGCAAGAATGCTGGGGGTTTTATAAAAAATCAGGTTACAACTTGTCCTAGGTCTCGAACACAAAGAAC
Source organism: Poecile atricapillus (assembly GCF_030490865.1). Taxonomy (NCBI): domain Eukaryota; kingdom Metazoa; phylum Chordata; class Aves; order Passeriformes; family Paridae; genus Poecile; species Poecile atricapillus. Next base: position 124,440,964 of record NC_081250.1, on the reverse strand, counting down.
TGTTTTTTATCAAAGTCATTTAAATTTGCCAAGCAAAGTAAATTTGTCAACCCACATGAAAACTTACTGAATAAAGTTAAATTCTTGGTAGCATGAGTGTGAGAGAATACAAAAAAGAAAACAAAAACCCCCAAAACAAACCCCAAGCCAATTTTCAGTTCAGAAAAGATAATTTGAAACAAAAAGAAGCAGCAAAAACGTCAAATTTGGAATCTGTGAAAATTGTGTTGCCAAAATCACACCAATCAACATGAGATCATCCAATGCTGATGTCTGTAATGTGGTAGTGGAACTACAAAGGATTGCTCCAACTGCAAGAGTCAGTAGAATATATATATATAACATACACAAAAGAGAATCCTCCAGCTCAGGGAACACCATGGGAACAATAACACCAGTGCAGCAAAATTTTGAGTTAGTCCTAGTCAGTTAATTGATGCATGCATTTACAAACTATACTCACCAGTTATATATCTTGCACCATGTTTAATAATCCTTAATCTGTTGATAAACTTTAGTTTTCTCTTTCTTTTTCTATATGTATGTGGTATTTTCTAATATATACTGTGTGAAAATGATAGAAAACACAGCCAAACTTCATTAATATGGAAAAATGATGCTAAAACATTCTTAGTAGTTAGCTTGCAAATATACTAAATGAAAATTTATAAATGTTGTAAAGCTAATATGACATGGTATTAATTATTTTTATTTATTAATTAAAAAGAAAGACATTAATTCTTTTTTGGTGAAACATATTCTCATATACTAATTTTACTATTTTGCTTCTGGTCCATATGCGTGTGTGTCTGTAACAGGAAGTAAGAAACATTTAGTTGGACTCTCCAAACCTTGGTTGCTATTTGATTATAGTTTTTGCAGAGAGATTTATCAAGAGCAATGTAGTTGACTTGCTATGAAAATGCCTTTTTGCACAGGGTGTAGCTGTTGGAATTCACACACACTCCAGCTCAGTTCCTGACAATTTTTTTCAGGATCTGATTTTTTTTAATGCAGAAACTAATGGATTGATGTGATAGTCTGCAGCCTTTAGTACTCAAAGATGGAATGTTAAAATGGAAGAATTATAAAATACCCAAGATAATGTCAGAAACAAGAAAATGTGTCTATCTGCACATAAACCCAAAAGCACTCAGCATGGTCTAAGCCCATATTGACATTTTAAGCTATTTTTATTATCAGCAATTTTGTTGAAAAGTGCAGGCCTGGACTCCACTGTTATAGGAAAGTATATGAGTATATGCAGCTGATAGTGATGGCACCTTGTAAATATTGAACTCAAATTGCTTGTTTTATACTGGCTGAAAGGAGCAAAGAACTTGTTTGTGGTAAAGTCAGTTAAAGGTTGGACTTGATCTTTTCCAACATAAATAATTCTGTGAAAATTCCCTTCACTATTGCTTATAACCAAGTGGGCTTGTGGATGATGAAATAAAAGAAGAAAAAAAGTTTAAAATTAGATTCCTGGTCTATAAGTGACTTTCCTAAGTTACAATATTGCAGAAACAATGCATTTCTGCAATATTCTGTATTGATTGATTCATCCTTCTTGGAACACTGAACACCAGTATCTGCATGGTAAAGAATTACTGTCAGAGCTACTGGGTTCTTGTAGAAGTCTCAGGGAATCTTCCAGAGAGATGGGGAAAAAGCAGAGAGATACAAGGAAAATAGAAGAATATGAAGTTTATGTTTAAAAAGGTTATTATGGAAAAAACTGACATTTTTTACAGAGTATTAAGACCTTTTCTCTCAAATCTATCTTTTTCTTGCTCCTGTATATACAATCCAGCATGCCTCAAATTGCTATTTAAATGGTTTCCAGTTTTAATGTATTTCAAAACATCAGCCTCCAAAAATATTTATTATATAAATATGTAGTTGAAATCAGTTTGACATTCAACCTGAACAGAATGAATATTTAGCAAGATTCTGCAGAATTCCCAAGACTGTTTATTTGAGAAAATCTGATGTGAAGATAGAAAAATTAATTATTTCCTAA